>NC_062557.1:14380972-14680972 GCF_016906955.1 Phacochoerus africanus
GGCCTACACCATAGCCACAGCAATGCCAGATCCGAACTGCATCTGCAACTTATACCACAGCTCATGGCAATGCTGGATCCCTAACCCACTGAGCCAAGGCCAGGAATTGAATCTGCCTCCTCATGGATACTAGTCAGATTCATTTCCACTGAACTCCTACAGTTTAATTTTTAAAAAGGGAATATAGGTATGTCTGTCTTTGTTGCTGTTTAGTTAAATCTAGATAGAGATTTTGTCTGTTTTGTAGATATAATTTTGTCCTTTTTCATGGCAAGGTGAAATTGTTTCCAGGTAAGTTTTGAAAATAGGTTCTTCTTTAAGTTAATTAGGAATTTGAATGAAAAAAAAAAAATCTCTGCTCTTTAAAAAAATGAGGATGAATGTGTGAAATAAACTTTAGGTTAAAATTCCAAAGTGTACGAGAAAAACATGGATATGTAAAGGCCCTGTGTTACTATTTTAATGATTTTCTTAAGCTAGAATACTTTGGAAGAGGATGCAAATGAGCTTCTGAGTTTCCATAAACCCTTTAATATATGATTATGTGTGCATGTGTGTGTTTAAGTATATGTTTTCATCAGATTTTCAAAATGGCCCTTTACCACGCCATCTCATCCCCCCGAGAGTTATTCTGCTGTGCTTTTGAAAGTGTGGTACAGAGACCAGCAGCATTACCTGTGAACTTAGTTTTGGGACCCCACTCCAGTCCTACTGAATTAGAAACTCTGAAAGTCCCCCCTACTTACGTATTTTAATAAGCACTCCAGGTGACGTGATGCATCCTAAAATTTAAGAACCATGATTTTAAGGTGGTAGAGTAGATATAACCTAATAGGTACTAACTCTATATATTGTTGGCCTATAATCTCTGTTAATCTACATGATCCACGCGGATGTTAATTTGCTGGCTATAGAACAGAGGTATCTGTTGAATACTAAATTCTCTAAGCATGTTCATATGTTCTTGTCTGCATAGCAGTTTATTTAACACAAGTATTGTTTTGTTGATATTTAAGACTACAACTAATATTTGAAAACTTTTTTTTTAATAGGGTCTTACCTGTGGCATATGGAAGTTCTTGGACTAGGGGTGGAATCGGAGCTGTAGCTGTCAGCCTACGCCACAGCAACACAGGATCCGAGACACATCTGTGACCTATGCTGCAGCTTGTGGCAATACTGGATCTTAACCCACTGAATGAGGCTAGGGATCAAACCTGCATCCTCATGGATACTAGTTGGGTTCTTAATCCACTGAGCCACAGTGGGAATTCCTGATTTATAAAATAATGACTTTTGGGTTTAATGTATTTATACTTTTGGTTAAATGTCTTTTGGTCTTTGAGTGTGCTTTAGTTAGCATTGTAGATTACCTTTGTTCTCATGAAGACCTTTTTGGTTTCAAGTTATAAGAAGATAACCCACTTAACTAACTTAAGCAAAAAGAGACATTATTGGGAGGATGCAGTTTTCATACTGGAGGGATAAGTGCAGCCTAGCTTTAGGTGCCATAGGATCCAGGAAAGGGAAAGCCTCAGGAATTTAGCTATTCCCTGGCCCCCTAGGGCCATTTAGGACTCTCTTGTTTCTTTCTTTTTTTTTTTTTTTTGTCTTTTTGCTATTTCTTGGGCCTCTCCTGCGGCATATGGAGGTTCCCAGGCTAGGGGTCAAATTGGAGCTGTAGCCACTGGCCTACGCCAGAGCCACAGCAACGCGGGATCCGAGCCGAGCCTGCAACCCACACCACAGCTCATGGCAACGCCGGATCCTTAACCCACTGAGCAAGGGCAGGGACCGAACCCGCAACTTCATGGTTCCTAGTGGGATTCATTAACCACTGCACCACGACGGGAACTCCAGGACTCTCCTGTTTCTAAGTGCAATGTTTCTGTCTTTGTACTGGCCCTGACTCCCAGTGCAGTTTCCCAGGAGAGGGGATTTGACTGGATCCTTGTAGGTCTGGTGGCTACTCATCATCCAGTCAGCTGTGGTCAGGATCATGTGTTACAGATACAGCTGCTGATGCTTTCTTCTCTGGCTCATGTTGTCGCTGTTGCTATAAATTACATTTTATTGAGGAAATTAGTTTATAGCATTTAATATCCTGTTAAGGTTAAAATAGGCTGACTTGCATTTTAGGCTACTTGTTTTAGTAGTGAGTAGTTTTCTTTTTCTCCACAATAACTTTCTCTAAAAAACAAGTCATCACAAATTATTTAGTGAATGTTACAATTATATTGTAGATATAAAGTTTGGTAGGACCATTTCATTATAATCCTGGCTTATTTTTGCATACATTTTGGATAGGCTGTGGAAATATGCCTTCAAATTATAATCAAACCGTGTACACATAAGACAATGTATGTTTAGCTTATTCTTTTTCCTTTTTACATATTATGGATTTATAAAAAGATACCAGTGGCTTTTAGATGCTTTATTTTACACACATACTAACTGGGGGTTTGAAAGAGGGGGCATTTTGTGTAAACAGGTATTGTCAGTTTTTGGCACTTTCATTATCAATACTTTTTCTTCTGTTGCCAGGGTTGATAGAGATTGGGCATTATGCCTTTCATTTAAACTCTGCATACCAAGTCAAAATGATCATTTGGGAGTTCCCTTGTGGTGAAGGGCGAGGGTAAGGATCTGGTGTTGTCACTGCAGTGGCCTGGGTCACTGCTGTGGCTCAGGTTTGACCCTGGCCTGGAACTTCCACATGCTGAGGGTGCAGCCAAAAGAAAAAACCCCACATACAATCATTTGAATAGAACTTGGACAGGATGATGTAAATGGTGGTACGCCATTATAAAAAGAATCTAGGGGAGTTCCCTCAGTGGTAACGAATCCGACTAATATCCATGAGGATGCGGGTTTGATCCCTGGCCTTACTCAGTGGGTTAAGAATATGGTGTTGCCTTGAGCTGTGATGTAGGTCACAGACACAGCTCGGATCCTGTGTTGCTGTGACTGTGAAATAGACCAGCAGCTGTAGCTCTGATTTGACTCCTAGCCTAGAACCACCATATGCTGCAGGTTTGGTCCTAAAAAAAAAAAAAAAAAATTTTTTTTTTTTTTAATAAAAAGAATCTAGGAAATGTGATGCATTAATCCTTTGCCTTGGAATTTTTACTGGGAAATAGTTAACAGTCTTTTGGCTTGCCATGGAATTAAGAGAGGGGAGCAGTGGAAAAAGGAAACCATTTTGTTTACTATAAAACAATGCAGTGAATTAGACATAGTGATGTTAGGACAGGAGTCTAAACAGGACAAATCTAGGCAGATTCCATTGGAATAGTGAATTATATTGTGACTCAATCCTGGTCCCTCTTGTGGAAAATTTCTAAGACGTCAGTATTTTTAGTAGTTATTGAATATGTACTCTGCGCATGGTTTTATAGGCTCTCAGAATACAGTTCTTTTTTTTTTTTTTTGCTTTTTAGGGTCATACCCACAGCATGTGGAGGTTCCTAGGCTAGGGGTCTAATCGGAGCTGTACCACTGGCATACGCCACAGCTACAGCAATTTGGGATCTGAGCCGTGTCTTCGACCTACACCGTAGCTCATGGCAATGCCGGATCCTTAACCCACTGAGAGAGGGCAGGGATCGAACCCACAACCTCATGGTTCCTAGCTGGATTTGTTTCTGCTGCACCACGACAGGAACTCCAAAATTAAGTTTTTGATCTCATGGAGTTTAATGTTGTGGTAGTGGAAGACCTTAGGAACCAAGGATTAATTGGCTTAACTGTTTATATTTGAAAAATGTGAGTCTTTATTGATGTTTAAATTTGGTAATCCTAGAACTCCTTAGGAAAATGACCAGTTCTAGGGCTGGGGCGGAGAACATACAAGATGAGCCTAGAGCATTTCCTTGCATCAGAAAGCACAGAAGTGGCCCCCCCCATCTCAATGATGTGGCTGTCAAAAGATCACAAGAATCAACTAAAAGAGATCCCAGTGGCTAAAGCCGGAACAGTTTGAACAATAAAATAAAGTCGTACTGGATTATAATCCAGCGTATAAGATTATTTATGAATCCATACTGATGCAAATAAATGGTCTAATAAATAAATGAAGGAGGATCAACAAATTTCTCCTGCAGAATTCCAGATAATTTATGTAGATGTTGCACTGTTGAGGAGTGGGAGAAAAACTCCCTAGTCTTTAAGTGCGAGCTGCACCTGGTGATTTCCCTCCAAAGAATACAGTATAGAAAGGAGGGTGAAAGAGTACCTTTACAGTGGAGAAACCTTACAAACATTCCTTCAGCCAGGTCAAAGTTAATACCAACAGTGATAAGTCATGTTGATAATATATACCCTTGGTAAGATGTTATGAGAATGGTAGCTTTGTGGTATTCTCAGCAACCCATAAACCCAGAATAATCATGAGAAATCAGACAGGTTTAATAAAGGGACATTCTGGGAGTTCCCGTCGTGGCTCAGTGGTTAACGAATCCGACTAGGAGCCATGAGGTTGCGGGTTCGGTCCCTGGCCTTGCTCAGTGGGTTAGGGATCCGGCATTGCCGTGAGCTGTGGTGTAGGTTGCAGGTGTGGCTCGTATCCCGATTAGACCCCTAGCCTGGGAACCTCCATATGCTGCAGGAGTGGCCCTAGAAAAGGCAAAAAAAAAAGACATAAAAATAAAGGGACATTCTATAAAACACCTGACCAATATTCCTCAAGACTCTCAAGGTCATGCATATCATAACAAAGTCTGGTAAAACTGTCACATACAAGAGGAGCCTAAGGAGACATGATGACTAAATGAAATGTAGTACCCTCAGAGGACTCTTAGATAAAAGACATTATGTGAAAACTAAGGAAATCTGAATAAAATGAGAACTTAATGAGATTGATTAAATTGTGAAAAATACACTAATGAAAAATTTTAGGACAATCTTTATAACTTCTCTATAAATCAGATTACTCTATAAATCAGATTAAAATGGAAAGTTTATTAAATTTAGTAATCACCAACAAACCCTGGAGATATTTCAAAAGTATGAAGTCATATAGAAGTATTTTCTTATTTTAATTACAGTGTTTTTTGTAGTTGCAGTCTTCTTTCCTATTTATGCTGGTAACCTCTGTTTACAAATGGAGCTAATTTGGGAAACTAAATATCTTTGGCTCCTTGTTCTATTGGAACAAGTCATCAGGTATTTGAATGACTATAGTTTTTAGAGCCTGGGAGAATGCAGATGACCAGGGAGCTTATCCTTGTTTCCTCTGTTACAGAAATAGGTTAATAAATTTGGAGAATATTACATAATAATATACCTTCTTATTGTGTGTGGGAGTGAAAGCTCAGTGAGATCTGTTATTAGGAAAGGGCTCCAAAAGGCAGTTGGGCCACTTGGGAAAACAGAGTGCTTATAGATGGTTGAGGAAGCCATCCTGATTTGAACAAAAACTAGGTTAAGAGAAACAAGGAGTAAGTTTTATCATTTACCTTTTAGTTTGCTCATCCTTGTACGTCATCAGTAGTTTTTGAAGGATTTTCATTGATTTATCAAGTATTTGAGTGCATATAATATATAATAAACTCTAAGTTAAAAATAAGTTAGACTTTGTCTTCAAGAAATTTACAGCATAATGGGACATAAAGGGAAGGGTAAGACAACATGTGAATAACTTTAAGCAAAGTGAGAGGGGGCATACAAAACAAGTAAAGTCAGTATTGGAAGTTCACAAAGATCAAAATCAGATTGTAAAAAAGGAGAAACAAAAGTTTTCACACAGAGTTGAAATTTGATGAATGGATAGGATTTTGAGGATTAGTAGTTAGAATAATAGCATTTGGGATGGGGGGAGTTTATTTTGTTTGGGGTTTTTTGTTTTGTTTTGTCTTTTTAGGGCCACATTGGCAGCATTTGGAAGTTCCCAGGCTAGGGGTCAAATTGGAGCTGTAGCAGCTGGCCTGTGCCATAGCAACACAGGATCTGAGCCATGTCTGTGGCCAACACCACAGCTCATGGCAATGCAGGGTCCTTAATCCACTGAGCAAGTCCAGGGATCAAACCCGAGTCCTCATGATACGAGTCGGGTTCAATGGGAACTCCTGGAGCGGGGCAGTATTTGGAATAAAGGCAAAGGCAGAAAAGTCCTGGGCTTATTTTAGGGGACAAAGAGGATGGTAAATTTCAATATTGGGATTAATGAGAGGAAAAAGTAGGAATCATTGACAGCTTCAGAGTGAGGAATCTCTAGAAAAGGAAGATGAAGTTTAGATTCAAAATACCTAAGCTTAGGAGTTCCTGTCATAGCTTACTCGAAATAAATCTGAAATAAATTTCTGAAATAAATCTGAAATAAATCGAAATAGTATCCATGAGAATGCAGGTTTGATTGCTAGCCTCGCCCGGTGGTTAAGGATTCTAGCGTTGCTGTGAGCTGTGGTGTAGGTCGCAGATATGGCTCAGATCTGGCGTGGCTGTGGTGTAGGCCAGCAGTTACAGCTCCAGTTCTACCCTAGCCTGGGAGCCTCCATATGCTGCGGGTGTGGCCCGAAAAAGACACACACACATACACAAAACCACCTAAGCTCATTTACTCTAGGTGACAGGTTGGGGCAGGCCACAATTCTTGAATTGTAGTTTCCCTTTGTGTGGATTTTAGAACCTAACTCACAAACTTGTAAGGACAAGCAAAGACTGTACAAGATTTGTGGGCACATTATAAAATACTCTAGATATATTATTTAACTGTGAATATTGTGATAATGTGATACTGGATATAATATGGCAACTGCTTTAGATGTGGGGTGGTCAGGGAGAGGGAAAGATAAAGACATTTGTTTTCCGGATGATTGGAAGCATGTGCAGTTCATAGAACTAGGAAGGTCGAAGGAAGAAGAGTTGGTTCAGTAGGAAAGCTGATTAATTCAATTTTGGATGCATATAATTTGGAGTGCTGGTGAGGTATCCATGTGAGTATGTGTGGCAGGCAATTGAAATGTGGACTTGGAGTTTGAGAGAGGAGTGAGGCTAGACATACAGATTGAGACTCATCAAGTTACTGAAATCTTGCTGGGTACATAAACTTTGTTATTGCCTGAATGTATGTGTCTTTGTGCCCCACCTCACCCCCATATTTCATATGTTGAAGCCCTAATCCCCAATATGATGGTATAAAAATGTGGGGCATTTTGGAGGTAATTACATCATAAAGGTGTAGCTCTCAAAATTGGGATTAGGGATTAGTGCCCTTCAAAAAAGATGATGCTTCTTTTGGCCATGTGAGAACACAGCAAGGAGGTGGCTGTCTGCAAAACAAGAGGGGGGCTCTCACTGGACGTTGCATCTGCTGGCACCCTGACCTTGGACTTGCCAGCCTCAGAACTGTGAGAAATAAATGTTATTTCAGCCACCCAGTCTATGGTATTTATTACAGCTGCCTGAACTACAACAGGCTTCTCACCAGGTTTTGAGAAGACCCTTTTCTTGCTATTTAAGATGCTTGCAACCTGGTGGATTAATTTTATTAGAAACTTTAGAGTAGAAAGAATAATAATACCCAGTATTTATTGAGCATTGGCTGTATACCAGGTACTGTTCCAGGTGTTTTAGGTATTTCAGTTTATTTAATCTTTAAAATAAACACCGTGAGGCTGCTTCCTATCCTCGTCATTACAGATGAGATATCTGAAATAAAGAATCATTAAGTAGTTATTCAGGGTTGCATTAAGTGACCACCAATTCAAACCCAGGCATTCTTACTCTAAGTGTTTAACTTTACATAATGCTTATAGCTTAACACTATACTATGCTGTCTCTATGAGTGTCTCTGGAAAAAGAGGGTAAAGGAGAGAAACTTGGGAGTGACCAGAGAGTGACAAAACTTTTCCCCTACACATAGAATAGTGTTCAGGCTTCGTTGCAACTAAGTACTTGAATTTTATAATGAGATTTCCATCTCTTGGTGTTTCAATGAAGAAAGTAAATTATTGTGTGGTTAAGTTTTGATATGCTAAAGCAATCTCTTGAGCAGCCACCAGTTATGAAGTGGGTCTCTGAATGAAAGTGTCCAGCTGAGAAGGGGCAATGGCTGTCTCCAACAGTACTAGCCTGATAGCTTGTAGACAGCATTGGAAATCCTTAAATCATAGCGCATTTACAGTTCTTAGGAGTGGAGGACAGTGCTTTTATGTATTTTCATCCTCAAATTGGATAAATAATTTAAGATATTTGTCTTTATGATTAAATTTATCCTAATTTAAGGTAGCAGAAATGCTTTCAGATAGTTTCTTATAATAACAGCTTCTGTAGTGGTGTGCTTACTGCATGCCAAGTATCTAGGCTACATGCTTTACATTTATTTCGTGCTGAAGGTGTTGTTTGGCTTTAGCAAAATCTTTTTTTTTTTTTAAACATGTGAATTTATGCCAGAACTTGATTATGTTTGTAAGAGAAGCTTTATTTTAAAATTACCATGATTATTATAAGGTAAAAATTTACAGTTGTGGCTAGAAGAAATAATATCTACACTTATCATGTCAAAGTAGATCATTGTTTTTGTATTGAAAAAGTTTGCCTTTTTTTTTTTTTTGGCTTTTTAGGGCTGCATATGGAGGTTCCCAGGCTAGGGGTTGAATTAGAGCCATAGCTGCTGGACTATGGCACTGCCATAGCAATGCAGGATCTGAGCCGCGTCTGTGACCTATACCACAGCTCAGGGCAATGCCGGATCCTTAACCCACTGAGCAAGGCCAGGGATCGAACCTGCATCCTCATGGATGCTAGTCAGATTCATTAACCACTGAGCCATGATGGGAAGTCCCCTGCACTAAATTAAAAAAAAAAAAACAACTTAATTTGTGCACTCTCATCTTGTTTCAGTTTTATTCAGTTAAAAAGGATACTAGTTTAGAAATTTTTTTTTGAGCAAAATAGTAATATGTTTGAAAAAATTTTTTAACGTAGTTACCTAAAAGTTGCTTGATATCAGTGAACTAGAAAGGTCATTTTCAGTTGGTTAACTTGAGAAACTGCCTTTGGTGAAATATTTAAATGCTCACTTTTGTGTGTGTGTGTGTGCTTTTTATTTTTTTATTTATTTTTTTGGTCTTTTTTTGCTATTTCTTGGGCCGCTCCCTTGGCATATGGAGGTTCCCAGGCTAGGGGTCAAATCAGAGCTGTAGCCGCCGGCCTACGCCGGAGCCACAGGAATCCGAGCTGAGTCTGCAACCCACACCATAGCTCACGGCAACACCAGATCGTCAACCCACTGAGCAAGGGCAGGGACTGAACCCGCCAACCTCATGGTTCCTAGTCGGATTCGTTAACCACTGCGCCACGATGGGAACTCCGCTTTTTATTTTTTAAGGCTGCACTTGTGGCATATGGAGATTCCCAGGCTAGGGGTCAAATTGGAGCTACAGCTGCCAGCCTACGCCACAGCCACAGCTGTGCCAGATCTGAGCTGATTTGGTGGCCTACACCACAGCTCATGGCAATGCCAGATTCTTAACCCACTGAGTGAGGCCAGGGATCAAACCCACAACCTCATGGTTCCTAGTTGGATTCATTTCCGCTGCGCCACAACAAGAACTCCAATGCTGACATTTTTAAAAAAGTAAGCATATGCATCTCATTTTGGTAGAACCTGTATATTTTATACTTCATCTATATACTAATTAAATTACCTGCCAAGTACTAAATACATTGTTACAGTTCAGAGGCCTAGTTTATTTTGTAACATGCATGAAATGAATTGCCTAAAATTCTTTGATTAAATGGCCCTGTAGCAAGATACTGAGTTAAAACTGGTCTAATGTGATTGTAAGAGTAAACTGTATCTATTAAAGGTGGGAAATTGCTAATGTTTTGAAGAAGGCCCTTCTGCAACCTGGGTTTCTACCGTTTTTGTGAACCTCTGTTACCAGTACTTGCTTTAACATGTTAAGTTCTTTTAAAAAGGAGGAGCTTACCTATGTTTCATTCTATGCATAGTGGTTAGGAGTCTGGGGTCTGTGTTTAGATTATTTGAATAGATATCTCCACTCTAGCACTTACAGGGTAATCTTTGGCAAGTCTTTTATGCCTTAACCTCAATTTCTTCTCTAAAAGGTAGGCAGTCCTACTGCTCAATTTCAGAGTGTGGTTGTTATACACTTGCACATAGTAGATATTTAGTAAATGTTTTCTAGTCTTTAATATTCCTTACTAAAATTCCTTTTTATTTAATGTAGTATTTAATCCATGGACTTTTACTCTTAACAGCATATTAAGAAGTATTTTCTTGTCAGTAAATATTCACATAATGTTAATGGCTGTATGATATTTCAGCATGCTATTTGTCATCTGTAACCATTTCATTATTGTGCAAATAGGGTTGTATCAGTTAATTTTGCTAAGTATAGCATTTTGTAATACTTTTTTGGATAATATTCTTGAATACGAATCTTTGTCTAGTGCTCCTGTTTCAGGCAACACTAAAACACACATAAAAATTATATTGTGTAAAAAAATAAAAATCGTGTACAAGTTTTCAATAGAATTTAAATTTCATGTTCAGGAGTTTGAGGTAGAGGTTTTTTTCTTGGAGCAGAAAGATCTAAATTACTGTCATCAGAAAGTATTAGTAGACACTTTTAAACACTAGGCCATCTTGTTGGAATTTGTATAGGGGTGCTATTCTGTACTTCAGTTTTATTTTACAATGTTAATATAAATGCAGATACAGAGTACTCTGTTCAAAAATAGTCTGTACAAAAAAAAATAGACTGTACAACTTGCAGAAAGAGTACTATATTATAAAATCTGTTTTTGTGGGGTGAAGAGAGTTGGGATGTTTGAGTGGTTTTTTTTTTTTTTTCTTTCTTTCTTTCAGGCAGCCTCATTCCAATCAGTAGTGTAATTGGAATGCAACTCCAATCTGGAGGAGGAAGGGAAATTTTTGGCAAGAACATACTGAGCAGTTGGGAGTTTTATTCAGATTTAGCATAGGCAGCTATTCATTATGAGTACAACTCAGTGAGAACAGCAATAGCATTCTCTTTCTACAGTTAGGATTTATACTCTGGTATTATTAGTGCATTGCATATAGATAGCTTCTTTCCAACCAGAAAAAGAGATTAATGATTTAAATGAAGTGGTAATATTTATTGCATCTGCACTTCTGCAAATAGTTTCCTCCAGTCACTGCCTCAAATAAAGTATACTAAAGGAGAGTTGTGTGCAATTTAAAAATATTTCTTGAGAAAACAAAAGCATTTATGGCATGATATTTAAATTTGTGTCCAACCTGCAAGATTTGAGGGCGTTTATCTTTTTATCTGCATTATTATTGCACTTGGCATAAAGTGGGTGTTCAGGAAATGTTGAATGAAAGCATGAATGCACAGTGTTCCCTTCTCATTAAGCATCTCAAGACAGTCACATCTGCTTGTGTGTGAAATAGGAGTTACCAGTTTACCAGCAAGGCTGACCTTAGGTTATTTTGATTATCTCCTCTACCTTTTTCAAATCTGTCTGCTGAAGAGTAGAATAGCTAGAAGAAGCTAGGTTTTGGGAGTGTAGACTTAAGAACAGGAAATGCTTTGAAGAAATTTGAAACAGTTAGTAACATCATCAAATTAGTCTTGTAAAATTAATCTAGGGCCAAATCTACAGTCTGGGTGAGACATGGTCCCTCATATAACGTGAAGTAATGGTACTGTGCTGGTGTAATGCCACATTCGTAGTTAACATTATGCAAAATTGGTATATGGCTGCCAAATAGCTGGAGTCTCGTGTAATGTTTTTAGTACAGAAATTAGTGAAAGTTCATTGAATTACATTCCTAAGGCTTCTGCACTTTTCTGTATGTATTCCTTCCATATAAAGCATGCTAAACATTAAAAATATTGAAATACTGGCAGCGGTATAGGAGAAAGTCTGCATGCCTTAGCCTTTGTTCTGGCCCCATTCACCTTAAAAAGTTCTCTCCTGCTAGTCCCTTCATCTAATTTAGTTCAGTGTTTCTCAACAGAATTTTTCCTTCTCTCCTATAGTAATCATTTAGAAAACAGAAATGGAAGTTCTTTGCACTGCTACACTTCCCTAGCACCACAATCCCCAATATTGGCCCAACTCTCTAGTTTCTATTACAGAAAAAATGATACATTTGCAAATATAAATTCATGCAAATATAAATGTAAAATTAACACTGCAAATATAAAAATCACATTATAATATTATGCATACATTTTTAAGGCGATTCTGATATATGCCTCTTTAATTGAGAATTTGTTATGGTGACAAATAGGAGTTTGTCCTAATAAAATTCATTAATTCATTGAGCATTTAATGAGCTCCTATAATTGATACTGAGGATGGAAAGAGCAATGGGCTGTGAGTCTAGTACCTAGAATACATTCCCAAGAAAAAGGACAGTAAAGGCTCCAAGGGATAATAATTTATTCATGCAAATAAGTTACCAAATCTCAAATGATGCTTGACAGTTTCCTTTTAAGATGTATAAATTTGAGTTTTTACTTTTGGGGTGTAAAGTAATTTAAAAACTGTTGGTGAGTTCACCGTGTGGCTCAGTGGTAATGAACCCAACTACTGTCCATAAGGATGCAGGTTTGATCCCTGGCCTTATTACTCAGTGGGTTAAGGATCCTGCGTTGCTGTGAGCTGTGGTATAGGTCACAGATGGGGCTCAGATCCTGTGTTGCTGTGGCTGTGGTGTAGGCCAGCAGCTGCAGCTCCAATTTGACCCCTAGCCTGGGAACTTCCATATGCCATGGATGTGGCCAAAAAAAAAAAAACCCACCAAAAAACAAAAATTGTCAGTAGCTGTTGAGATCTGGTGTTGAAGTTAGTCTGACAAATGTTGATATTTCTTTGTTTTAAATTAATCTTGTTTCTTCTGTGTTAATCTTCCTTAGTCTCTGGGTTACTAAAATTCCATTTCTCCTTATAAACTTTGAACCTGACTATAAAATTCTTTTGTTCTTTTGATTTTTCAGTCTCCCTTTAGAAGCTTAGTCATGTATCAGCAATATCTTATTTGTGATTAAAAGAAAATTTGTCAAATTTGACCTGATGCGTATGTTTTAATAAAGGGAAATGATAAAAATAAGGTTTCATAAATCAAATTTAGGATTACTTGCAGATTGGTAGTCTGTCAGATAGTATAAAAAGTCCCCCTTTCAATGAAGTTATTTTGGAGTTTACTCATAAGTTTACTGAGTGTCCATCAGATGCCTGGCACACTGTTTGTTTGGTGTTGGAGATAGAAATGATACAGACATGATTTGTGTTGAATGGAGTTTACCACGTCCATGGTTATAAGCAACATTCTAAACTTTATTTTATTTTTTGTCTTTTTGCCATTTCTTGGGCCGCTCCCACAGCGTATGGAGGTTCCCAGGCTAGGGGTTGAATTGGAGCTGGAGCCACCAGCCTATACCAGAGGCACAGCAACGCGGGATCCAAGCCTCGTCTGCAACCTACACCACAGCTCACGGCAATGCCGGATCGTTAACCCACTGAGCAAGGCCAGGGATTGAACCCGCAACCTCATGGTTCCTAGTTGGATTCGTTAACCACTGAACCATGACGGGAACTCCCATCTGAACTTGAAAAATTACAGTAATAAAGTGTGATGAGTGCCTGTGATTAAATTTGTGCTTCCTTGAAAATATAGGTGGGCAGAAGTTTAAAAGAAATATGTTCTAAAAAGCTTACTTCCCTTTTGAGACTTAAAAGATGAGTGGGTGAAGAAGTCTGGGGAAAATGTTTCAGGCAAAGGGTATGCTAGATGAAGCCTTTGGGTGAGAGATGGAATATATTTGAGAAAGTAAAAGTTTAGTGTAGCTGGAATCTGGACTTGGGTACTTGGAGGAAAGGGGTGGTCATGGAAGATGAGGTCAGAGGTAAGCAGGACCCATGCCTGAAGGGCTTGTAAACCAATAGGTTTTGGGCTTGAAGATCTTGGCAGTATTCTAAGGGTGTAGAGGTCAGTAAAAGAGATAAGAGAGACAAGGTTCCTGAGAAAGTGGTAGGTTGGGTATGTGACCCAGAGCACAGGTGGAAGGACTGTTTTGAGAAATGTTTTAAGCTGTTTTGGAGTGTTATTAGGAGAGGAAATTGATAGAATTAAATCATATTTTTAGAAACATTACGTTAAGTTCAATGTGAGAACTGATTGGAGGAAGTTGAGGCTTAAGGCAGGGGATTGGGAGGTTGTAATGACCTAGACAATAGTTGATGATGGCCTGAACTAGGGTGGTGGCATTGGTAATAGAAGTGGACAGATGAAGAATATTTCAGAGTCAGAGTCGATTAGAACTGGTAATTGCCAGGAGGTGGAGAGGGGTAGGAGTAGTGAACGTTGTTATGGTGTATTTTGACTGGGGCAGTGGAGTAGAGACAACACTCTTTAGTGAAAGAAAGTAAACTGGAGAAGCAGTTTTGGGGGAGGGGAGGATGGTGATTTTAATTTGAGGGCATATTTAGTGTCCCTGTGTTGACCCGGAGTTCAGAAGAGAGCTCAGAGTTGGGTTTATAGACTTAGTTGTCATCAAAATGGTGAAAACCAGGGAGAATGTGTTGAAGATTGGCTCTTCAAATTTATTTTTCGAGGTGGTACAAGGAGCTTTATCAGATTGTTAAACTGTGACCCCCCCCATACACCTACATATAACAGTTTTGTATGTTTTTGTTTGTTTTTTCCATTATGATTTATTACAAGATATTGAATATATAGTTCCTTGTGTTATGCAGTAGAACCTTATTGTTTATCTATTTTATATATAGTAGTTTGTATCTGCTAGTCCCAAACTCCTAATTTATCCTTCCTCCCATAAATTTGTTTTCTGTGTCTGAGTCTGTTTCTCTTTTGTAAATAAGTTCATTTGTGTCATATTTTAGATTGCACAAATAAGTAATATCATAATGGGATTTGTCTTTCTCTTTCTGACTTACTCCACTTAGTATAATAATCTCTCCATCCATATTGCTGCAGATGGAGTTATTTCATTCTTTTTTATGGCTGAATAGTATCCCACTGTACATATACCATACCATCTTTATTCATTCATCTGTCGGACATTTAGGTTGCTTCTATGTCTTGGCTATTGTAAATAGCATTGCTGTGAACATTGGGTCATGTGTATCTTTTCAAATTAAGAGTTTTATCCAGATTTATGCCCAGGAGTGAGATTTCTGGATCATATCACAACTCTTTATTTTTAAACTTTTGGGGATTCATACTGTTTTCCATAGTGGCTGCATCAGTTTACATTTTTATGAGCAGTGTAGGAGAGTTCCCTTTTCTCCATACCCTCCCCAACATTTATTGTTTGTAGACTTTTTAATGATGGCCATGCTGTCCAATGTGAGGTGATAACCTCACTGTAGATTTGATTTGCATTTCTCTAATAATTAGTGATGTTTAGCATCTTTTCATATGCCTATGTATGTCTATGTCTTCTTTGGAAAAATGTCTCTGTAGGTCTTCTGCCCATTTTTTGATTGGGTTGTTTATTTTACTTTAATTTTTTTGTCTTTTTAGGGCTGCGACCATGGCATATGGAGGTTCCCAGGCTAGGGGTCTGATTGGAGCTACAGCTGCCAGCCTACACCACAGCAACGTCAGAGTTGAGCTGCATCTGTGACCTATACCACAGCTCAGGGCAATGCCGGATCCTTAACACACTGAGTGAGGCCAGGGATCTGATTCATGGTTCCTAATCAGATTCGTTTTCTGCTGCACCACGACGGGAATTCCTAGGTGATTGGGTCCAATTTGTTTAATTTTTGTTTTTATTTCTATTGCAAGACTGACGGAAGAAAATATTGGTACAATTTATATCTGAGAATATTTTGCCTACATGCCTTTCTAGGAGTTTTATGGTGTCATATCTTATATTTAAGTCTTCAAGCCATTTTTTTTTTTTAATCTTTTTGCTATTTCTTGGGCCGCTCCCACGGCATATGGAGGTTCCCAGGCTAGGGGTCAAATCGGAGCTGCAGCCTCCGGCCTACGCCAGAGCCACAGCAATGCAGGATACAAGCCGCATCTGCAACCTACACCACAGCTCACGGTAACGCCGGATCGTCAATCCACTGAGCAAGGGCAGGGACTGAACCCACAACCTCATGGTTCCTGGTCGGATTCGTTAACCACTGTGCCACGACGGGAACTCCTTCAAGCCATTTTTTATTTATTTTTGTGTATAGTGTGAGGGAGTGTTCTAATTTCATTGGTTTACATGTGGCTCGCCAGCTTTCCCAATTCCACTTGCCAAAGAGGCCATTTTTCCTCTATTGTATATTCTTGCCTCTCTTGTTGAAGATTAATTGACTGAAGGGTGTGCGAGTTTTATTTCTGGGCTCTCTATTCTGTTCCGTTGATCCATATGTCTGTTTTTGTGCTACTACCACTGTTTTTTTGTTTTTTAATGGCTGCATCCATGGCATATGGGAATTCCTGGGCTAGGGATTGAATCTGAGTGCCAGCTGTGACCTATGCCAGAACTGCAGCAGCACTGGATCCTTTAACTCACTGTTCCAAGTTGGGGGGTGAATTTTTTTTTTTTTTTTTGTCTTTTTGCCATTTCTTGGGCTGTTCCCGCAGCATATGGAGGTTCCCAGGCCAGGGGTCTAATCGGAGCTGTAGCCACCCGGCCTACATCAGAGCCACAGTAATGCGGGATCCGAGCCACATCTGCAACCTACACCACAGCTCATGGCAACACTGGATCGTTAACCCACTGAGCAAGGGCAGGGACCGAACCCGCAACCTCATGGTTCCTAGTCGGATTCGTTAACCACTGCACCACAACGGGAACTCCTTGGGGGGTGAATTTGTACCTCTGCAGTGACCCAGGCTGCTAGAGTTGGATTCTTAACCCACTGTGGCACAGCCACACTGTTTTGATTACTGTAGCGTTGTAGTATTGTCTGCTGTTTGGGAGGATTATGCCTCTAGCTTTGTTCTTTTTCCTCAGGATTTCTTGGCAATTCTGGGTCTCTTACGGTTCTGTATAAATTTTAGAGTTATTTGTTCTAGCTCTGTATAAAATGTCATGGCTAATTTGATAGGGATTGCATTCAATTTATAGTTTCCTTTGGGTAGTATGGACATTTTAACAATATTAATTCTTCAAATTCAAGAACATGAGATAGCTTTCCATTTCTTTGAATCATCTTCATTTTCCTTTGTCAGTATTTTATAGTTCTCAGTGTATGTCTTTTACCTCCTTCCTTGGTCAGGTTGATTCCTAAGTATTTTATCTTTTGATGCAATTTTTAAAAAGAGTTGGTTTTTCTTTACCTATCTGATATTTCATTGTCAGTGTACAGAAATGCGGCTTTTTTCTTGTATGTCAATCTTGTATCCTGCTCCTTTGCTGAATTTATCAGTTCTAGTATTTTTCTGTGTGTGTGTCTTGGGTTTTTCTATATATAGTATCATATCGATTGCATATAATGACAGTTTTACCTCTTTGCTTCCAATATAGGTACCTTTATTTCTTTTTCTTGTCTGATTGCTATGGCCAGGACTTCAAAATTTTGGTGAATAGAAGTGGTGAGATTGGGAGTTCCTGTCCTGGCTCACCAGTAATGAACCCAGTTAGGATCCATGAGGATGCAGGTCTGATCACTGACTTTCCAAGGTTTACAGGATGGGCATCTGTGTTCCTAAGGTTATAGAGTGAAAGAGGATCTAAGGCAAAGCCCTGAAGAACCTCAACTTTCATGAGTGGAGCAAAGGAAAAAGATCTGGCAAAGAAGACTTAGAATAAGTTTTATGCTTTGTGTAGAACCAGGTGAATGTGTTAAACAAAAACCAAAAACCAAAAGGAGAGAGTTTCCAGGAGAGGGAGGAGTCAGTAGTGGCAAATATCCTTCACAAGTCAAATGCAATAAAGGATGAAAAGTGTCCGTTGGATGGATTTAGGAATTAGGTCCCTAGGGTTTTGATAAGAGGGGAAATCAAATTGCAGTGGATTGAGGCATTATGGGAGATAAAGAAGTGGAGTCACAAAGTGTAGTGGGTGGTTTTTTTTGTTTGTTTTTTTGGGTTTTGTTTGGTTTTTTTTTTGTCTTTGTCTTTTTAGGGCTGCACTCAAGGCATATGGAGGTTCCCAGGCTAGGGGTCCATTTGGAGCTGTAGCTGCCGGCCTACACCATAGCCACAGCAACGCCAGATCCGAGCCACGTCTGTGACCTACACCACAGCTCATGTCAGCTCTGGATCCTTATCCCACTGAGCGAGGCCAGGGATCAAACTCACATCCTCATGGATGCTAGTCGTGTTCATTAACCACTGAGTCACGATGGGAATTCCCAAGTTTTTTTTTTTTTTAAGTAGTTCAGTTTTGAAAGAAAAGAAGTAGGACGATGGCTGGAGAGAGGAGGCATGGGCAAGACTTGACTGTGTGTAAATACTGATGGAGGCCATCAGTAGAGGAACTGGAGGGACAAGTTCTTGAGGAAGTGGTGGGTTGAGTATGAGATCTACAACACAGGTGCAAGGATGGTGTTAGAACGGAGAGTGGGCACAGCGGAAGCAAGAAAAAAGAATGGGTGTCAAAAACAGTATGTTTGTAGGTTTGATGATAAGAAGTTGGAAGATTTCTCATATATTTTCTGTTGCTCTGAAATAGAATGTGCAATTATTTAGTTTTTTGAATCATGGGATGGTGGTTAAAAATCATGAATACTTCATCAGTACTGGAGATTATAATTTGGATTTGTGTATGCGAGGTGTATGTATTGATCCTGAGTATTAAGTTTATTGATGATAACAAAAGTTTAGGGAGGAATTCTTCTGATTTGGTACTCTGAGGTATGGCCTTGGTTTCCAGGCTTGAGTGTTGATGATTTTAAAAACAAAACTGTTTTTAAAACAGGGCCTAAGAGACTCAGACTAGTAAATTAGTTTCTTGTGTTTTCTTAATGATTTTATTCATTTACTAATTGCATGTCTTCAAAATTATTTTCATTTGTACTTTTAAAGTGATTAATTGTATTTAGACTTATTCCCAAGGTTTGTTATATTAAATGAGTTTTTGTACACTAAACTTCTAATAATTGTAACTGTCAATAAATGTAACACTTCCAGTTAATGTTAACCAAACATTACTTTCATAGATATTTTATAAATTAAAATACAAATATATGGAAATTGGTAGTTTCCCTTTTGTAACAAGTTTGAATAAAAGAAGTCATGACTCTATATAAGCATTGATTTGTAAATTGACATATAATTCACATACTGTAAAATTCATCCCTTTAAAGTGTGCAGTTCAATTGTTTTAATATATTCATAAGGTCGTGCATCCATCACCTTATGAGTAATGCAAGGTAATCCAGAGAATGTGGATTTGGGATATCTAGCTCAGTAAATTAACTTGTAATTTTTATTTTATTTTATTTTTTGTCTTTTTGCCTTTTCTTGAGCCGCTCCCGCAGCATATGGAGGTTCCCAGGCTAGGGGTCGAATCAGAGCTACAGCTGCCAGCCTGCACCACAGCCACAGCAACTCGGGATCCAAGCCTCGTCTGCAACCTACACCATAGCTCACGACAACGCTGGATCCTTAACCCACTGAGCAAGGCCAGGGATCGAACCTGCAACCTCATGGTTCCTAGTTGGATTTGTTAACCACTGTGCCACGACAGGAACTCCCTAACTTGTAATTTTTAGAAAATATAGTAGATCTTTCTTATCATTGAGCCTGATGATTTAGAAGAAGGTAATTTATCTCTCCTGTTAAAGTTTCTGTGGAGTTTAGATGAGAGTAAATAACAGAATGTTATTTTTTTAAAAATAAAGCTTTGTTTTGGAGTTCCCTGGTGGTGCAGTGGGTTGGGGAACTGGCATTCCCTCTGCTGTGGCATAGGTTCCATCTCTGGCTTGGGAACTTCCTCATGCCACAGACATGGCCAAAGTAAATAAAGCTTTGTTTTATTTATAATCCTCTTCAGTATAAAATTATTTTACCTTTAAAAAAATATCAACCCCAATTTACATATTTCCTTCTTAAGAACTATTTTCCCCTTTCCACCAAGCTACTCTGAGACTAGATCTTGATGGAAGATGGGAATTGGTTCGTATTAGAATACCAGATTTATAAACTTTATTGCCTTCAGCCATTAATGGTGATTAGGTTCATCTTTCTTTTGCTAGTCTTTAGTCAGAGGTTGTGATCATATTTCATCTCTTGCTGTAGTTAGTGTTTATTATCCACTGGTGTTTTCAGTGACTTAAGGTGAAACTTTAACACTGCAGTCTCACCGTTTTAATGCTTCTCATGTATTTTTTGTTTCCTTTACAGTACTCTGTGCAAAAAACTTGGTGAAAAAGGATTTTTTCCGTAAGTAAATTAACTTTGTTTTGTACATTGTGTGTAGTTTTTTTTTTTTTTTAGCATAGCATTTTCAAAATTATTTGGTTTAGGGATTTCTCAGAAATACACTCAATGTTGTTTTATGAACTCTTTGATTCAGAGCCTTTTGGAATCTCATTTTTTAAGGAGGATTTTGTGCTCTTTTAGCCTTAGCCCCTTTCCCTTTATCTACCCCTCCCACACATAGTGGTGTGAAGTGTGTGTGTGTGTGTGCATGCGTGTGCACAGGTATGTATGTTCAAGAGTGTATAATGTATGTTGAAGGTGTGCATACTACTAGATTTCTTTAAGGTTTGAGGTTATTTTGTAAACACTTTTTTTCCCCTAACATTTTGTAGGAAATTTTACCCATGCATTCAGGAGTCATTGGAAGGTAGAGAAGTCATCATCCTGCTTGGAATTTCCAGAGTATAGGAAAGAAATATCTACCACATTTGATTGTAGAAGCTTTTAATGTCTCAGACTCCAAAACAGACATTTAGTTCCTGTATCTGCAGTCTCTTTGCCAATCTGTTGTGAATTTTTTTGGCGTGGCTTTATTTAGGATAAAGTTTTGTGAGGGAGGATTTGGAAGTACCCCTCATGTGTGTCTAAAATCTCTACCCTATAGGAATTCCTGTTGTGGCTTAGTAGGTGAAGGACCCGATATTGTCTCTGTAAGATGTGTGTTCTATCCCTGGCCTCACAGTGGGTTAAGGATCCAGTGTTGCCATAAGCTGCAGCCAGCTTAGGTCAAAGATGCGGCTCGGATCTGGTGTTGCTGTGGTGTAGTCACAACTGCAGCTTCAATTAGACCCCTGCCCTAGGAACTTCCATATAAAGCTCCATAAAATCTCTTCCCTGTAATATTATCCTTCACATTAGCTTTAAATTACTGAGTAAAATAATACAGTTTTTAGCATAAAAAAAGAAGTCTTAGCCAACAAAGATATATAAAAAATTGAAGGTAGAAATAGAGGAGTTCATTATATATATATATATATTTTTTTTCTTTTTATGGCTGCACCTGGGGCATACGGAAGTGCCCAGGCTAGTTGTAGAATCTGAGCTGCACGCTGGATCCTTATAACCCACTGAGTGAGACCAGGGATGGAACCTGCATCCTCCCCAACACCATGTTGGGTTCTTAACCCACTGAGCCACAACAGGAACTCCAGATTTTTAAATTCAAGTCCTACTAGCCAGCAAAAATGGGCTTATGTGTGCTCTCTAATTTAATATGAGTTGGTTAATTTTCAAAGGTTTGATTAAAAGAGGTAACAAGTTCTTGATATATTTTTAAATCATACTTAATTCAACCCAGTTGAAATTTTATTACTTCCAGTCTTCCTAAGTAGAACCCGAATTAAAGTTTATAAAATAATATAAACTATATAATTTTAAAATGATGGTATCTGTGCTTAAATGGGAAAGCAATTAAATACGATAATTTGGGACATAATTAAGCAATTTCCAATTTATGTCCTGCCACATACCCTATTCCTCACAGCATGTCACAGGAGGAGAGACCAGTTGTCTCTCCTGTTGCTCCCATCATTAATGTCCTCTGCACAGGCTACTGCTGAACTGCTTCTCTCATCACTGTTGCTAATAACCTAGTAACCAATGTATAACACTCCTTTTACCCTCCGGAAGGTTGATCTGAGGTGGGCTTTATCTTAGGAGGACTGCAGAGTGGCCAGTAGGATCACATAGGCAGATGACAAGGAGAAAAAGGAGAAAAGTGAGGAATGCACTCTTTTAGAGCTACTTTTATACCCAAGATAGCTGCTCTAGTTTTAAAGACACACTCTTCAGTTTTGTCTCTTAGTCTTCCTTCCCAAATTATTTTCCTCCCTCTAGGGTCCTGGGGCACAGCTTCTTCAATAGAATATTAGATGTCCTTGTCTCAGTTTCCCTAGGAAATCTAGAGGAATCTTACTTTAATTCTTTGTAACCCCCTGAGAGCTGGTTATTATCAATTATATGATCTTTTATCTGTTCTTAAATTGTATGTGGAAAAAAGGGATAGAAGGAATTTTTTCCCCTTTTTATTGATTTAAGCAATAAAACTTGATAAAAATTCTTAAGTTGTGAGCTTGCTTCAGGAATAAGAAAACTAGGGGAAACTGATTATCTTTAAAATCCAGAATGCAAAAAACGCTTGATGGCCGTGGAAAGGAGAACAGAAAAGCCAATCCTGAGGCCTTCAGGAGAGACTCAGTCAGAGATAGAATATACTTCAGGTTCATGCTGACAGGTCCTCCCATTGTGGTAGACTCATATTTATTTTTGATTGATTTATAAGTTGAAGTTTGACCACATTAATGTCTTTTTTTGTCCTTTTTTTTTTTTGGTCTTTTTTAGGGCTGCACCCATGGCATATGGAGGTTCCCAGGGTAGGGGTTGAATCGGAGCTACAGCTGCCGACCTACGCCACAGCCACAGCAATGCCAGATCCAAGTCACATCTTCAACCTACACCACAGCTGACAGCAACGCCAGATCCTTAATCCACTGAGTGAGGCCAGGGACTGAACCCGCAACCTCATGGTTCCTAGTTGGATTCGTTTCCACCGTGCCATGATGGGAACTCCTGCCCACATTAATTTCAAAGAAAGAATTAAATAATAGTTCCTAAACCTCTTAATTAAATTTGAGTGAAATGTGTGTTTATTGATCAGAATGCAATCATCATTGATATTTTTGGTTGTTTTTGCTTGTACATCAGTTTAAATCATATGGAATGAGATATTTTATTTTATTTTTTTTGTCTTTTTAGGGCTGAACCCTTGGCATGTGGAGGTTCCCAAGCTAGGGGTCCAATCACAGCTGTAGCCGCTGGCCTACATCACAGCCACAGCAATGCCAGATTCAAGGTGCCTCTGCGACCTACACCACAGCTCACGGCAGTGGCGGATTCTTAACCCACTGAGCGAGGCCAGGGATCAAACCCACGTTGCCATTGATGCTGGTCAGGTTCGTTAACCGCTGAGTCACAGCAGTAACTCCGAGAAATGTAATTTTAATGTAAAGCATAAGCAATAGGCTGATAGTATAGATATTTAATTATAGGGGGAAAATGCGCTGCCCTGTGTTATCTTTTGTAGAATAATTTATATAATTTGAGATAATACTGTTATATTCTAGGGTATCTACCCTTGCTGAGAAAAGTTTTGCTAACTCATTTTTTGGAATTATTTTCACGCTTACTAGCTTTTGAAAATAAGTTACTTACCCTTTTCCCAAAAATTTTGGCAGGAAAAATTTCAAACATATAGGATCATATAAAGAATTTCACAATGAATACCCATCATCTATATTCTACCATTAACTTTCATGTAACTACGATCATTGTCTCTTTTTTTTTTTTTCTTTTTTGGCTGTATGCGGCACGTGGAAGTTCCCAGGCCAGGGATCAAACCCACACCACAGCAGTGACTTGAGCCTCTGCCATGCCAATGTTGGGTCCTTAACCTGCTGTGCAAAGGAGCTCCCCTGTCTTTTTTGCAACATTTAAATAAAGTTTTGAATGTAAGATACTTTGTTAAGGTGTTGTATAGGGGCCAAATTGAAGTCACTGAGCTCCAACATGGTTAGTTGAATGTTCTTTTTCTTTCCCCAAAAATAAAGATTGGAATTCTTGTCGTGGCACAGCAGAAATGAATCTGACTAGGAACCATGAGGTTGTAGGTTCTATCCCTGGCCTCGCTCAGTGGGTTAAGGATCTAGCATTGCCGTGAGGTATGGTGTAGGTCACAGATGAGGCTCAGATCCTACGTTGCTGTGAGGTATGGTGTAGGTCACAGATGAGGCTCAGATCCTACGTTGCTGTGGCTGTGGTGTAGGCCAGCTGTAGCTCTGATTCGACCCCTAGCCTGGGAACGTCCATATGCCGCTGGGTGCGGCCCTAAAAAGCAGATAAATAAATACTTATTTTTCTCTGGTAAGTAATTAATTTTTAAGTTGAAGTTTTTGTTTTATTATTTGCAGGTCATAAGTGCATTAGTGCAGTGAGGAAATTCCTGAGCTTTACCTGTTTTATATGACTCAGAAATGATAGGGAGAATTGAGAAATTTTTAAAAACAGAACACTGGAGTTCCCGTTGTGGCTCAGTGGGTTAAGGATCCAGCGTTGCTGTGAGCTGTGACGTAGGTCGAAGACGAGGCTTGGATCCCGAGTTGCTGTGGCTCTGGTGTAGGCCGGCAGCTACAGCTCCGATTCGACCCTTCGCCTGAGAACCTCCATATGCCATGGGTGTGGCCCTAGAAAAGACAATAAATAAATAAATAAATAAATAAATAAATTTTAAAAAAAATCTTAAGTTACTTCCTGTTTACCACTAGAGGTCTCACTAACTTCTGAAAACTTGGTAGTTTCTGACCACACTAGAGCAACTTGGCTCTCAAGTTAAATTCTTGTATAATATGATCAGGTAAGTTGAAACCTAGGTGTTTTTTGTTAGTGCCTGGAGCTTGTATTTTGTATTACTTAGCAGAAGAGAAACATAGGAGGATGGAACTTAGACTTTGGTACTTAAGCATCTGGAAGCCACACCTAGTGACTTGTGTGTGGAAAAAGTTGTTTTTCTTAGTCCTAATTCTTGAACTAGTTAAAAATAACATGTAAAGGGAAAGCTAGAAATGTGGTTTTTGTTTGCTTTTGCTTACGGATGGACATTTACTTGTTTATTTGTTTAGATAGTAGAATAAAAAGAAAAAGATAAAATGAATTCCTCCCAGGAAAATAATACTTAACGTTACCAAAGGTGTAAGGAAAAGTATTCCTCCATTAAACACATTTGCAAATGATTAGGTGTTATTGAAATACTACTATGAATAACGCTAAACTTCAAGAATAATAGAGTTAAATAAATTGATATCCTAACCTGCCAGATTTTTTCTTGAACACTTAACATTCTTAAATATTAGTCTTCTTTCATTTATTTGAAGTTGACAGATCGCAGAATCATGGAATTGGAGAACTGGCTAGGTGATTTCTGTCTGGCCTTGAATCTTGACCAGTTAGTGTCTTGACTTAAAAATGAGTATATGGAGAGTTGCTGTTGTGGCTCAGCAGAAATGAACCAGATTAGTGTCCATGAGGATGCAGGTTGGATCTCTGACCTCGCTCAGTAGGTTAAGGATCTGGTGTTGCCATGAGCTGTGATGTAGGTTGCAGACACAGCTCAGATCTGGCATTGCTGTGGCTCTGGCATAGGCCAGAAGCTGTAGCTCTGATTAGATCCCTAGCCTGGGAACTTCCATTTGCCACAGGTGCAGCCCTAAAAAAAAAAAAAAAAAAAAAGTATAAATATCAAGGTATAAAGTTTCTGCAATTATTAACACTTAACCAATGTCATGTTTTAATATTTTTTAGCTGTCTATAGGAAATTTACCCTATCCCAATATATCTGACATCTAAATTGTCATTTTGGTCTCTAACATTTTTAGTTCCACCTTCTTCCCCTGACTTTTAAAATTCTTACTGTTCTTCATCCTACTGTATGAAGCTTACAAGACAACAGCTTTTGTGTGCCTCTAACCTTTCCTTCTTTGAATACCTTTAATGATAAAAATGACAGTTTATTTATAGCCATGCTCAGGAATCTTACATGGCTCCCTGTTCTCTACTTAAATCATTCCAAGCCTTTATTTTCCTACTTTTAAGCCTCTCTTGCTAGATCAAATCAGTCTTACCTTTCCAGCAGTATTTACTTTTATGCCTTAGCACAAAAGCTTTGATTAGACTCTTCAAAGCTCTTCAAATACTGTCATACTCTCCTTAGGACTCTTCCTATTTGTCGTTTATGTAAAGCCCAAATGAGTTCCATCCCCTTAAAAAGGGAAGAAAAATTGTTTTCCTGCCTTTCTGAGCTCTTATACTCACTGTTGAACTGAATAGTACGCAAGAGGTGTGACACAGCATCATGGTAAGAGCATGAAATCAAGAACCAGATTGTGCGTGTGGGTTTAGAATCTAACTTTAGACCCTGGCTCTACCCCTTACTACTGTGTGACCTCAGGGCAGTTATTTAACCTCCTTTGTGCCTCATTCCTTGTCAGTGTAATAGTAGTATTTACCCTACAGGGTAATTTTGAGGATTAAGAGATTTAACATATGTTAAACATTTAGAATAGTGCCTGACATAGTATTGTAAGTGTTTAGTGTTCTCTTTATAATCGGTCCAGTCAAAAACTTGTTTATTAAGAGATTTTATTGTTTTTGTTGTTACTGTTATTTTTATTACATCTGGAAATGTTTAAGACGACATACCCAAAGACTTTTTTTTTTTTTTTTTTTAAGGGCCGCACCCATGGCATATGGAGGTTCCCAGGCTAGGAGTCAAATCAGAGCTGTAGCTGCCAGCCTATGCCACAGCCACAGCAGCTCAGGGATCTGAGCCAAATCTGCCATCTATATACCACAGCTTACGGCAATGCCAGATCCTTAACCCACTGAGCAAGCCCAGGGATCAAATCTGCGTCCTCATGGATGCTAGTCAATTTCTTTAACTGCTGAGCCATGACGGGAACTCCCCAAAGAACTTTTTTACATAAATGTTTGTTTATATATTTTTAAAAGAAAGGGATGTATTATTTTTAATAACTTTAATTAGCTTGTCTACCCTTATCAGCTTTGAGCAGTTAACTAAAAATTTACCTCTCCAGCCTGACTTTTTTTTTAATGAAGCAGTTTTTAAAAATTTATGTATTTATTGGCCACGTCCATGGCAGATGGAAGTTCCAAGGCCAGAGATCAAACCCACATCACAGCAGCTGCAGTGACAACACTGCATCCTTAACCCACTGTGCCATGGCAGGAACTCCATATTCAGTGACTTTTAATCCAAGCATTTCAAAAGGAATGCCTGGATATCATCCGAAATTCAGTGTTAGAATAATGGCACTTGGTATTTTTCTTTCTCAAGCTAGCCTCTCTTAATTGTCCCTTTTCAGTGCTACTATCATTGTCTTTCAGTATAGAAAATGCATAAATTTTTTTTTTTTTTGGCCATACCCACATCATATGGAAGTTCCTAGGCCAGGGATTGAACCCACACCACAGGAGTGACAATGCCAGATCTTTAACCCACTGAGCCACCAGGGAACGTCTAAAAATGTGTCATTTTGACACCTCCCTTTTCTCCAATTCATTATGATGTTCCACAATTTTTCTTTCTTTTTTTTCTTTTTTTTCTTTTTGCTTTTTAATTTCCCTAGTTAGATAGTAAACTCTTTTAAGGCAAGGTATTAGATTTGTTTTGTTTCAATTTCTCATCCCTCATGGTAATTACTTGGTAAAACTTTTTGGCTAATGTGATTTCTCTGTAGCCTGTGTTCCTGTGTGAAAACTTTATTTAATAAGCTCTCTCTCCTTAAATGAGGTACTCTGGGAAACCTTGGGAAAGCTCCAAGAGAGCCAGGAATATTTTAAGCATTCACCTTTCTGGGGGCAAAGGACTGGTAAAGATCTGTGATAACTTCTACATTATGAAGTAGTCTCTAGATTTCAGTAGTTTAAGTTGAAGTGTTTTGAGACAGGAGCAATAAAAAATGTAGTTTGGGGCATATGTAGAAATTACTGTAATCTTAGTTTTAGAATGGACCACTTGTTCATTTATAGCTTAATGTTAATTTTTTTAATTTAAGAATGGAGTTTTATAGCAAATATTAATCTTTATATCAGTAATATATCTTCCATTTCAAAATATTCTTTAATTAAAAAAAAAAACTCCCTCTTTTTTCACAGGACTTCCTGATCCATTTGCTAAGGTGGTGGTTGATGGATCTGGGCAGTGCCATTCTACAGATACTGTGAAGAATACACTCGATCCAAAGTGGAATCAGCATTATGACCTGTAGGTTTCAACAATTTATTTGAAATAAAATACAGAATCACTTATTTGATATAGTCTTTGAAAAGAGTCACTGAAATCTGTGTTTGATCTGTGGTGTAACTTGGTCCTCACTGAGGGGTACAAAACCTGGTGTGAAGGCATTTTGGCCCATTGATTGCTGGTTTTAGAAGATGAAGTGTCCTTAATAAGCCCATGAAGAATCGAATGTAGGAGTTCCCGTCGTGGCGCAGTAGTTAACGAATCCGACTAGGAAGCATGAGGTTGCAGGTTCAAGCCCTGCCCTTGCTCAGTGGGTTAACGATCCAGCGTTGCCGTGAGCTGTGGTGTAGGTTGCAGACGCGGCCCGGATCCCGCGTTGCTGTGGCTCTGGCACAGACTGACAGCTACAGCTCCGATTCAACCCCTAGCCTGGGAACCTCCATATGCCACAGGAGCGGCCCAAGAAATGGCAAAAAGACCAAAAAAAAAAAAAAAAGAATAGAATGTATACACAGTATAGAGCAACCCCCAATCTTTTTTTCAATCAAATAAAGATGCTACTTCACTTTAGGTCAGTTATGAGTAAGAATCGGAAATCATAATTGGAGTACACTCATAGGCATTCCTCTTGTTTCTTACATGGATGATTCCTTCTCACTTTTATTTTAATCATAGTGGCACATGTACCTTTTTAAAAAGGCAAATGATACTGTAAGGTTTTTTTGTTTTTGTTGTTTTTGACTTTTTTTGCCTTTTCTAGGACTGTTCCCTTGGCACTGTAAGGTTTTTAATGGGAAAAGACAGTTCTCTATCCCATTCTTATACCTGATTCCCATCCTCAGACTAACTCTTTTTAATGACTTTGGCTGTTTTAGAATTCTCTTTTGTTTCTAGATGTCATGCCTGTTCATAGCGTTTTAATATAAATGTATATATTTACTTAGCGTTATTATATTATTTTTAAATTCCTGCTGTAGAATATGATTTAGCTTTTATAGCTCATCTCTCATCTCATTCTTACAACATCCACATGCCCCTCTTCTTCTCCTGAACCTTTTTGGTTAAACCATTATTCTGTGTTTATGTTTTCATGGTCATGTAATGTTCATAACTGAGTCACGTGGTGTGCAATGATTACATTTTCTTTCTCAACAACTTTTGTTTGCCATTTGTTTAGTTTTCCGTCTGTCTCATTCAGTAATTCACAATCTCTCCTACAGTACTGAACAACTCTCTGCATATGTTCACCGTATGAGATAACTTTGGCTTTGTTTTCTTCTTGGAGATGTCCCTGCTAGAGCCTCTATCCTTCTGCTTCAGTCTGGGCTGAGGGGTGTCTAAGACCTCCTGCACAGTTGTCCTGGGACTTGCCTTTATCATTATGTTGGGAATTTCCTTTCTTTCTTCTAGGTCCAATGACTGTCTTTTTTTGTTTACCTCCCAATGTCTTCCATTATTATCTTGAGAAAGAGTACAACGATGGGGAAAATTTCTTTGAGATCTTACCTGAAAATATATTTTGTCACCTTACTTGATTGGTAGTTTGAGTATAGACTTCTAGAAGGTGAGACATAACTTTTCTTTAATTTTTTTTTCTTGGCTGCGGCGTGCAGTTTCTTAATGTGGGATCTCAGTTCCCAGACCAAAGGTTGAACCTGGGCTGCAGTGGTAAAAGCACCAGATAACCCCTAGACCACCAGGGAGCTTCCTACTTTTCCTTCAGATTTTAAAATACATTGCTCTACCTTCTTCTAGGTCTAGATCAGCACTGCCGAATAGAAACACAGTGTAAGCCTAATACTGTGTTTTATTTCATTCAGTGTATCTTAACTATCTTCATTGCAACATGACATCAATTTAAAGTAATCGAGTTGTTTCTTTTAAACTAAGTATTTGAAGTCAGGGGCTTGTTTTGCACTCACACAGTGCATCAGTCTGGATTAGCTACATTTCAAGCACTCAGTAGCCCCATGTGCCCAGTTTGGATAGTGCCAGTTTCCAGTATTGCTGATGACCTCCTGATTTTGATCCTTCGTGATTGTTGTTTTCCACTGGAAGACTTCAAGGTATTCTTTTCATGCCTGATGTTAAAATTTTTTAATGATGGACTTGGTATATCTGAGATACAGTGCTAGGTACTTAGTGTGACGTTTTAATCTGGATACTTAAACTCTGTAGTTATGGAAAACTTTTCTGTTTATTTACTATCCAAGGATGATTTCCTCTCTTCTCCGTCTTATTTCTTTCTCTCTTCCCTTTTCTGGAACTCCTGTTGTTAAGATGTTATTCCTCCTGACATGCAGCATTTAGTTGTCCTATCTTTTTTCTCCCATATTTTATCTTAGTTTTTTTAAAAATAAGTTTTTAATAAAATTTATTTTAGTAAAAAATTAAAAACAGCGAAATATTTGGGATGTTTCCCCAACTTTATATTCCAGTGTTCCTCTTTGTTATAATTTCTGCTCTCAGATTTTTAATTTCCAGTATCATTTTGCCTTCTGATGATCCCTTTTTCATAACTTCCTCTTATTTCCTTAGATGCAGTATCTTCTCTGGTGAGAGAAGTATTACAGTTTTTTTCTGTTGCATTGCCTCTCTTTTCTCAGGTTTTGTTTTTTTGTATTAGTTTGGTTTGGGTTTCTGTCTTTTTATATTTCAGGGAAGGCATTTAAATGTTGATTGGAAACTTTCTACCCATAAATAGAGCTGGTCAACTAGCTAGGGTAATCAGAAGTAACTGTGACATTTTCATTGAGCAGAATTCTCCCTTCTTCCTGGGGACTGTATTTGTATTCTTAGATGCTAGTGTTCTTGGATCTGAATGGTGTAAGGATGCTAGGAGGTCTCTGCATTCACTAGATTGACCTCTTCCTAATACTGTTTTTATTACAAAACGTCACTCCCTCCCTTGGCTGTGCTTAGTGTCCCTGAGTAGAGAAGGTTTTAGAGAATAAGCTGTGGTTTCCTGCCAGGATTGAGGATGAACTGGGTTGGGGAAGGGATTCAAGAATTTGTACCATTCCTTTTATTTTATTTATTTTATTATTTTACCTTTTTTTTTTTTGGCCACACCTGCAGTATATGGAAGTTCCTGGGCTGTAACTGCAACCTATGCCACATCAACGGCAAAACCAGATCCTTACCCCACTCTGCTGGGCCAGGGATCGACTCCGCACTGCCGCAGAAACAATGCAGGATCCTTACCTGCTGCACCACAGTGGGAACTCCTATTTTACTTTTTAAATTGAGGCATGGTTGATTTACCCTTTCTGTTTTTTTTAAACAATTTCACCAATCCTTCCATTTCAGCCTAATCTCACCGTTGGAGTATATTGAGCTTACAATGACAGTATTTCAGAGGTTTGATGGCAGTAATAGTCTTGTTTCAGGGGGTCTTTTGCTTCCTGCAGGCTTCGGTTTCAGTTTTTTCCAGGTTGCTAATTCCATTATCTCATGCTCTCTAAACTCCCATTTTCTTAACACCTCTCATGTTATATGTTAATTGTCCTCATATTCTGACTTTGCAAGTTTTTAGCCTTTTAAGCTTCATAGTAATTTACTTCACTCTCCATCAGCTTCAACTTTTCTTCTAAATGTTCCACTTGACTTTATTTACTCTCTATGTAGCTGCCTAGGCTTTTGAGTTCTTTTTTTTTTTTTTTTTTTGAAAGTCACACCTATAGCATATGGAAGTTCCCAAGCTAGGGTCCAGTTGGAACTGTAGCTGCCAGCCTACACCACAGCCACAGCAACACTGGATTCAAGCAGTGTCTGTGACCTACATCACAGCTTATGGCAATGCCAGATCCTTAAACCACTGAGCAAGGCCAGGGATCAAACCCGCATCCTCATGGATGCTAGTTGGATTCGTTCCCACTGAGCCACAACAGGAGCTCCTTGAGTTCTTAATCAAATTGTTTAAAGCCATTTCCTTTAGCTTCAGTAGATCTAAATTTAGCCAAAGACCCAGCTACAACAATGAATAAGACTAGTCCTCCAAACTTATAGTTATGTGCTGAATAAAGTATGTAGGAAATTATACACAGGGTGATAAGAATATGGGTGCCATGGAAATACATAGAACTTCTTTATACAGATGTAGGAGTTGGGAGGAGCATCCTAGAAAAAGTAGCACTTAGACCTTAAGTAGGAATTAACTTCAGGAAGGAGAAGGTGAGAAGGTTCTAAGCAGAAGCAGTCTTTGTGAAGGCCCAGAGGTAAAAGAGAACATGATTCTGAAAACATTTCAGAGAGGCAGCAATTGGTAAGTTCATGTAAGGTAAAGGGAGTGTAGTGAAAGACAGGCCATGAGAGGCAAGCAGGAGCCAGCTCATGAAGGTGCTTGCAAGTCTGTTAGTAAGTTTGAATATGCTCTTAAAAGCAATGGGGAGGAATGAAGGGCTTTTAAGTGGGGAAGTGCTGTCAATCAGATTTATTATATTCAGGAAGGGACACTTTGGCTATACTGTGAAGAATGGCTTAGAGGGAGCCAAGAATGGCAAGGAAACTAGTTCCAACATTATGAAGGACGCGGGCAAATAGAAAATGATAACTTTATATTAGAAGAGTGGTAATGTATATGGAGATATATAGACATTCTAAGTATTTTTAATATGGCCTTAAAACTTAAATTCTTTTTTGGCCACAGTGTGCAGAGGCTTGATGTAGGATCTCAATTCCCAGACCAGGGATTAGACCCAAGCCACAGTGGTGAAAGCACTGAGTCCTAACCACTAGGCCACCAGGGAACTCCCTCCTCCCCCAATTTTTTTTTATCCTTGGAAAAAAATGAAACTGTACTATACCCTGTGCTTGCTGTATTTGGCTCACGGGCTGTGGTTTTCCTGTGGACCTCCACCTTAGAGTCCTTGCTTTCCTACTTTGCTGCTGCTGCTCTAGTCCTCAATACAGCCTCTATAATGATCCGGTTAAAAGGTTTTTCAGATCTTGTTACTCTTCTGTTCCACATCCCCCACTGGCTTCCTATCTTAGAGTAAAAGCCAGAGTTCGTACCACGACTGACAGCGCCCTTTATGTTTTGTCCCTTGTGCTGTTAAGACAGGCTAACTGAAATGATAGAAAACCCCGAATTTTCAGTGGCTTGATACAATAGAAGTGTATTTTGATATAAAGTCCATTTGGCGGGGAGGTGAGACACTGTCACACAATCATTCAGGGACACAGGCTGGCAAAAGCTCCCCTATTTTCAGTGTATGTTCCCAAGGTCTGTCTGGGCTTTGACATTCAACCTCCTAACAGGATGCTTAACAGTGATTTGGTGGGTAGGCTGCTGTAAGGCCTCAGGCAATCACTCTTTTAGCATACCTGTATGTCAGGCTTACCACTTGGAAAACTGACTTAGTGCAATTTTTTTTTCTTAATATTTGGATTGGGGTAATTTAGCTGTTTAATACTTGATTGTGATTCTAGAATTTTGACATATCATGGAGCACAGACTTGCCAAGTTAGGTTTGTTTAAATCTGTTTGAAAATCGATAACATGCATTACTGAAAGATATTTTAGTTCATATTTTTATTTGCAGCAATAGAAATGAAACTCGAGTTGACTTAATTTTTAAAAATCATTAGCTTGCATAATTAAAAGTCTAGGAAGGTAGGCATGCTTTAACATAGCAGGATCCAGGGCCTCAAGTGTGCCTTCCATGTTACTCATTTAAATTTTAAGTGGTCTAGGTTTATTTATTTTCTTTAATATACCAGGTGAAGTTTTATAATATTATTGCTTTACTGAATGACACTTTAAGGTCAAGGTTGTTGGACCAAAAATTTGACCTCGTAGAGTCATTGAAATATATTTAGGGTTCTATTGATATAATTATTTTATAATATTTTTGCATGGGATGACACCATGTTAACAATTGGCTGTGGTAGAGCTCTACATACTTGCAGGTATATGCACAGACAAGTATAGTAACGCTTTTCCCTGCTCTGCTTGTCTGCAGGCAGTGAAGTGAAACCTGCAAGAGTCCTGCTCGCTCAAGGCCTGCATACAGGAAAGAAGCAGGGGAAAAGCGTTACAATCAGCTTTTGTTCTACAGCATTTTAAAACATAACAGGTATGTCAGATTTTTGGTCTGTCAGCCTTGACAATGTCCCTTGAAAATGAACTGAGCATTCGCTGAGGTAGTAGGTCATGCCATTGAAGTGTATTTAAAATGTGACGGTGATAAAAGTTCTAAGATTTTTATTTTTGGAAAGAAAAAATCATCAACTCCCATAGGGTTATTTGGCGCTAGCTATTAAAATCGTAAAAAGTAGTATTTTTATGAACAAAATTGTTACTCAGTCTGAGAGTGACAAATATGATAAATATGTTAAAAATTCTTTGTGGATTTTACTTTTGAGTTTTTAAAGAAATTTAATTTCAGTTCTGTGGAGATTGAATTCGAAACATACTTTGCATAGTCTAGCCATACTCTAAAACACCTGTGACTTTAGACTATAGAAACAAAAGAAAATTTACACTACTCATATTTGCCAAGTTATTTATGCTGTAATTTGGGTTTTTTTAGGTATATTGGAAAGTCTGATTCAGTTACGATCAGTGTATGGAATCACAAGAAGATCCATAAAAAGCAAGGTGCTGGATTTCTTGGTTGTGTTCGTCTTCTTTCCAATGCCATCAACCGCCTCAAGGACACTGGTTGTGAGTACATACTAGTGCTCTAAAAAGTTTAAATACACATATTTAAATACACACACACACACACACACACGTATAGGTATTTTTTGATAGACAGGGGTCCAAAAACTTAACTTCCTGTGTATGTGTGAAACATTGGTAAAAAGTCCTGGTCTGAATTTATTTTGTTGACTTTTTAAAAAGAATGAAACAGTTTAAATATGTGAAGCCTAGAACAGAATCAGAGCTGATAGCTAGTTTCCAGTGAATAAGTGCTAAGAAATGATTGGTTTCTAGAAGAGTAAAAAGAAAGGCGTCAAAGTATGTATTCCTTTTTTTTTTTTCTTATCTTAGCACTCTTCTCTGGTTTTAGTGGATTTTCAAGATAAAGTTGAGTTTTACTTAGGTGATGGGAGTGTTTAAGGGAGGAATTATTAGCAAATAAAAATATGCATACAACTGCTTTGAAAAATTAAAGGTTCTAAAAGTAAGACATTATTTTGAGTGAAAGATAGGTATATTATCAACTTAACTATAGCTTAATTTTTTGTCAAACTGGTCAATTAGAAGATTAGACCGAGATCGAGACATTAGAAATGATATCTATTTTAGATTGACAAGTTCACATTGACAAGTTCACTTATTAGCATATATGTAACTCATGTAATGAAGTGACAAAACATCTTTTCCATGGAGTGTAGATGGAAATACCTTTTTGGCCACACCCGTGGCATATGGAAGTTCCTGGGCCAGGGATCTAATCTGAGGCGCAGCTGTGACCTATGCCACAGTTTCATCAGCACTGGATCCTTAACCCCACCCACCTCTCAACCCCATGCTCTTGGCAGAGGATCAGGCCTGTGCTGCCACAGAGACAATGCCGGATCTTAACCCACTGTACCACAGTGGGAACTTGGGAAATATCTTTTTCAATAGAATTTTTTTTGCTTTTTCTACAGAATTATTTTACATATATATATATACACACACATATATGTACACATATATACATACACACACATGTATACACACACACACACATATATATATATAAATCTAGCTGTTGTCATGGGATTTTAGCCCAGATGCCTATTCTAAGCAAAAATTCACATAGAATCTAGCTAAGGAAATTAATAAAGAAAAATAAATTTAGCTTTAAATGTTAGATACATTAAGAAATGATCCCATTTTAATGTAGTATGATACCATAGCCTAGTTATAAAAATATTACTGTTAAAAAGGACAAAATTGAGCTAGAAATTCTGAAGGGAATTTAAGGGCACCTGAGAATTTCTTAAATTTCTGGGTTAACAGGGTGAACAGTAGGAGATAGAAGACGGGATTGGAAAAGGTCTGGCTTATGAAAACAAACCATTTTTTTATTCTAACGCAATGCAGCAGGCAAACTGAAAACTTACAAGTCCACACGTATGACCTTATTTCTGGTTCAGTTTAGCTAACGTTTATTGGAACTTAAACATGCCAGGTGCTATTCTAAACTTTGATGATATAAAGGTAAAAAAGCATGAATCCTGTCCTCTGAGAAACAAGAGCAAAGGCCTGTTGGCAAAGGGAGTAGGACACATCAGAAGGACTGAACAGAAGAGGGATTGTTCTGCACAGGTCCACTATGCTGCTGTCTTAGTAGTGTCCCTTTATTTTGCAAAGGGAAAAATGTCTATTTATGGCTGGATAGCCAATTGTGGTATAGATTTTTCTTTCTATTGCTTGTGAATGTTTCATTGCAGTAATTTATATAACCTTTTTGATGTATAGTAGCATTTAATTTTTCAAACACCTGTGGGTTTGAGTGCAGAATGCAAGGGCTAAGATATGGTCTCCTCCTTTTATCAATTCATAATTTATTTAAGTAGACAGATGGCATACAGCTATAAAAGAATTCAATTATAAGCTCTATGAGCAAAGTAAAATCAGCATGCAGTGGGTGACATTGTTCCTTACTACAACTGGCCAGGCTAGTGTTATATCACAGTTTACATAAATAATTTAATGTGAGGTAAGTAATACAGTTAGACATTAGAAAATCAAGACTTGGGGGATAAATTGCTTAAGAACGACAGCTATTAAGTGGCAAGCCAAGACTTAGACTAAAGTGTTCTGAAATCTTTGGAGAGAAAATAACTGCATGTTGGCACCATTGTCTTAGAATTTTTGAAATCTGAATTTGTCAAAACTTTTGTTGAGACATTTATACTAACTATGTATGCAGTTAGAGCATTTTAAATATTTGTTTCATCATTAAAACAATTCTTTAAATGACTGGTCTGATTTCTAATGGATTATAGAAATTTACTGTCAGTCTGTAGATGTTAGAATTGCTAATACCAGCTAATTTTTTTTAATTGCCTTTTTGTTGTTGTTGATTTGAAATAGATCAGAGGTTGGATCTATGCAAACTTGGGCCAAACGACAATGATACAGTTAGAGGACAGATAGTAGGTAAGTGTGGAATTTAAAGTTATGTGAATTTTGGCTTCTTTAAGCTGACCTAAACTCTGAATACCTTTTAAATCAAAGTACAATAACTGTAGCCTCATTGTATTGGCATGTAATAAAGGAGTTATGCACAGTTATTTGAATAGTGGATCCAGAATCCAGGCCAACTTAATTTTTTAAAAAAGCAAAAAAAAAGGAGTTCCCCTTGTGGTGCAGCAGTGGGATAAGGATCCTGCATTGTCGTGAGGTCACAGATGCGGCGTGGATTCCGTATTCCATGTTGATATGGCATAGGCTGGCAGCTGTAGCTCCGATTAGACCCCTAGCCTGAGAACTTCCATATGCCTTGTGTACGGCCTGAAAAAACAACAACACCAAAAAAAATAACAACTATATGATGTAAAAAGTATAGGCTCCTAATATGAAGAACTGTTGATCCTTTAGAAGGGAATTCATTTGGAGTATACAAATACAGTAGGGCACTGAGAAAGAAGTATTAAGTTTTTCTGAAAGTAATTCTCGAACTTATTTGAGTAAGAAGAGAATATTCTATTGAACTCTTTGTTTATTAATGCTTTATAGTTTTAATGTAATATATATATATATTTTTTGGTCTTTTTTGTCTTTATAGGGCCACACCCGCGGCATATGGAGGTTCCCAGGCTAGGGGTCTAATTGGAGCTTTTTTTTTAGTTGAAAAAAGTAGAACGAAGAATGGTGGAATAGCACTGACTGAAGAAAGGAGAAAATTGTTACCTTACTTACAAAATACTTAGTGGGTTAGTGGGGCTATCTTAAATTGATTTCTTTTATAAAATTTCTGAGACTTAAGAATTGCTAGATTGAAATTTGATACCTAGAGTGGTAGGACAACTGAAGTGGGCTCCTTCGAAGCTTATTAAAGAAGAAAAATGCAGTTCAAATCTTACTATTTTATTATAGAGCAGAATTTAGAATGATTACATTATATGAAACTATCAGAGAAGTTTTAGTTGTATTTGAAGGACTTAATTTTACAAGGCAGTGAATTGGGTTCATAGTTCAGGAGTTGCCAGAGTAGCACAGCATCATAACAAAAGCCTTATTGTGGTTATCACAGGGAAATATTAACAGTACAGCATTATTCATAATTCCTGTCATTCTTAGATTGAAAAGGGTATTAAAAAAATCAAAAATAAATTTTGACATATAAAACTTTTAAATATAATTGTTCCTACTTTATTGATTTGCTGTGTTGAGTAATGTTTGCCAATTAATGTTCAGTAGTAACAAAAGAGTTTTACTGGGTGTGAATTTGCGCTTATAAAAATAGCAGACTTGGGGTTTTCCTTCTGGCATAGCAGGTTAAGGATTTGGCATTGTCACTGCTGCAACCTGGGTTGCTGCTGTGGCACAGGTTCTTTCCCTGGCCTGGGAACTTCCACATGCTACAGACATGGCAAAAAAAAAGACACCCCCCCCGCCATTGTCAGTGGTTAGAAATATACTTACTGGAGTAGGCTACATAAAAAAAGAAATTAAAGTGTGCGTGTGTGCGTGAAATTTAAAGCTCTGTGAATTTGGTATTCATAATACCAACTGCTTTATGATCCTGCAGTTGGTGGCCCAGACGCAAACATTATGCTTTATGATCCTGCAGTTCTGTCTAGTTCTGACATTTAATAACAACTTGTTATTGCTGAATTAGAACTTTATAGATAATCGTAAATATATGCATATAATACCTTTTGGGAAATGGAGAAAAGAACACTAGAACACTAACTTAAAATATGCATATGTCTCCTTCTAATAGTTTCATATACATGTATATGTATGTTTTTGATTTTAATTACAGTGAACATAAAATTTTTTATTTTACCTTTTTCAGTTCCTGTAACCATTATTAGTATTTATAATTAATGCTTTTTAAAGGACGAATTATAACTTTAAGTCCAGTGATTAAGTTGTTTTGCTATTGTAACACCAAAACTTGAAAACATTTTTGTACATTTAGCTTTTTTTTTTAGATTACCTTAGAAAAAAAATCTCCCAATTTGAGATGATTAATTCAAGAGTTGCAAACCTTTTCTGTTTAAAATTGTTACTCAGTTCTTTCCATCTCTTTTGATGTTTTTCTTGTTTTTTATAATTATAAAATGTAGACAGAGAACTTAAGGAGCACCTATAATGTGCCACCATTGTCATTACCCTCATGTATACCTTCTTTGTTTTTGTTTTTGTCTTTTGTCTTTTTGGGGGCCTCACCTGGGACATATAGAGGTTCCCAGGCTAGGGGTCTAATCAGAACTGTTGCTGCCGGCTTACGCCAGAGCCACAGCAATGCCAGATCGAGCCACGTCTGTGACCTACCCCTCAGCTCACGGCAATGCTGGATCCTTAACCCACTGAGCGAGGCCAGGGATTAAACCCACAACCTCATGGTTCCTAGTCGGATTTGTTTCCATTGCGACATGACGGGAACTCCCCCTGTTTTTAAAATGAGATTGTACCTTGCAGATTTTTAAATAAGCTGTGTTTTAATCTTACAATTTCTTTTCTTCTTTTTTTTCTTTCTTAAATCTGTGGATACATTTCTATAGCATTTTTAATATTGGTCCATGTTAAGCAAATAAGTAATTGAACCATTCCCTTATTGTTGGATGTTTACCTTGTTTCTGACGTTTTAAAACTATGAACAGTGCTCTGAATAACATAATATTTCTGTGACTCATATATTGCTAGAATTAGGCTGTTTAGAAGTACAATCTCACCTAAAAATTGTTTAGATGTTTTGTGATACAGTCTGGAGATGTACATTAATGTTCATGAAATCCTTTAGCTTTGAATCCTAATATTATTCTAAACAAAGTTAATGAGAAAATACATTGTTTCTGCTGTGATTATATTTTGATTAGCATTTCACTTAGCTTTTCTGTATAAAAACTGCGTAGCACAGTTTGCTAGTCTAATTTCACCCTAAAGTTTTATTTACATTCACTGAGGAGTTTGCTAATGTTGTCTCCTATGACTGGAACTTACATAAAAAAGAGCGATGCAGTAAACTTCATGATTTTTCGAGTTATTCACAGAGCTAGAAGACTTCAGAATTTTGAGACCCTTACTAGAATGAAGGGTTTTAAGATGTCATGCTTTATATAGTAACCTATGAATTCCTTAAAAAGTTGGGTTATAGTCAAGTTTGCCTGTACCTCTTTTGGGAGAGTTGTCAAAAACAGATCAAGAAAAGACTTCAGGCATATCATTTAGCCTAATTTCCTCATTATTCAGGTTGAGATTATCTAAACGTCAGGAATGTGAAGACAACAGTGCTAAATAAACTAGTTAGTAGAGCCCAGCCTAGAGCTCATATCTCTTGCTTCCAAGTTTATAGTGGTAGTTTTATGCTATACTGGATGATCATGTACTGTTGTTTGTTTGTTTTTTAACAGCCGCACCCTGTGGTACATGGAAGTTCCTGGATCAGGGGTCAAATCAGAGCGGCAGCTGCTGGCCTACGCCACCGCCATGGCAACCCCAGATCTGAGCCACATCTGCAACCTGTGCCACAGCTTGTGGCAACAACAGATCCTTAACCCACTGAGCAAGGCCAGGGATTGAACCCACATCCTCACGGACACTATGTCAGGTTCTTAGCTGCTGAGCCACAGTGGGAACGCCTCATGTTCTGTTGTAACTTGTGAAATCAAAATATTTCCTTATTGCTAGAATTGTGTGTGTGTGTGTGTGTGTGTTTAAATGGGTCAAGAATTAAACCTAAATTTGGAGTTCCCATCGTGACGCAGTGGTTAATGAATCTGACTGGGAACCATGAGATTGCGGGTTTGATCCCTGGCCTTGCTCAACGGATTAAGGATCCGGCATTGCCATGAGCTGTGGTGTGGATTGCAGGTGCGGCTCGGCTCCCCCATTGCTGTGGCCCAAGAAATGGTAAAAAGACCAAAAAAAAAAAAAAAAAGAATTAAGCCTAAATTAATGTGAACTTTTCAAATTCCTCTGTACATAAATGTACCTTTCTTGTGTTACGCCTCTTCTTAAGTGCAGTAATGGCCTTCGATTGTACCATTACAATGGGAAAAAAGATTCTCCTCCATGAATATGATAAAATTTAGAAAACCTTAAAGGGAAAAAATCTCATTAACAAAGAAATTGCAGAATTGAGTGGAAACTAGAGTTCAATCTAAAATATTAAAGTAAGCTAAGCCAGATATCTTTTTTTTTTTTTTTTGTCTTTTTGCCTTTTCTTGAGAGCCGCTCCCATGGCATATGGAGGTTCCCAGGCTAGGGGTCTAATCAGAGCTGTAGCCACCGGCCTACACCAGAGCCACAGCAACGTGGGATCCAAGCCATGGCTGAGACCCACACCACAGCTCACAGCAACGCCAGATCCTTAACCCACTGAGCAAGGCCAGGGATCGAACCTGCAACCTCATGGTTCCTAGTCGGATTCATTAACCACTGTGCCACAATGGGAATTCCAGCCAGATGTCTCTTAAAGATAAATCTTTTAAATTGCAGTAATTATTTCTAGTTCTGTGATTCTTAGTTTGTTTTTGTTCTTTGATAGTAAGTCTTCAGTCCAGAGACCGGATAGGCACAGGAGGACAAGTTGTGGACTGCAGTCGTTTGTTTGATAATGATTTACCAGATGGGTAAGCTAAAATCACTAGAGGAATATGTAGATGATATCCTTAAAATAATAAAAGATAAGTTGGTGTTTTTTGTATATTTTAGAAATTTGTTAATTTCAGAATCTAGGTTTTCCTTGTACTTAGGAAATTATTAGTTAGGGATCTTGTCATAGTGAATTTATAAAATAAGCCATGAATTAGATATGTTACATAGGTTTTTTTTTTAAGAGTCTTGATGAGTCAAATCAAACTTCTTAACAAATATAAATTTCCTGTAAATAGTGTATATTTAAAAGAAAAACTTTTTTGTGTCAAAAATAATTTAAATCAAAACTCAACCCATTATACACTTTAAATGGATATAATTTATTGTATGTAAACTATACCTCATGGAAGTTAATTAAAAATACTTTGCAAGTTAAAATCAGTGAGGTTTCAGAACTATTCTCAAAGACAGGGAGCAGTGCTAAAAAGCCTAAGCTTTGGAATCACAGGTGAAATTTGTGTTTCAGCCCTGCCATTTCTATGTGGCCTTAGGAAAAATACTTAACTTCTCTGAGTCTCAGTTTTTTAAGTCCATAAAATGGATGAGGATAATAATAATAGAAGCAGTAGTAGTTATTTATTAAGCACTTACTATATGTGAGACAGTGTGCTAAGTGCTTTACATGAATGATTTCATTTAAACCTCATTACCTACCTATGGCACATGTACTATGTAGGTATCATCCTCTTTTATAAATATAAGATAAAACTTATAGAAGTCAAACTGATTAACTCATAAAGCTAGTAAGCAGAAGAATAAAGATTGGAATCTGGGTATCTAATTCTAGAATCACTTTATGAGAATTAAATGATATGTATATCATGTAATGATATATATGTGTATGTAATGATAAATGATACAAAACGCTTGTAACAGACACATACAACTCAATAAATGTTACTTATATGTAGAATCCGAAAAATAATGCAAATGAACAAACAAAACAAAAACAGAATCATAGATACAAAGAACAAACTATTGGTTTGCCAGAGGAGAGAGGTGGGGAAATGGATGAAATATGTGAAGGGGATTAAGAGGTACAAACTTTTTTTTTTTTTTTGGTCTTTTTGCTATTTCTTTGGGCCGCTTCCACGGCATATGGAGGTTCCCAGGCTAGGGGTCGAATCGGAGCTGTAGCCACTGGCCTACACCAGAGCCACAGCAACACGGGATCCGAGCCGTGTCTGCAACCTACACCACAGCTCACGGCAACGCCGGATCGTTAACCCACTGAGCAAGGGCAGGGACCGAACCCGCAACCTCATGGTTCCTAGTCGGATTCGTTAACCACTGCGCCACGACGGGAACTCCAAGAGGTACAAACTTTTAAGTTGCAGAATAAATAAGTCTTGGAAATATAATGTACAACATAGGGAATAGAGTCAGTATTGTAGTAGCTTCGTATGGTAACAGATGGTTTCTAGACTTGTTGTAGTGATCATTTTGTAGTGTGTACAAATGTTGAACCACTATTTGTGTACCTGAAACTAATATAATGTGTCAACTATACTTCATTTTTTTAAAAAAATCCATAGTTTTTAGTAGAAAGCGTGTAAGAGAAAATAAATGTAGATTAGAAAAATTAGTTTGGGTAGACTAAATGCTTTAAAAAGCTTTTATATATTTTTCTAGTTAAATTTAATTTAAAAAATTATGTCTAATTTTTTTTTTAATGTGGTCTTTTCCCCCAACCAAATTCTGGAGAAATTAGTATACTTTAACTGAGGCTTGTTGACACATTGAGAAATTTTCATTTTGGCTATTGGAAGATATTAGTCATACTTAAGTATAAATATTTTAGAAGCTTCAGAATTCCAGAAGATATATTGTACAGTTGTAAAATAAGTTTTAACAATTCCTATATTCTGTGTATTGCTTTTTCAGTTTGTCATTTCTGATGCATAATAGCAAATCTCTTACTGGTTTGCACTAAAGCCAGGCTTCCTGTTGCTACTTTATCTCTCGTTATTTTTATTTAAGCTGGGAAGAAAGGCGAACTGCCTCTGGAAGAATCCAGTACCTAAACCACATAACGAGAACGACACAATGGGAACGCCCGACACGGTAAGAATATGTACAGGTATCTTCCCGTGGTCTATGCTGTTCGCCCTCCTGAAGTCATCCCTTTCTGTTTATCTGTCAGCTTTCCCAGATTTCCTTTCTTGGTTTAAACTGCTCTAGATTGATAGATCTTAGAGCAAATACCACTGTTATTTTTAAAAAGTAATTTTTTTTTTCTTTTTTGGCCAAGCCACAGTACATGGACTTCTTAGGCCAGGGATCAGATCTGAGCTGTAGTTGCAATCTATGCCACAGCAGTGGCAATGCCAGGTCCTTTAACTCACTGTGCCAGGCCAGAGGTGGAATCTATGTCCTAGTGCTGCAGAGCCACTGCTGATCCTGTTGCACCACAGTGGGAACTCCTTTAATTTTTTTCCTTGCTTTTTAGGGCCGCATGTGGGGCATATGAAAGTTCCCAGGCTAGGGGTCAGATCAGAGCTGTAGCTGCCTCTGCTGGCCTACACCACAGCCACAGCAACAGGAGATCCGAGTGTGTCTGTGACCTACACCACAGCTCATGGCAACTCCCAGGTCCTTAACCCCCTGAGTGGGGCCAGGGATCGAACCTGCATCCTCATGGATACCAGTTGGATTCATTCCCCCTGAGCCATGAGAACTCCCGAAAGTAATTTTTTTTTTCTTTGTCTTTTTGTCTTTTTTGTTGTTGTTGTTGTTATTTCTTGGGCCGCTCCCGCGGCATATGGAGATTCCCAGGCTAGGGGTTGAATCGGAGCTGTAGCCACCGGCCTACGCCAGAGCCATAGCAACGCGGGATCCGAGCCGCGTCTGCAACCTACACCACAGCTCACGGCAACACCGGATCGTTAACCCACTGAGCAAGGGCAGGGACCGAACCCGCAACCTCATGGTTCCTAGTCGGATTCGTTAACCACTGCGCCACGACAGGAACTCCCCGAAAGTAATTTTTAATACGGATTGCTTAGCAGGTCATCTTGTTACTGTAACTCCAGGGCCTGTGGTGATACTTAATATATATGTATATGTGTATGTATATGTGTGTGTGTGTGTATATATATACACTTTTTTTTTTTTTTAAGGCCACACCAGTGACTTATGGAGGTTCCCGGGCTAGGGTTGAATTAGAGCTGTAGCTGCCAGCTTATACCACAACCACAGCAACATGAGATCCGAGCCGCATCTGCGACCTACACCACAACTTAAAAGAAGGCCAGATCCTTAACTCACTGAGCGAGATCAGGGATTGAACCTGATTATAGATGTTATCACTACTCTGAACATTTTTATCACATTCCCCTTACCTGGCTAAATTCTAATATTCTTCATGATTTAGTTCAGAGATTCCCTCCTTGAGAGTTTTCCTTTGCAAGTTCTACCATCCCCTTACCCCTCTCCCCACCCACTCTAAGCTAGGTGTCCTTCCGTATGGTCTCAGAGCATCTAGTACTTATCTTGGTCACAGACCTATAATCACCCCCCAACATGACTGAATAAATGGAGATCCTGTACACACATTCTGTTATAGTCTTTCCATAATGGACTCAAAAAAACTTGAGTCCTAGAAAATGACTTCTAAATTTATTCATCTAACTCATTTATTAAATATTTACTGAATACAGGAGTTCAATCCCTGTAACATCTATAATTCAGTTCACCAAATTGTTATGTATCAGGCACCATGCTCAGCCTTTGGGCTATAATGATGAATGGGGCAGAAAGGCCTTCCTGGAGCTTAATATGTAAAGACATGGGGATGCAAGGTAATTTTTAGAAACTTCAAGGAAATTTTTTTAAGTAATTGCAAATGAATAGGATAAGTTGCTTAATGTCCTTGTGTATTTGTTTATTTATTTATTTATTGGCCATGCTTGAGGAATGTGAAAGTTCCTGGGACAGGGATCGATCCCCATGTCACTGCAGTGACAACACAGATCCTAACTCAAAGCCCCCCACCCCCCTTTTTTTTAATTATAAAGAAAAGTTTATTTGCCACCTCTACTTAGTGTTTTGGGTTGTTTGGTTTGGTTTGGGGTTTTTTTGGGGTTTTTTGGTTTTCTTTTTTTTGCTTCCTTTACTTTTTTTCCCCCTGAGCAGGACTGGCACCAGACACAGACTATCAAATATTTCTCAATAGCTATGCCTACTTTTACTTATTGGAAATAAATTCCTTAACTCATTGAATAAAAAAGTTTCCTTTGTTACAATTCTCATATAGAAGCTTATCTTATGTTGCCATTTAAATAAATGCTTATTTGAGGAGTTCCTTTTGTGGCTCAGCAGGTTGAGAACCTGACTTGTATCCAAGAAGACGTGGGTTCGATCCCTGGCCTCGCTCAGTGGGTTAAGGATTCAGTGTTGCTGCAAGCTATGATGTAGGTCACAGATGGCTGTGGCGTAGGCTGGCAGCTGCAGCTCTGATTTGACCCCTAGCCTGAGAACTTCCATATGCTGAAGGTGCAGCTCTAAAACGGAAACAAAATAAATAAATAAAAAATGCTTTTTTGAGTTTTGATTTCTGGTATTAAACTGCCAAGGATTATGTTGAAGTCAGAGACCTATTTTTATCATATCTGAGTGTTAATAAATGTGTTCATTTGTCAGCGTTTTGGTGATGTCCATTTCCAACTCATTTAACATTCCAAATGTTAGCTTAAATATTAACTCTTCATTACCTCTTAGTTTGGATGACCTGTAAGAGACTGGAAGCTCTTTGAAGAGATTCTCTTCTTTCCTTTATTCATTCAGTATTTGGAACTACTCTTAAATATATGTCAAACACTGTTCTAAGTGCAGGGGGATGTATATGGTGGGAAACAAAACTAGACAGACTCTCTTCTCTCAGTAAATATTCTAGTGGGTGAAGACAGATAAAAACAAGGATGCAATGAGAAAAATAACAGAAATAGTTGCTGTACCAAGGAAGTAAGGTGATGTTCGGTCAAATGCCTGGGTGGCTACTTTAGATTTGAAGGTCAAGAAGGACCACTTAGAGGCAACATTTAAGCTTAAGCTGTAATTTGAATGACAAAAAGTAGTCTGGTCTAGGGAAATTAGGAGGAAGAAAATCATTCTAGGTAGAAGGAAGAGGTACTTTCCAGCACTAAAGATAGAATGACCCGCGCAGCCTTAAGGAACAGGAAGCATGTCAGTGTGGCACAGGTGGTGAGAGGATGATGAGCTCACAGGTCGCAGGTCTGAGGTAGGCTGTAGCTAAGTCATGTAGGGCTTTCTGAGCTAATACATCTACAGATGCATGTGGATTTCATATAAACTGTGATTTAAATCAGTGTAAAATGATTTGAATATATAATTAACAATCTGCTTGTCACTTGGGTTTCTTTGGTGCTTCAGGGCTTCAGGTTTGCTTTTATATAGAATTCTTGAAGTTATTATTATCTTTGTATTAATCATTCCATTTTCTTACAAGTTTTGTAAGAAAATGCAGTATATGCATTTTCTATAGAACTCTACTTTTGATATCTGAGTTGAGTGACTTTTTTTTCCTTGTTATTTGTTCAATAGACCAGCATCTGAATATTCTAGTCCTGGCAGACCTCTTAGCTGCTTTGTTGATGAGAATACTCCAATTAGTGGAACAAACGGTGCAACATGTGGACAGTCTTCAGATCCGAGACTGGCGGAGAGGAGAGTCAGGTCACAACGACATAGAAATTACATGAGCAGGACACATTTACATACTCCTCCAGACCTACCAGAAGGCTATGGTATGACAACAGAGGAAGAACCAAGTGTGATTATTGATTTCAGCTTGCTAAGAAAGCCAGAAAGTCAACTTTTAAAGAAGTTAATAATCTGGGTTTAGGGATTCTGCATGAAAATAAATGTAAATATGCCCCACAGCTTTGAAAAGTCTTACAACAGTTTGACCTTGGGATAGTCATTTAACCTCAGCCTTTTTGCTTAGTTATAATGAAATGAGGTGAATGATACCTCTCCTTATCACAAGGAAGAGCAAATGCAACAATGTTGAGACTGCTTTGTAAATAGGCAGTGTATAAAGTAAGATGGCATTTATTGTTCTTGATAACGGCAATCTGAAGTCAGACCTGTGATGTAATCTTCTAGACGTACATATTTATAAATAATTTTGAAAGCATATTTCTCATGGTATTTATATATGATATTTGTGTTGTCTATAATTTGGGGTTATCCACGTGGGTTATTGTAAATTTTTTAGTCACTACTGTGTTTCTGTAAAATTATTATAGATAATTTCCTAAGTTTTAGAATTTCGTGTAAAAGATGAGATGAATCTTCTCTTAGTTGAATACAGACCTTTCTAAATTAATGACAATTTGTGAACTCTTGTTGATGGTATGGACTCAACTGTCCTCCTCTTTCTTGCTAAAAGCTTAACCAAGTTACATCCTTGCCCTTTCTTTGTAGATCAACTATTCTGGGCTGATGGTGACACCTAGTGACCAATTTTGGGAATGCCTGGTCTAACTTGTATTCTATATTTACAGTATTTTTTAAAGTATTTAACTCTAATTAAAAAAGTTTTTCCCATTCATTGTACTAGGCCACACAGGCTTACTTAAAGCACGGTGATTAGCATATGAGCTTGGGAGACAGACAGACCTGGGTTTACAACCTGGCTTTGCCACGTATTAATTGTATGATGCCGAACACATTATTTAAGCTCTCTGAGCCTCAATTTTATCTTCTATAAGATGGGGAAAATAATAGTACCAATCATGCAGATTTGTTGCAAGAAATAAGTGAAATTTCATGTGAAGCTAAAATTAGTAAAATTTAGCTGTGAATAATTAATATTCAGACCTTAGAATAAAGTTATCTCCTACCGTTTCTCTTTAATTGAGGTTATAAGACAAGCAGTTTGCAATGGAGTGATTATACTTGTATAATATTTGTATGGTTTGGCTTTTAAAAGAAAATTTTATACAACCAAAACAGGAGTAAAGTGGGTACCAAGGCTGAAATTACTGCAGTTGCTATCTAGAACCAGTTTTAAGCATTTTTATATTTATAATTTTAGAAGTTTAAATTGGGAGTTCCCGACGTGGCTCAGTGGTTAACGAATCCGACTAGGAACCATGGGGTTGTGGGTTCGATCCCTGGCCTTGCTCATTGGGTTAAGGATCTGGCATTGCCGTGAGCTGTTGGTGTGGGTTGCAGACAAGGCTCGGATCCCGAGTTGCTGTGGCTCTGGCATAGACTGGCGGCTACAGCTCCGATTGGATCCTTGGTCTGGGAACCTCCATGTGCCGTGGGTGCTGCCCTAGAAGAAGGCAAAAAGAGACCAAAAAAAAATTTTTTTTTTAAGTTTAAATTGGTTTTTATTGTAGGTTTATAAATAAAATTTATACTAGTAAATATTGGAATTTTTCTTCAGATTTTTTTTTTAAATTTTATTTTGTTTGTTTTTTGTCTTTTTCCTATTTCTTGGGCCGCTCCCGTGGCATATGGAGGTTCCCAGGCTAGGGGTCCAATCGGAGCTGTAGCTGCCGGCCTACGCCAGAGCCACAGCAACGCGGGATCCGAGCCGCGTCTGCAACCTACACCACAGCTCACGGCAACGCCAGATCGTTAACCCACTGAGCGAGGCCAGGGATCGAACCCGCAACCTCATGGTTCCTAGTCGGATTCGTTAACCACTGCACCACAACGGGAACTCCCAGATTTTTTTTGAAGTGGTTTTATTGCTTGAAGATGTAAATAAAGACTAAAAACCACCATTGAAGAAACCCTTGCACGATTTCTTTTCTTTGCCTTGGCTAACTCTCTTCCCAAATGCTTTGTCTTAATTTTACCTTTGACTTTTTTCTGCCCAATAAGCACACTTCTGTAGTCTTCCTCTTTGTAGCTTGATTAATTTGCCTTTTTTGGTTATAGTATGTTTCATTGTATTATATCTTTTTTGCTTCTCTTTGAGTCCAAATGTAGTCTCGAGAATACATTTCTCTCAAGACAGAAAAAAGCAAAAAGCATAAGTTTTGATATAAAATTAGGCATAATTAAAAAACTATTACCTAGAGTTCTTTGGTAATCTGGTTGGTTAGGACTCAGTGCTTTTCACCACTCCAGACCAGGTTCAATTCCTGGTCTGGGAACTGAGATCTCACATCAAGTTGCTGCATGCTGCAGCCAAAAATAAATAAAAATTTTAAAAATGAAAAGCATTATCAGCCTGCAAACTCGTTGAAAGTTTCTGCACATCCACTGAGTATCTCCCCAAAGTTGGCCAAATTCTCTGAGCCCTTCTGTTCCCCTTAGGCTTCATATTTAAGACAAATATAATTTCTTCGCTTCATTTATCATTGGTACTGCGACCATCTCATTTTCTGTTTTCCATTGCAACCTGTTTAATATTTGAGCCACATCGTAAGTGTGGATGGCTTTTAGATAGCTGGCCTCTGACCCTCACACAGTTTATAAGATTGTTTCCAGGAGGAAATGTGTTCTGAGTTCTGAACAAATGATTTTGTAAAGCAGTTCTTTTGTAATTTAATAGATTGGAAATTTGGAGAATTAACCTTTTGATAAAATATCCTAGTGTCTATCACTGTTTTTGACTTGTTTCTGAATATATTTTTATTATTAGTGTTTCTTAATTTTACAGAACAGAGGACAACTCAACAAGGTCAGGTGTATTTTTTACATACTCAGACTGGTGTGAGCACATGGCATGATCCAAGAGTGCCTAGGTAAGAACATATTCTAATACCCTTCATACCGTTGAATGTCCATTTTATCTAATATGTTTTTGTGTTTGTTTATTTAATCTTTAGCTTCTTCAAATAGTTTGTGTAAAAGTTTGGCTCTTTCTGATCATCTTTTCAGTTTCGCATTTAGTAGTCCTACCTGCTCTGCAATCCTGTCCCAATGCCATACCCTCCAGTGACACCCCCCCCACCCCCCGTTTCTCTCACCCTTAAAAAAATTGCAGAAAGGGAGTTCCCATTGTGGCTCAGCAGAAATGAATCCAACTAGTATCCATGAGGATGGGGGTTTGATCCCTGGCCTTGCTCACTGGGGCAGGGATCCGGCGTTGCCGTGAGCTATGGTGTAGGTTGTAGGCATGGCTTGGATCTGGCGTCGCTGTGGCTGTGGTGTAGGCCAGCAGCTATAGCTCTGATTAGGCTCTAGCCTGGGAACCTCCATATGCTGCAGGTGCAGCCCTAAAAAGACAAAGGACAAAAAAAAGAAAAAGAATGTTTTACTTTGTGATGGAGCTTAATTAGAATCTTTTAAGGGTGGCAGCCAAGGAAATGTATTACCGTTAATTATTATATAAAGGTTGCCATTTCTGTCTTCATGATATAAGATGTTGATTTTTAAAAAGTAATAGGAAATTTTTGTTGTGTTAATACGCTTACTGAAAAAAAATCCAAGTGCCTAACTTTTAGAAATAATAGTTTTGTTAAGTATATTTGTTAAGTATATTATGAAAACTAGTGTTTTTGGATTCTATTTATCAAATTGAAAAATTAATTTAAAATCATTGGAAAGAAATATAAAGAAAAAAATTTTTTTAAACTAAATGATTCGTAGTTGGGCGAAAGTTGATCTTGAGATGCCTGTTCAGAGAGTAGTATGTAGGGGTTCTCCTGTGGCATGGCGGGTTAAGATCTGGCTTGTCTCTGTGGAGGTACCAGTTTGATTCCTGGCCGTGCCACAGGGGAAAAAAAAGAGAAGAATGTCATTTAGCATCAGAAGTTGAAATTGAGGAGTTCCCGTCATGGCGCAGTGGTTAACGAATCCAACTAGGAACCATGAGGTTGCGGGTTCGGTCCCTGCCCTTGCTCAGTGGGTTAATGATCCGGCGTTGCCGTGAGCTGTGGTGTAGGTTGCAGACGCGGCTTGGATCCCGCGTTGCTGTGGCTCTGGTGTAGGCCGGCAGCTACAGCTCCGATTCAACCCCTAGCCTGGGAACCTCCATATGCCGTGGGAGCGGCCCAAGAAATAGCAAAAAAAAGACAAAAAAAAAGAAGTTGAAATTGAGAAAGATTTTGGCACCCCTGTTGGTAATATATTCTTATTCCTAATGAAACAGTGTCAGTTTTTCATTAATGAATAAAGACTTTCTATAAAGACTTAAAAATATTTCATATTGACTGTTGAATAATGACCTTATGAAATAATGCTCTGGATTATATTTCTTTCCTTTAGTCTCTCTGCTCCAAATGGTTATCTTAAAAATTAGTCCTGGAGTTCCTGTTGTGGCGCAGTGGAAACAATCCTACTAGGGATGATGAGGTTGTGCGTTTAATCCCTGGCCTCGCTCAGTGGGTTAAGGATCTGGTGTTGCCATGAGCTGTGGCATAGGTTGCAGACATGCTCGAATCTGGCGTCGCTGTGGCTGTGGTGTAGGCCGGCAGCAACAGCTCCAATTAAACCCCTAGCCTGGGAACCTGCATATGCTGCAGGTGCGGCCCTAAAAGGACAAAAGGCAAAAAATAAAATAATAAAACTAAATAAATAAATAAATAAAAACAAGTCTTTTGTTTGGGGGAATCCTTTAGTAAATAGGTCTTTTGTATGGGGGATCTTTTATCAAGGCAGACTATAAATATTTAGATTCTATTAAAATAATCACTTTTTAAAAACATTTATAAAATAGTGTAACTTGGATACTTTAAAACTAACTTTATTTAAATATATCTAGGATACAGATTATCTGAGAAGTCCCCTTTTAGAATGTTTTATTTTTTTAAAATAACAATTAATAGGGAGTTCCTGTTGCGGCTCAGTGGAAATGAATCTGACTAGTAATCATGAGGTTGTGGGTTCGATCCCTGGCCTCGCTCAGTGGGTTAAGGATCTGGACTTGCTGTGAGCTGTGGTATAGGTCGAAGACGTGGCTCGGATCCTGCATTGCTTCAGCTGTGGTGTAAGCTGGCAGCTGTATTTCCAGTTCCCTAACCTGGGAACCTTCATATGTTATGGCTGCAGCCCTAAAAAAAAGCAAAAACAAAAACAAACAAAAAAAATTAATAGGAGTTCCCTGGTGGCCTAGCAGTTAAGGACTTGCCCTTGCCATTGTCACTGCTGTGTTTCAGGTTCGATTCCTGGCCCAGGGGCTTCTGCATGCTGTGGGTGTGGCCAAAAAAATAAGATAAAATAATGATTAATGCTTTGTTGTTATACTGCATACTAAATACTGATCTGTATTACTTTTTATGGCTGTGTAACATTCCATTTTCTTTTAATCATTTTCCACTTTCACAAAGAGTGCTTTCTGTTTTCTGCTTTTCATCAGTTCTTTAGAGCCCTCCCATGTATGACTATAAATTTATGAAATTGTAAATAAAATGATATAAAATCAAATTCTGCATTCTATAAAAAGAATTATTCTTTGATCGTAATAATTGCTTTTCATTTCTGAAAGTTGTTTTACAATTTTGTCTATTCATTTTTAATAATCGTTTGTAATTTGTAATTGCGCCCTTTTATTATTTTTTTTAAAGTTACATATTGTAGCTATTCTCTTTGATCTCTAACAGTACCTGGGGATCTACTTCTGTGGTTTTGTTTCTTCTGACTCTCCGTCATCATGACTTCCTTTCTAAAGTGATTGGTGATCTTTGATTGTGAGTTAGAGTTTAATTGGAGTTCTTTGGACCTAAAGTGAGAATTCAGGAAGTTTTCCTGGAATCCCTTCATCTTCCCTTTGAGTTTTTAGTGGGGAATTTCCAGGCTTCCTTTTCCAGCTTTGTGGCTGGCCTCAGGCTGAGTTTCCCAATTAATCACTCCCCTCTGGCAGCTCTCCACTTTGCCTGCCACTCAGGTACCAGCTCCAGCTCTAGTCACTTAAAAAAATTTTTTAGCAGGATTCTTGGAACTTTTCCCCTTGCCTCTTTTGAGGCTAGCAGTGTCTCAAGTAGTGTGTTCTTTCTAGTCTTTAGCTGTTCGTGGCAGAAGAATCTCCAAGGCACCTATAAGCAGAAGTCAGAAATCACTGTTTCAGTACCCATCATTGTGTTTCCCCTACGACCAGGAAGAGATTATTTCATGAAAAATCTTTTTCTAGATTAACTTTTAAAACATAATTTTTGTAAGATTTGCCATTATAATAATCGGTTACAGTTTAAATTTACATTAGACTTGCTTTTATTTCATTCTTCAAGGTCCTATAAATCTTTGTCATGTATAATAGTGTTTTTAAGAACGCGAGGATAATGCCAATGGTCCTTGGTCTGTTAAAAGTCTCTGCTTCTTCTATCGTAGCAGGTAACCGTAGAGCCTTCTTCCTAAGGTGTCTTAAACAGGCTCGTCTTTCATTAGCTTTACAGCTTTCAGAATTCAAAATGGAGCCGTTATCCTTTAATGTACATACCGTGGTTATTTTTAGGATCTTAATTTCAGTAACACCTCTAGTTTTGCTTTGTTGAAAATCTTAAAATTAATCGTGGAATGAATAGTTATACAAATTTTATGGTATAGCAAAGAAATAATGGAAGGGAAATATTTTAGAAAATAATTACTTGTATCACTGACGTTTGTAAAACTACTTTGTCAGACAAATATTGAAGTACAGTTTATGTTGGCAAATGTTGTGATTGCTTTTATATTAATTTAAAACCTGAATTGCACTAAAGCCCAAGAATGGACTTACCGAAAATGTAGGCTGTGTAATAAGTTTCTGAGCCCTTTATGGATTGGGTTTTAAATATGCAAGTTTGTTAAACCATTGGGAATTAAAGATTTCAGCTGAACATCTCAAGTTTCTGAAACAATACATTTTCTCAGACTTCATGGAATTGTTCTGTGTCATTTACACTTGCTTGGCTCAGCAAGCCCAGCAGTGAGGTATTTTTTATTTTATATTTGTTTTTGCAGGGATCTTAGCAACATAAATTGTGAAGAGCTTGGTCCATTGCCTCCTGGATGGGAGATCCGGAATACAGCCACAGGCAGAGTTTATTTCGTTGACCATAACAACAGAACAACACAGTTTACAGATCCTCGGCTCTCTGCTAACTTGCATTTAGTTTTAAAGTAAGTTTTTGAAACTTTGAAACAATACCTGTTAAAATGCGCATCTGAACAAGACTGATAGATGCTTTTTTTTAATAAATGTGATCGGATGTCCATTCTCTTCAATTATAAATTACTTTTGTTGAGCATCATTTTATGTAAGAGTATGGCTACTTTTATCTGGTGTATGAGTATTTGAATTCCACTGTGCTTAAATAGGAACCTGTCCTGAAATGTTAGGAAAAGGTGCACCCTAGCACATCTGCAGAGACAGGCTGCTTTATGTGATAGGTGGATTTTTTCCCCCCGAGTGTATCAGAAATAGCTCCAGGAGAGCTGGATCTATTCCAGAGGGTTTTCTGTTATGTCAGTTTTGTCCTCCAGCTTTAAGCCTTCTTTACCATTTTCAGAACTTAGTCTTCCTCACAAGTTTTTGTGAATGGACTTGATGTTCCCTGGTTTGTTTTTTTTTTTTTAATTAAAATATAGTTGATTTACAGTATTGTGTCAGTGTCAGATATATAGCAAAGTTATATGTGTGTGTATGTATGTGTGTGTATGTATATACGTGTATATATATTATATATGTGTGTGTATATATATTATATATGTGTGTGTGTGTGTGTGTATATATATATATATTTCCATTTTAGGTTATTATATTGAATATAGCTCCTTGTGCTATATAGCAGGACCTTGTTGGTTGTCTATTTTTTTATATAGTAGTTTGTATCTGATAATCCCATACCCCTCATTTATCACTCTCTACCCTCCCTTTCCCCTCTGGTAACCATAAGTTTATTTCCTATCTGTGAGTCTGTTTCTGTTTTATATATCAATTCGTTTGTATTATTTTATTTTATTTATTAAGCCATGCCATGACATGGGGAAGTTCCTGGGCCAGGGATTGAACCAGTGCCACAGCAGTAACCCAAGCCACAGCAGTGACAACGTTGGATCCTTAACCTGTTAGGCCACCAGAGAACTCCATTATTTGTATGATTTTTTAGATCCCACATATAAGTGATATCATATAAGTGATACATCCTTATTCTTTCTCTGGCTTACTTCACTTAGTGTAATATTCTCCAGGTCCATTCATGTTGCTACAAATGGCAGTGTTTTTTTATGGCAGAGTAATATTCCATGATGTGTGTGTAATATATAGATATCACATCTTCTTAAACTGAGCATCTGTTCATGGGTACTTAGGTTGTTTCCATGTCTTGGCTGTTGTAAATAGTGCTGCTATGAACATTGAGGTGTATGTATCTTTTCAAATTATAGTTTTCATATTTTCCAGATATATGCCCAGGAGTGGAATTGCTGTATCATATCATTTTTAGTTTTTTCAGGACTCTCCATACTATTTTCCATAGTGGCTGCATCAATTTATATTCCCACCAACAGTGTAGGAGGGTTCCCTTTTTTTTTTTTTTTTTTTTTCCCTTTCACATCCTCTCTGGCATTTACTATCTGTAGACTTTTTTTTTTTTTGGGCTGTGTCTGCAGCATTTGGAAGTTCCCAGGCCAGGGATTGAACTTGCACCACAGCAGCAACTCAAGTCACTTCAGTGACAACATCAGGTCCTTAATCTGCTGAGGTGCAAGAAAACTCACTATTTGTAGACTGTTTGATGAGCCTTGTTTTTTTTTTAAATCATCTTTATTGAAATGTTAATTGACACACAATAAATTGTGCTTATTTACAGTTTAACTTTTGACACATTATGTACCTGAGAAACCATCACCGCAGTGGAGATATCCATTACCCCTGAAAGTTTCCTCATACTACATTGTAGCCTCTTGGTAGTTCCTCCTACTGTCCCTTCCCTAGTATCTAAGGCCGCTGTAACAAAATGTCACACACTGGGTGGTTTAAAACAATAGAAATTTATTTTCTTACAGTTCTGGAGACTAGAATTCAGTATAAAGTTGTCAGCAAGGTTAGTTTTTTCTGCAGCTTCTGAAGGAAAATGTGTTTCATGCCTCTCTCCCAGCTTCTGGTGGTTATCAGAAACCTTGCTGTCCCTTGGCATGTGGACACAGCATCCTCATCTTTGCCTTTGTCTTCACATGACCTTCTGTGAACTGTTACCCACAAAACTTCTGACACCAAATGTGTGGGGTTTTCCCTCAAGCATACCAATTCTCCATGCCTGCAGACACTAACTAGGTATACAGCTCTTGAATTCAGTCTGACACCACCTGCAGTTAGCATCAGGCCCCACAGGTGAAGGGCTCAGTCTCACAAGGCTGTCCTCATTTCTGATGTCAGTTGCAAGTCCCAGGCCTCCCCAGCTTCTTGCCAACTGGCTGTAAATCGAGGTGTTCTCAGGACTCCCTCCTTGGGTTCAATAATTTGCTAAAATGGCTCATAGAACTCAGAAATTATTTCTTTTACTATTAGCAGTTTACAATAAAGGATGCAACTCACCAACAGCCAAATGGAAGAGAGGCATAGGGCAAGGTATGGGGCTGGGGACAGGATAGAGCTTCCATGTCCTCTCCAGATGCTCCATCCTCCCAGCACCCTCAAGTATGTTCACCAGGCCAGAGGCTTTCTGAGCTTCATTTAGGGGTTTTAAAGGAGATGTTGTCACATAGGAATGATTGATTGTTAACTCAGTCTCCAGCCCTTCTCCCCTCCCCAGAAGTTGGGGGGATGGGGCTGAAATTTCTGGACTTCCAATCAGGCCTTGGTCTTTCTGGTGACCAGCCCCCATTCTGATGCTATATGGGGGCCCAGCAAGTCACCCCATTGAAACAGAAAGAATGCTCCTGTACCCAGAAAATTCTAAGAGATTTAGGAGCTCTGTATCTTGTCCTGGGGACAGAGACCAAATATTGGAACAAAAGACGCTCCTGTCACCTCTGTAACTCAGGAAAGTTCAAGCATTTCTGGAATTTTATGTCCAGAACTGGGGACAAAGACCAAAATGTATTTCTTATTATATCGCTTCTTATAAAGATACCAATTTATCAGGTTTAGGGCCACCCTAATTCAGTGTGACCTCATTTAACTTGATTATGCATCTGCAAAGACCTATTTCCAAATATAGCCATGTTCACAGGTACCAAGAGTTAGAACTTCAGCGTACCTTTTTGGACACATCCCATCTTCAGCCGACCACCGATTTGCTTTCTGTCACTATACATTTGCAGTTTTCAGAGTTTTAGATGAGTGGATTCATACAGTATGTATTCTCTTCTGTTTGGTTTCTTTTACCCAGCATAATTATTTGAGGTTCATGTCTGTTGCATATGTAGTTCTTTTCATTTCTGAGTGGTGTTCCATTGTATGGCTAGACTTCAGTTTCTCTCTCTGTTTATCTCTTGATGACCATTGGATGATTTCAGTTTTTGGCTCTTACAAAACTGTTGTGAGCATTTATGTTTAAGTCTTTGTGTAGACATGTGCTCTCACTTCTCTTTGATAAATACTGAGTCTGAATCATGTGGTAGATTTGTTCAACTTTTTAAAAAACTATTAGATTGTATTTTGAAGTGATTATATCATTTGATGTTCCCATAAGTGTATGAGAGTTGTAGCTGCGCCACATCCTTGCTAATATACACTTGGTATGGTTGATTTTAGACATTCTAATAGGTGTGTATTGTGGTATTTTATTGTAGTTTTAATTTGCATTTCTGTAATGACTAATGATGTTGCGCATCTTTTCATGTGCTTATTTCCATCTGTATATCTTCTTCAGTGAAATTTTTTACGTCCTTTTGAAAAGAACTGAGTTTTTTATTTTTATTTTTTTACTTTTAAGTGTTTCTTTTTTGGCCATGCCCAAGCATGTGAAAGTTCTTGGACCAGGGATCGAACCCATGCCAGAGCAGCGACCCAGGCCCTGCAGTGACAGTGCCAGATCCTTAACCCACTGCACCACAAGAGAACTGCTTAACATTTAAGTTTGGAGAGTTCTTTAGATGTTCGAAATAAAGTTTTATATCAGATATATTCTTTAGAAAGATCTTCTAGACTCCGACTTGTCTTTTCATTTTCTTTCTTTTTTTTTTCTTTTTGCCTTTTCTAGGGCCGCACCTGGGGCATGTGGAGGTTCCCAGGATAGGGGTCGAATCGGAGCTGTAGCTGCCGGCCTTCGCCAGAGCCACAGCAACTCGGGATCTGAGCCATGTCTGTGGCCTATACCACAGCTCACAGCAAGTCCAGATCCTTAACCCACTGAGCAAGGCCAGGGATCGAACCTGCAACCTCATGGTTCCTAGTCGGATTCATTCGTTAGCCACTGAGCCATGACGGGAACTCCTTTTCATTTTCTTAATAGTGTCTTTTGAAAGCAGAAAGTTTCTTTGAAATTTCAATGAAGTTCATTTTATCTATTTGTACTTTTATCAATTGTGCTTTTGGGATCATATTTAAGAAATCTTTCCCTGACATCAGTCATGTAAGTTTTCTAACTGTGTTTCAAAGATTTCGTGGCTTGAGATTTTACATTAAGGTCTCTGATCCGTTTTGAGTTTTGTATTTGATGTAAGGTATACACCAGTTCTTTTAGGGGGAGTATAGGATTAATATAGTTAAGGTGTATTTTAGGAGTTTTTTTATATATTTGTTTTGATTTATATATATGTGTGTATACATGTATATATAAAACACCTTTATTATAATGTTTACAAGAGTAGTAAATAGTGATTTATAATTTTTATCAAAGCTGCTTTTTTCTCTGGATAGTTATTAGTTAAATGTCCCAGGTATAAAGTTTAGCATGGTATTTAAGAATCACGTATATAAAGTAAGTTTGAGTGATTTGTTAGTGAACTTAGGTTTCGGGTTTTTTTTTTTTCCCCCCTCATGGCTATCATTACTCTTCACTTGTAAGTTAGGAGATTGTAGTCTTGTATGTAAAATTCCAGCTGAATCATTCAAGGTCTGCATAGATGTCCATAGTGAATTCTCTGACTTTTAATTTCCTGACTGTTTATTGGAATTAACTAGTTCATTATATCATAAGAGTCTCAAAAATTCTTAGATGCAACTTATATTTTTGCCAAAGAATAAATATATTATTAGGCAGTGTGCCTTTTAAAAATTGTTATATTTCTGCTGTACTTGGGAGATTATTTACATGTATTTATGGTAAATCATATATGTGCAGTTAGAAGTCACTTCAGCACAGTAGACAATGTGAATGTACTTAATGCCACTTACTACAATGCTTAAAAATGGTTAAAATGGTAAAGTTTATGTTACGTGTATTTTATCACAATAAGAAGTCGTCATAAAGCATTTAGACTTGTTTGTAAAGTTCTCATTTCTCTGTGCCAATAATTTCCACGTGACCTGTGGTCTAGACTGTAGCATGCCTTGAAGGGGGCCCCTGCCAAGCTGCCAGTTCAAACAGTTTGTCTATTCCAGAGAGACGGACTCTAGATAACAGGGCCAGGCTTTGGCATGTGCCTGAATTTTAAAATGAGTGATGGTAAACTATGCGGAAGAAAATGGAAATGGTATTTGAGAAAGTTGTTCTCAGCAGCTGTATAAAGCTTTTGAGATAAAACTCTATTATCCAAGTCCATAAATTCTGAGAGATAAACTTTAGAATTAGTTTATTGTTGTCAAAAATGTCAGGCTAAGAATATAATAAGGCCTAGGAATGATATAGCTAGACTTGGTTTAGAGTATGATGCTATTTTAAATATATGATTGCTGTCTTTTTTGTTTAAAATACTTGAGTAATATTTGCGTACTTTTAGTCGACAGAACCAGTTGAAAGACCAGCAGCAGCAGCAGGTGGTATCGTTATGTCCTGATGACACAGAGTGTCTGACAGTCCCACGGTACAAACGAGACCTGGTTCAGAAGCTAAAAATTCTGCGGCAAGAACTTTCCCAGCAACAGCCTCAGGCTGGCCATTGTCGCATTGAGGTTTCCAGGGAAGAGATTTTTGAGGTAAACTTTTTTTTATAGTTAATTGAAGTGTAGTTGATTTGCAGTGTTCTGTCAATTTCTGCTATACAGCAAAGAGATAAACTTTCAAGTCTTACTCTAAAATAGAGAAAAAATTAAATTTCACTGATTTATTCTGTTTTCCAAGTATATTTTGGGGCACTTAGGTCTCTTTAGAATGGGAGAATTTTACTTCCTTTTTTTTTTGTTGTTGTTGTTGTTGTTGTTGTTGTGCCCACTGCATGTGAAGTTCCCTGGTAAGGGGTTGAACCTGTGCCACGGCAGCACCCCAAGCTGCTGCAGTGACAGTGTTGGATCCTTAACCTACTGCACCACAAGGGAACTCCTAGAATGGGAGAATTTTCATTAATTTTTTTTTAATTGAAGTATAGTTGATTTACAATGTTGTGTTAATTTCTGCGCTACTGCAAAATTATTCAGTTACACATATACATACATCCTTTTATTCAAATATTTTCCATTGTGATTTATCACAGGATATTGAATTTAGCTCCCTATATAGTAGGACTTTGTTGTTCATCATTAATTTCCTTTTTAATTGTGGAGAATAAAGGCAATAATATTGGAGACATTTAATATAAGATAAACATATAAGTAAGAGAGAGAGTGTGAGATACTCTGTGCAGCTTGATCTATGTATTGCAAATATTTATTTGATTTGAATTTTAAAAGTCTACAGTACTATCCATCCCTTATTTTCTGATTCTTCCAAAAGGTAAGGGACTCTTAAGTCAGAAAATCACTTTGTTTCATTACTGTTGGACTATTTCCTTAATTTATTGAAAATCTTCCTTTCTAGTATATGCTTTATCTTTGGATTTTACAGCTCTAATAGCAGAGTTCTTACATAGTAAGTGGCAGAGGTCCAAGGCAGGGTTTCCCACTCATTAAAGGGTTCTTAGGCAGTAGACATTTGGGCGACTTTGTAATTCTTCTCCCAAAGGATCAACTTTTTTCTCTCAGAACAGTTCTGACCTTATTTGTAATCCGTCATTTGTATTTTTAAAATAATACAAAGTTGTCAGTTTAATGAAGATTACATTAATGATTACTTACGTTTTCTGAAACTTTCTTTTTCTTAACTTTACTTTCTACGGTGTCTGTGACCTAGAGTTAGGTTAACTTACCTAAAAAAGTTTGGTCCTGCTATGAACTTCTGTTTTTTGATGTGAGTGGAATCATTGCTATGGTTCATAGGACTTAAATATGGAGTTTTGCACTTAGTAGGCTTTTAATATAATATTTATCAAATGAATTGGTTCCAGTAGTTTTAAGCTATATCACATTTTGTTTTTATTTTTTTTTGTCTTTTTTTTTTTTTTTTGCTATTTCTTGGGCCGCTCCCACGGCATATGGAGGATCCCAGGCTAGGGGTCGAATCGGAGCTGTAGCCTCCGGCCTACGCCAGAGCCACAGCAACGCAGGATCCAAGCCGTGTCTGCAACCTACACCACAGCTCACGGCAACGCCGGATCGTTAACCCACTGAGCAAGGGCAGGGACCGAACCCGCAACCTCATGGTTCCTAGTCGGATTCGCTAACCACTGCGCCACGACGGGAACTCCACATTTTGTTTTTAGAAGTTTGTTTAGGTTTCAAACACTTGGAGTTTATCTGTTGATTTGATAAACAATTTCCACCTTATTTAAATAAACATATGTTTTGTAGGTGGAATGGGAGGGAGAGTTTAAATAATAGGTTAAAGGCACCTAGTAATAATAGTGTATTAAATGTTTTTTTCAGGAATCATATCGGCAAGTCATGAAAATGAGACCAAAAGATCTCTGGAAGCGATTAATGATAAAATTTCGTGGAGAAGAAGGCCTTGACTACGGAGGAGTTGCCAGGTGAAGACTTGCTTCTTAGTAACTGATATGTGGATCCTCGTGTTCACAAATTTAAGATATTTCCTGTGGCGTTGCTTTCTCATTGATACGTATTTTCTAGCGTAATACTCGCTATTGTTTGCGATGTGAAGGATACCCGCATAGGTGTATTGCTAATGAGGTTAGGATGGTACTGCTGCCAGAAGAGTGCTTGTGATCTCCCCCATGGACCGGGCCGTCCACTGAGACTTTCTCTGAAAACTAGCTGCAACCCTCTGTGGACTGTTTGTAGGCCCTGCAGGCCGGAGACTTTTCTTCTTCTCTCTTCTTCAGTACATATTATCCCCTCTGCTTTACATTGTCAGGAACAATCTTGAGATTTTAATGGTGTGTATTCTGCTGTTTTCCTTTGCTTTCATTGCCATACTTTTTAACTTTGGTAAAGGAATGTTTGTAAGTATGTGTATGTATGCGTATGTATCATAAATCGTCCTTAGAATGTTTCAATACAGAAGCTGTAATGTTTATGCTATGTGCATCATCAAGTTTTTTTTTCAAGGAGTGAGAATTCACTTTGTATAAATGCGGCAGAAACACCATAGCTTCTGAATTGAAACATTTCAAGAACTATCATGATAAATTCCACTTCCCCTGTTCTAAATCCAACCTAAATTAATTTGGGTTTCCACCAAGCCCCATAATTCTTATTTAGCATTACTTGTTTTCACCGTAGACTTACTTTCCTTCTGTGACCATTTTACCTACAAATGGATAGTTTGGATTTTTAGAACTGATCATTTGTACATCATACTTGAGGCTTGATAGTTTCTGTGGAATGCTTATGATTTGCTTTTAACTAGATTTTGAATGCTGTTGGGAAAACTTTTTAATTTTCTGCTGATGGAAACTAAATGCTATAATTACATGTGTAGGTCAAATAAGTAGTTTAGTAGTTTGTTTATTTCTTAACCTCACTGCTCTCAGGGTTTGGGCAGACAAATGGGATATGGCAATGAACTCTGCTTTTTCTGATCTTTGGTAGTAGAACACAAAAGTAATTGAGCTTTGCTTTTATGCATGTTTTAAAGACTTAGCAAAACAAAACAAAAATTTGGATTTTATTTTAAAAAACGCATACATAAAAAGCATACAAGACACATCAGGTGAGAAGAAAAGGACTTCATTTTTTTCTTTTTAATTCCTAGAGTTTTTAAGTATTAAATGGTAGTGAATTGATTTCAACTCAACCAAATGATAGAACTTTGAAATGGTTTCCTTTAACACCTTGTTAATGGTGTTTCACTGCATTTCCTAGGAAAAATTACTCTGTTTAATCCATAATATCAGAATATATTACTCAAGTACCTTTCCTAGCTGAGGAATGACAGGAATTGAGACTAGAACAATACCTCCTTAAGTACTGGACTAGTGATTTTATTTCAGTTTCACCAAGATGAATAACAAATTATCTGATTCTTTGAAAAGTCTAAGTGATTTAATAAGCTTAAGGTGATAGTACTGTTTATTGTCAGGTTGTAAAAACACTGGTGTATACTTGGAACCCAGAAGTGGTAAGCAGCACACCCAGAAAACACAGGCTTGCCCTTGTGTTCCCACCTGGACCTCTAGATGCCTTGCAGTTTCTCACCACTTACACTTTTATCATGGTATGCTTCAGGGTTTACACAGATACTGGAAATGGATATTGGAATTTTCTTACTAAAACAATACCAACAGTAAAATGTAACCTTGTCCAAAAGTGAGAATAAATTATTATGCTGTATCTCTAAGTCTGCCGTGATAGGAACAGACCAGAATGATACAGATCACATGATTGTTTTGAAATAAAACCGTATTCTTCCCTTCAGCTTACATTTATCATGGATTACAAATCTGACTTGCAATTAAAAGTAGCAGATCACTGGACTGCAGCATCTAATGAACAGTTGGTACTTCTGGATATTATCCTTGTATTCTGTGATGTTAAAATGTCATAAGGAGTTCCTATTGTGGCTCAGCAGGTTAAGAACCCGACTAGGATAAATGAGGATGAGGGTTCAATCCCTGGCCTTGCTCAGTTGGGTTAAGGATTCAGGGTTGCTGCAATTTCAGGCATAGGTTGCAAATGTGGCTTGAATCTGGCATTTGCTGTGGTTGTGGTGTAGGCTGGCAGCTGCAGCTCCAATTCAACCCCTAGCCTGGGAACCTCCATATGCCTTGGGTGCAACTCTAAAAAGACCAAAAAAAAAAAAAGGTCATAAAATTACCCCAAATTGAGTGAGAAGTGATTGCAGTATGACAAAAGAAGAGTTTTCATTTGCTTTTTGGACATGGTAGACTTTTCTAATGTGACCTTGTATAACTAGTTAGTGCTTTATTTTCTTGTATTAAAAAATTCTCTGTTAACATGATTAATTAATAGCATATCTTAGTAAAAGTACATTCATTAACAAAACAAATTCCTTTGACATATCTTGTTTTTTAGGGAGTGGTTATATCTCTTGTCACATGAAATGTTGAATCCTTACTACGGCCTCTTCCAGTATTCAAGAGATGATATCTATACATTGCAGATCAATCCTGATTCTGCAGTTAATCCGGTATGATTGTGGTTATGATGATATGGATTACCTTGTGAACTACAGTGTTTTTCATCTTTAAGTGTCAGTGAAGTTTATGAAATAGGTTTACTGTCCTGTCCAAGTCACGTCCTTGGACTAGGCAAGTCCACTGTAAGAAAATTTTCTCAAGTAAAATGATTCTGATGTGCAGTAGTTTGGGCACAGGGGCGTTTACTACATCACTGTTTATAGTAGCCCTTAATTGGAGGTAATATTGTTGTCCACAAATGGAGATTGATTAAATTACACCATGAAGCAGAATATGATAGTAATAGTTAAGAGCATCAAATCTGAAATTAGAAAGACATGAGATCATATCCTGGCCCCATTGCTAACTCGCTTTGTGACCTTAGGCAGATTCACCTGATTGAAGCCTCAGTTTTATTATTGCTAATAATTACATGGTTCGTACCTAGGAGAAGGGTTGCAACAGTTAAATGAGACCCTGCACATTAAGTATTTCGCACATCAGTAACCCTATTACATATTATAAAGCATTCAACAAGAGTTAGCAGCTGTTATTAATTTGTTGTTTTCATATTATTTTTATTACCTTCCCATACAAGTACATGTTGTACAGCCACTGAAGTGATGTTGTGGGATAATAGTTAATGACATATAAAGATGGTATTTGTAATATATTAAGTGAAAAGAAGATTATAAAATAGTATGATGCAATTTTGGTAAACACGTATATGTGTAAACATTGAAAGGTTCTACACTACAATATTGATGGAGCTTATCTCTGAGTGTTGGTCTCTGGGTTTTTTTAAATTTTTTATTTTATATTGGAGTATAGTTGGTTTACAATGTTGTATTTAATTTTATTATTTATTTTTTTTTGTCTTTTTGCCTTTTTCTTGGGCCACTTCCTGTGGCATATGGTGATTCCCAGGCTGGGGGTGGAATCGGAGCTGTAGCCACCGGCCTACACCACAGCTCACGGCAACGCTGGATCGTTCACCCACTGAGCAAGGGCAGGGACCGAACCCGCAACCTCATAGTTCCCAGTCGGATTCGTTAACCACTGCGCCACAACGGGAACTCCTACAATGTTGTATTTTAGATGTACAACAAAGTGATTCAGTTATACATATATATACGTAGACTGGTTTTTAGGGTTTTTTTTTTTTTTGCTTGTCTGTTTTCTAAATATTTGTAGTGAACAGTATTGCTCTTTAAAAAGAGAAAGTTTTTTTTTAAGATTTAAAAAAAAGTGAGGCTTAAAGATAGAGAGGTAGGGAGTTCCTGTTGTGACTCAGCGGTAACAAACCAGACTAGGATTCATGAGGATGTGGGTTCGACTCCTGGCCTCACTTGGTGGGTTAAGGATCTGGCGTTGCCTTGAGCTGTGGTGTAGGTTGCAAACGTTGCTCAGAACCCGCATTGCTTTGGCTGTGGTGTAGGCTGTCACCTGCCGTTCTGATTTGACCCCTAGCCTGGGAACTTCCATATACTGCAGGTGAGGCCCTAAAAAAAAAAGACAAAAAAAAAAGAAAAGGTAGAGAAGTAAAAGAGTTTAAAATACATATATCCAGGAGTTCCCGTCGTGGTGCAGTGGTTAACGAAGCCAACTAGGAACCATGAGGTTGCGGGTTCGGTCCCTGCCCTTGCTCAGTGGGTTAACGATCCGGCGTTGCCGTGAGCTGTGGTGTAGGTTGCAGACGCGGCTCGGATCCGGCGTGGCTCTCGCTCTGGCATAGGCCGGCGGCTACAGCTCCGATTGGACCCCTAGCCTGGGAACCTCCATATGCCGTGGGAGCAGCCCTAGAAATGGCAAAAAGACAAAAAATAAAATAAAATACATATATCCAATTAATAATATATGATGAAAAACCAAATCTATTCAAACATAATAGACATGTTAGATTCATTGCAGGGTATTCTTTATAAAGGGAAGATACTTAGATAAAAGTTCTGTTTGGGGACCCCATTACTGTCAACGTAGTAATAATAGCTCATGTTTGTTGAGCATTTACTGTATGCCAGGTCTAGTGCCTTGAGCTTCATCATCTCATTTTACTCATCAGAGACTTTTTAGATACCATGATTACTCTCATTTTTCCAGATAAGGAAAATTAGTCCTACAAGGGGTAACTTGCCCACATATGTATAGTTAGGAACTGGCAGAATCAGAACTCCAAGTTAGGTGTGAAATCTGTGTTCTTAAATCTGTGATGTTTTGGGAGTTCCCGTCGTGGTGCAGTGGTTAACGAATCCAACTAGGAACCATGAGGCTGTAGGTTCAATCCCCGGTCTCACTCCATGGGATAAGGACCTGGCATTGGCATGAGCTGTGGTGTAGGTCGCAGACATGGCTGGGATCCTGTGTTGCTGTGGCTGTGGTGTAGGCCAGCAGCTGTAGCTTCAAGTTGACCCCTAGCCTGGGAACCTCCATATGCCACGGGTGCAGCCCTAAAAAGCTAAATAAATACATAAAATTTTAAAAATAAAATTTAAAAAAAATTTTAAAAAATCTGTGATGTTTTGAAGTTCAGTTTCTGATTCAGTCAAGGGAAGAGGAAGGTATGGGATTGAAAGCTTTTTTCCCCATGACAGAGCCAGGATTGTAAAGGACTCAGGAGATGTGAGGAAGGGAAGAGAATAGGATCTGCAGGTGATTTAATGAAATGCGAAGGGGCAGTAGTTTGAACCTTAATTTCTAAAGAAAAACTCTACAAAGTGATGCCCTGTGAGAGAGGCCTTGACGCTGCTATAGTATTTTATAGCAATGGGTGGAGTATCTTATGCATGCCCTGTAGAAACTCTCCCTAATGATTGTTGGTTTTGATATTTAAATAGTTGTAAATAAGAGTCTAAGTTGATACTTCTTATTTTTCAAATTACTGTTGCTTAAATACTTAATTTTTATTAAAATTCCTTTGATAGTGTTTACTTGAATATTTATATATAAATTCTTTTCAATTTCAGGAACATTTATCATATTTCCACTTTGTTGGACGAATAATGGGAATGGCTGTGTTTCATGGACATTATATTGATGGTGGTTTCACGTTGCCTTTTTATAAACAGTTGCTTGGAAAGTCCATTACTTTGGATGACATGGAGTTAGTTGATCCAGATCTTCATAACAGTTTAGTGTGGATACTGTATGTATTGAGTCTTGTGTTCATTGTAGTTAGAATATGAGCTTTTAAGAAACATACATGTTTCCTGGCTGGCTCAGGGTTAAGGGTTAAGGATCCAGCATTGTCGCTGCTGTGGCTCAGGTTGCCACTGTGATGTGGATTTGATCCCTGGCCCAGGAACTTTTGCATGCTGAGGGCATGGCCAAAAAAAAAAAAAAAGATACACATTTCAAAATGGATATGCTTTTTTTTAATTTAAAAAATGATGCACAGAAAATGTTAAGGGTGATTATCTGAGTGATAGGACCACGTAAGACTTTGACTCTTTGTGCTGCTTTTATGTATATTTCAAATTCCTAAAAGTTAGCAAGTGTTACTACTATAAAAGGGAAAAATCTAGTATATTCTGTTTTTAAAAGAACTTACATACAACAATTTCCTCAACATGATGCAAGTTCTGTTTCCATTTTGCGTGTGTTAGAATAACAAATTTCTGCTGAAGTGGTGATTGTTGAAACCATACTTTAAAAAGGATGTTTGTAAGAATCGGTTCTGTTTTTTGGGAGATCTTTTGTTTATGAAGCTATATTGGCCATACTTATTTTTACCGAGTACACAAGTAGCTTTCTCAGTGGGGTTACTCAGGCGTTTGGTCACTCGGGTTACGTAGATTCAGGCAGAGCTTCTTACCTGAAAGCCAAACATAGCTGAGGTTTCCCCGTGTAAAGCCCAGCTTTCCAGGGCTTTCTCATTGCTCTGGAAGTAAAATGTTCACTGTGTTTATGAAGGTTAAAGCTCTTTTGACTTTTCTGCCCAAGAACTAGGCGATACAGTGGCGTATTAACTCGTAAAAGGAATCTGACCCTATATTTGTCATGTCATAAAACTACCTTAGTTTTTTTGTCTCACCAATTAATATATCTGTAAACTCTATATTTTAGATTTTCCAAGGAAGTGTCTTTCTTTTTTTTTTCCTTTCTAGTGAGAATGATATTACAGGTGTATTGGACCATACCTTCTGTGTGGAACATAATGCCTATGGTGAAATTATTCAGCATGAACTTAAGCCAAATGGCAAGAGTATCCCTGTCACTGAAGAAAATAAAAAAGAATATGTCAGGTAAACACTTTTATGTTCTTAAGCCAGAGGACTGTTTTAATGTTCTAGAATGGCAATACAGAAAAACATTTATGTATTTAGGCAGTGTTATAAAATAGAATGCTGCAGAATTTAGTGGCGTAGAAATCACCACCATGTATTTATTTCCCACAATCCCGTGGGTCCGTAATTTGGGTGGAGGACATAGCGATAGCACGCTGCTCCTTCACGGGATGTCTGTCACCTGGGGCCACGATGGTAAGAATGCCTCTCCCCTCATATAACTGATGCCTCACCTAGACGGCTGGGGGCTGGACAGGATGGACCCTTCGTCACCATCTGCGGCTTCCTTGGTTATCCCCGGGTGCTGTCAGAGGCCTCTCACGCTCCTCATGGCCTCTTTCTCTGGAAACATAGCCAGACTTCTGATGGGGTGGCTGGTTTCTCAGAGAACAAAAGCAGAAGTTGTCAGATCTTTTTAAGGCCCAAGCCTGGAACTGGCCGGCATCAACTTCGCTGTATTCTCTTGGTTAAAGGCAGTCACAGGCCAGCCCAGGTTTGGTGTGGAGGAGGGACTGCACAGAGGCACGAATACCAAAGACTCATTACTAGCACTTGGCCTATTTATAAATAAGCATATTGTGAGTTTACATAAGAAATATATGTTTATATGTATTTCTTAAAAAGGCCAGAAAATGTTCTTGCTTTTATAAAATCACCTGTTGATGGGAGAGTTTAGAAGTGTTGAGTTAGATCATTTGGTTTATGGTATCTAAAGTTCTTCTAAATATTAAACTATGATGATCAGCTTTAGGAGGTAGAACTTCGCTGTATGTACCACAGAAATATGCATGTTATACTTTCTTGTACAGAATATGTCCCCAAGTCTTATTGGCTAAAATTTTCTAGTTTACATATGAGGACCGTCAGTCTCATGGACTGTGACTAATTGGTACAACTTTTTGGGAAAACAATTTGATACCAGTTAGCAAAATGAAAACACATATGCCTTTTAACTAACAGCACCATTTTTAGGAATCTGTTCTTTGGAAACACATAAGTTATTATTATTATTATTATTAGTCTTTTTGCCTTTTCTAGGGCTGCACTCATAGCATATGGAGGTTCCCAGGCTAGGGGTCTAATCAGAGCTGGAGCCGTCCGCCTATACCACAGCCACAGCAACGCGGGATCCAAGCCACATCTGCGACCTACACCACAGCTCACGGCAACGCCAGATCCTTAACCCACTGAGCTAGGCCAGGGACCAAACATCTAGAAGAATCTCAGGTTCCTAGTCGTATTCGTTAACCACTGTGCCACAACGGGAACGCCCCTGGAAACACATAAGTAATTAAAGGAACATGAATAAGGATGTTTAATATTACTTGTGAAAAATTGAAAACTGCTAAAATGTTTTTGGAGGAGAATGATTAAATGCATACATTAAACAGAATATTGTGTGGATATAAAAAGAAAGATTCTGCCTAAGCTGTCATTTAAAAAGCAGGTCTTAGAAGGAACAAAGTCTGCATTGTTTTGTACTCACACAGAAGGTGTTTGGGAATGCTGTGTACCAACTAAAATGTTTGCCTAGGGTGAGGGGGCGAGGGTGGTGGGCCTGGAGTAGAGGGAAAAGAAAGTGAAAGAATGGGCTTTCAAAAGGTTTTACTCTGTCTCCACCTTTGTTTTTGTATAATTTTTCTTTTAGTAACAAACTTGTATTAATTCATTTCTCATTTTTATTTTTTATTTTTACAGCTGCACCTATAGCAAATGGAAATTCCGATTCATGCCAGGGGTTGAATTGGAGCTGCAGCTAAGGCCTATGCCACAGCCATAGCAATTCCAAATCCTAGCCACATCTGCAACCTATGCTGCAGCTTGTGGCAGTGCTGGATCCTTAACCCACTGAGCAAGACCAGGGTACGAACCCTCATCCTCAGAGAGACAGTGTCAGGTGCTTAACCCACTGAGCTACAGCGGGAGTTCCTCTAGTTTTTAAAAAAGAATGAACGGGAATTTCCTGAAATTTGGTAATGTGTCATTTCCAAGATCTTGGACGGACTGCTCACTTCCACTTCCAGGATTCAGTCATATTTATAGCACACAGTAATTATCCTTTACCAAATAGTTTTGAAATTTAAAAAGTTACAAAGAAAAACTTTTTATAGATGTGCAGTTTTTCTGTCCCCTTAAACAATATAAAAATGAGGTTCCCCAAAGGATGTAATATTAAGTAACTTCTTAAAGTAGAGAACTATTTCTCCAGGTTTAGAAAAGGAAATAGTGACAAATTGGGAATGTGAATAGCTCTGAGATTTGTGGGATAGAGAGGTTTTCCTGGGAAGATAGATTTTTGAAAAAAGCAATTCACTTAAAAATTGTAAATCCAAATCAAAAGCGTTAGTAGAGCTATACGTGAGATATATGTTAGTATTCTTTTTGTTGCTAAAATTACGTCTTCTAGGGCCTTTAAAGCCTATAGGAAAAAACGAGTTTTAGTCAAAAAGTGCTTGATATTGGCTTTTAGTGTTTCTCCTCATTTTGGATACAAGGATTGTCTTTACCTCCTCTTCCCCCATATACCACCCACAAAATGTGAAAATACCCAGCACTCTCCGATTATATTTTGAAACCAGAAAAATAGTCGTTTTTGCTTGAATGGGCTCTTTTTCTCTGGCCATTGGCGTGAAATTGAGAAAGAAATTTCATTCAGATTTTAACTTCAGGCCCATCTACACTTTGGCCAACTTCCAGTTTAACAGGAGTTTTTCTGATGTGAAGAGTTGCTGTATTGATGCTGCTTTTGTTAGGGGAAGGTTACCACTTTTTAATTGAAGGTGAACTGCCTCACAGCTCGGGCTCGGGCTCCGTCTATCCTCAGTAACCTGAGATCCTTCTAGATGTTAGACTAAGTTCTTAATGCTTGATTTTGTGAAGTGCAGTGTTGCCACAGTGCTAGAGATTGATAATAATTACCCAATCTGAATATATTTGATCATATGAAATCCCTGCCCAATGTTTCCAGGCTCTATGTGAACTGGAGATTTTTACGAGGCATCGAGGCGCAGTTCCTGGCTCTGCAGAAAGGATTTAATGAAGTAATTCCACAGCATCTGCTGAAGACATTTGATGAGAAGGAGTTAGAGGTCAGTGTGTTAATATCATGGCATCATTTAGTGTAACAAAGGAAGGTCGGGACTTTGGTATTACTTACTTTTAGAGGAAAGTTGTATTTCTGGTGCTTTTGAAGTTTTGTGATGCAATTCTGTGAGAATTCTAATTCACAGGAAAAGTCTTTCCTCCTTTGGAAAAGCCTTTTATGTTTGGAATTTCTATACTAAGCAATCTCTCTTATATTGTGACTACTCTTAATTTATTTTTCCATATTATTCGTTCTTATGTTCAGTAGATTTTGTGTCTTGTGTGTACATTCTTCCAGTGTTGGTTTTTATTCCATAATTGGTGATTGATTTAGTGAAATAAAACTTTATTACTTGGTGTGCACCATATTGAAATTTATTTGGAATAAAAGCCTAAGTTCAATTGGATTTACATTAAGCTTTGCAAGAAAGCACTCGATAGACAAAAACGGAGAGAGATAATTAAAACACTGAGGATAAACCCTATCGAAACATCTTTAGTCTCCTTGGAAACATTCATTACTAATAATAGCTATAATAAACATTTAACTGACTTTGTTTTAAAGCTAGCCCGTAAAGCACCTTAGGTCTGGTTTTATAATTAAGACCTTGAACAAATACATCTCAATTTCTGCTGAACTGCCTTGAAGAAGCAGTGAGGTTTTATTCTACCTGAGGCTTCAAATTTAATTAGTGACTAGGAATAGCATACATATTTGAAGTCTACAGATAATTTAAAATATGATTTTATTCATTAACTTCAGTGTCCTTGCTTACTCAGTCTGTTAACAGACCTGTTAGCAAACAAGTCTAAAAAGACTGGTTTGACTCACTACCATCCCCATTCCTCTTGTGATTAAACTATTCTTTAGCGAAATGGGCAGAGGGAAGTAGTTAGGAGGAGGAAGAAAACAGCAGGAGTGGCAATGAAGTTGAAATATGATGCATTTTCATCTGTTCATATAATGGGAAATAAGGAATTTGATCTTAAAATTCCACTCCTCTGAAGAAAATTCAGGGAGGCATCTTTTGGGTTACAAGTACTTCTGTAATCCTCTTTGGTTAACCACTTACCTGTTAGTTTGGTTATGATTGAGTACTTGTTTCAGAACCCTATAGAAGCTTCATTGGAGATTTTATTCAGTTGAGTTAGGGTAATTTTTATATAATTTCTACTGCTGATGAAATTAAATTTTTAATCACTATATATATATTTAATTTAGTGTTATACTGGGTTAATAGAATTATATAGGATGAGCAGGTTACGTTATGTTTTATACCACACACTATTACAATTCATTGTTATAAACATGTTAGTAAGATGAGTACTCTTGCACCCTCCGGAGGTGTGAGTGTTAATAGTATCAGAGTGATTGTTATAGTTCATCTATACTGACCCTGTGTCGGGTTGCCAGCCGGAGCTCTCTTTCAGTGTATTCATGTATTTTGTACTTTGATACAACTTTTTTGGGGGGGCTGCACCTGTGGTGTATGGAAGTTCCTGGGGCAGGGATCAGACTTGCACCACAGCAGTGACAATGCCTGATCTTTAACCACTAGGCCTCCAGGGAACTCCCTGATAAAACCTAAGTAGATTGTGTTACTTATTCAACACAATTTCTTGAATTCCTGTGCAGTCTTTTTTTTTTTTTTTTTTTTTTGCTTTTGAGGGCCATACCCATGGCATATGGAGGTTCCCAGGCTAGGGGTCGAATTGGAGTTATAGCTGCCAGCCTGCACCACAGCCACAGCAATGCAGGATCTGAACCTGCGACCTATACCACAGCTCATGGCAACACCAGATCCCTGAGGGAGGCCAGGGATTAAATCCGCAACTGCACAGTTCCTAGTCAGATTCATTTCCACTGCGCCACAGTGGGAGCTCCCCTGTGCACTCTTGGTTGCATTCACAGGATGTGGTGAAACAGATGTTACTGCCATATTATAGCAGAGGAAACTGCTGGCCAAGGGAGGTAAACTGAATTGCCCAGAATCCCAAAGGTCATAATTGTTGAAAACCAGAATAATAGATCCAGGTCTTAAGAGAGGCACATAAATTGTATTTACTCTTTGAGTCTAGTTTCTGTGCATTAAAATTTTTTTTTTTAATTACAGAACTTTTCATCTTGTCATGTCCATCACAGTGGTGGTTCTCAGATTTTGGGTAGGGAACCTGCAGTGAGTGGTACTTGAGGAGCTTTTATGAATACAGATCCTTAGTATCGCCCCAGATTCAGAGAATTAAAATCTCTGACCAGAGAACCTAGTGTGTATTTTAATTTATTTATTTACTTTTTGTCTTTTTGACATTTCTGGGGCCGCTCCCGCGGCATATGGAGGTTCCCAGGCTAGGGGTCGAATCGGAGCTGTAGCCACCGGTCTACGCCAGAGCCACAGCAACGCCGGATCCAAGCCACGTCTATACCACAGCTCATGTCAACGCTGGATCCTTAACCCACTGAGCAAGGCCAGGGATCAAACCCACAGCCTCATAATTCCTAGTCAGATTTGTTAACCACTGAGTCACAACGAGAACTCCATAGTGTGTATATTTTTAAAAATTTTCCACATGGTTCTGATGTGTACCCTTGATTAAGGACACCATATGAGGAGTTCCCATTGTGGCGCAGTGGTTAACGAATCTGACTAGGAACCATGAGGTTGTGGGTTCGGTCCCTGCCCTTGCTCAGTGGGTTAACGACCCGGCGTTGCCATGAACTGTGGTGTAGATTGCAGATGCAGCTTGGATCCCAAGTTGCTGTGGCTCTGGCGTAGGCCGGTGGCTATAGCTCTGATTCGACCCCTAGCCTGGGAACCTCCATATGCCGTGGGAGCGGCCCAAGAAATAGCAAAAAGACAAAAAAAAAAAAAAAAGAACACTATATGAAAGCCAACACTGCAAATCTGAAGTTCTGTTCTGAGGAATTTTTGGCTAAACTTGGGTTTCCATTGACTCATTATTTGTGCAATATTTTAACAGCTCATTATTTGTGGACTTGGAAAGATAGATGTGAATGACTGGAAGGTAAACACTCGATTAAAACACTGTACACCAGACAGCAATGTTGTCAAGTGGTTCTGGAAGGCTGTGGAGTTTTTTGATGAAGAACGACGAGCACGGTTACTTCAGTTTGTGACAGGCTCATCCCGGGTGCCTCTGCAGGGCTTCAAAGCTCTACAAGGTAAGAAAGCCAGAGGGGCAGATGGCGTGGCATCTCCTAATCGGGGCAGGGGGTCAGTACTTGGTATATATAGATGGTGTACAAACATGTGCTTACAAACAGGTTTTCTTTGCACTCTTGTTCCTCTCTGTGACTCTCACGTCTTGATACCTTTTTCTCCTTCCTCTCCTTTGCGCCCCTCCCAAGAGCCTTTTCTGCTGGGGTGTTCTGTGACTGTAGTGAGTGCGCATGTCAGAGACCGTATGTGGTGATGCTCTGCCTTTCCCTTTCGGGTCACCTTGCTTTTAAGTTCGGTTGCTCATTCCCATGGGCGAAGTCTGTCTGCTTCCACGTCCACATCTCAACCTGGCAAACGTTTACCCACTTGGGATGCCTCTTCCCTCTGTGTTTTCATTTTTTTTAATAGAGGTAGCATGAGTCGTGCAAGGCATTTGTTTGGTCAGAACGCTTTACTTAATGCATGGCATCAGACCATCTTATGGGCACATACCATTTTTAAGAATTGTTTTCCATGGAATAGCTGTTTAATTTTGGGATAAACTGGTGATATGGCTAATGATTGTGGTACTTCACTGGGTGGTGGTTGCTTCCTTTACCTCTGAAGCTCTTCATTTTCAAAGCTGCTGCTGGTGATGACTGAGGGTATAGGCAGCCAGACTGGTACATAATTCAACAGTGTTGCCCACAGTCCATGGAGAAAGCACACTCTGGTCATGCTTGCATTCCCTGTGTGGACAACTCATCATTATCAGACTACCCAGATGCATAAAGTGAAATTGATTGCTGCATACATTTGTATGGGGTGTCACATGTTAACTGAAATTTATTCCGTGGACTCTTGCAGTTCCCTGGTGGCTCAGTGGGTTAAGGATCCATCGTTGCCACTACTGTAGCATGGGTTTGATCCCTGACCCCGAGAACTTCCACATGCTGTGGGCACAGCACCCCTCCACCCCCAAAAAAGAGAAAGAAAGAAATGTGTTCTATAGTTTGCAATCTGTTGCTGTCAGTGAATTTTGAGTTATGAAGCACAAATTTGCATTAGGTTGTCATCTTTTTTTTTTTTTTTTTGGTCTTTTTAGGGCTGCACCACAGCATATGGAGGTTCCCAGGCTAGGGATCGAATCAGAGCCATAGCTGCCGGCCTACACCACAGCTCACGGCAATGCCGGATCCTTAACCCACTGAGCGAGGCCAGGGATCGAACCTGTGTCCTCATGGATACGAAGTCAGATTTGTTTCCACTGAGCCATGATGGGAACTCTGGTTGTCATCTTTTTTAATATGGGTATGTGTATTAGATCTTGAATTTGCCCATTTACTTCTCTTGGCATACTTTGGGGACATTGACTTTCTGTAGAAGATAGGAGTTGGGAAAAGATTTCAGTCTTGAACATTAAAACCTGAATTCTTTTCCTACTGCCCTTCGGCAGCTTGTATGGAATCACCAGTTCTCTCCTCTTCTAGACCCTGTGGTTTATGTACCAGTTTTATTCTGAGATTTCGGAGACTAATACAAGCACGTGCAGTGATTTGACCCAGATTGACTTCCTTTGCAGGCGCTGCGGGCCCACGACTCTTTACAATACACCAGATTGATGCCTGCACTAACAACCTGCCCAAAGCCCACACATGGTGAGTTATTTCTGTAGCTTTTTTCCCTCAGTCCCTGTATGGAGGTGTCAGTTTCAAACAGATTTGACATTTTATTCTTATTACTAAATGAACCATTAAAAGGAATGATAAGTAACTCTTATAAGTCATTAAGATTATCCAGAAACTGGTAGGAAAACCTGAAAGCAGTAATCTCTACTTGAGAGAAATACAACCTTTTTCTTCCAGTTTTCTTTCTTTTTTTTTTTTTTTGGTCGTTTTGCCTTTTCTAGGTTGGCTCCCTCGGCATATGGAGATTCCCAGGCTAGGGGTCCAGTCGGAGCTGTAGCCACCAGCCTACGCCAGAGCCACAGCAACACGCGATCCGAGCTGCCGAGCCGCGTCTGCAACCTACACCACAGCTCAGGGCAATGCCAGGTCCTTAACCCGCTGAGCAAGGCCAGGGATCGAACCCGCAACCTCATGGTTCCTAGTTGGATTCGCTAACAACTGCGCCACGACGGGAACTCCTCTTCCAGTTTTCTGTGTGACACAAAGAATAATGTAGCTGTATTAGTGTAAACTAAGAAGCATACGATTGCTATACACTTGCTCGGCTAGTTTGCCGATTTTGAATGAGCTGTGTAAAATCTGATTTGCTTATTTACAGCTTCAATCGAATAGACATTCCGCCCTATGAAAGCTATGAAAAGTTGTATGAAAAGCTGCTAACAGCCATTGAAGAAACATGTGGATTTGCTGTGGAATGACAACTCCAAGGATTGATCCAGGACTCTATTTATACCCCTGACCCACAGCCTCCTTGCAGCAGACTTTCAAGGAATGCTGAAATACAGGAAAATGCCCCCCCCCTTTAAAAAAATTGTAGGACACTGTGAGGGGAAAGGACAATTTTGAAATTCCTTTTCAAGGAAAAAAAAAAAAGAGGTCTTTATGCTTTGCCATGAGGCCACATTCAGCTGCTATTTAAAATTAATATCTTGAACCTAAAGAATGCTGACTTTTCCTACATTTCCAGAGTTAGGCAGTATTCTACACTTAAAGACTACTACTATTTTTATAAAAGCTAATCTATTCAAATCGCTTCACAGATTTCAAGTCTGTCAAACATCAAGACAACTTCAGCAGTCGGTACAAGTCACATTTCATTTTGATTGAGTACATGATTTTGAACAGCTCCTGTACTTGTTCTTTGTAAAAAATAAAACGAAATAAAATTATTTTGAATTATTCTACCTTTGTAAACAATTGGCTATAAAAGAATCATTATCTTTAAAAATTAAACCATTTACATGTTTTAATTACATTTTTCTATAGCAAAGCATTATATTTTAAAAGCATTATATGTTTCAACCTAGCCTAAGTGACTCTTTTTTATATTTTTCAAGCATGAATGTCCTGGAATACAGCTATATAATTTTGTTTGTCAAATTTCTAATGCAACCATTTAGTCTAAACTTAGTAGCTTATTTGCTACAATAAGATGTATTCAGGGACTCCCTGTTTTTAAGAGACTTTAAAAAAAAATCTTAATTTTTTTATCTTCAATCAATATTGTCAGGTATTTTGGATTTGCTTTTCATCTTGAAATACTGCATTTTTATAGTTACTCAGATCACGTGGATGGGATGGATTTTCATTCTTTCGCTGGGTCGGTTTATCTTTAATATGTATACTGTTTCTGTAAACCAAAGTCTCCTATGACAAATGCACCTAATTTATATTACATTTTAATTATGGTGTAAGTTTCTATCAAGTAAACCATCCTGAATCTCTTTTTAGCTGCTCATATTTTAATCAGCTAAAATTAGGAAAAAGGAAAATTTTTGCTCAAAAGATTATTTAGCAAGCTTAGAAAACCCTGCTTTTACCTAACAAACTGCAGTGGGGATGGTGGGGCAGGGGATGTGATTACTAAAAAAAGAAGTGATTCTAACTTTATTGTGTACATTACTTTGAGTCCGAAGAGTAATTTTTGGAGGTTAGGGAATCCCAGTTCCCTTGGTGTTGAAGATTGGCATTGGATTTTTAAAATATCCACATTGAGCTTGCAAGGTGTGTGGCATGTTGCATGGTCCAGAAGACAACCAGACTTCTGAAGTGAGAGGTTAGAAGAACCTGAAATCATGGGTGGATTTTTAAATTCAGCTGTCAGAAATCTGTACTGTTATTTTTTTTTTTACATTGACGTGAAATCAGGAATAGCAAATTTCAGTGAGAGAGCTTTAAATTTTACAGCTTAATTATCAAGTGAATAAGCCCTTTGTGTTCTTGCATTTGATGGATTGGTTTTCAGTCTATGTTGTGGGGGCCAAGGGGTTCCTCCACGGTGCCTCAGGAGTGATGGTTAAGAGAGAAGGGACAGAGAGAGAGGGAGCTGAAAGGCCCAGCTGGTATTTGAGCAGGGCCTCTAACTCCCCACCCCCCTTGACCCAGAGCAGCTCTGATTTTTCTCTTTGATAAATATTGGAATTCCATGTAAGGTTTCATAAAGGGTGTGGGGGGGAATAAAAGAGGTGGAAAATTTGCTGCTTAAAAAAAGGTCGAGAACTGCTTGTGTAGTTTCTAAGTATTTAAATTTGTTTCTTCAGCCAAATTTGACAGCTACACGCAAGCTGGTTATAGTCAAAACTGTGTAGTGGCGATCGATGTGCTTATGCTGACCTTTTTCTTCCCGTTTTGTTTTCCTCCTGCGTTCTTAGTAATACCGAAGAACCTCTTGAAATACACAGACAAGGTTTTTATACTTGGATATGGTTCTCAGCCTTCACAGTAGTACCTGTAGTACCATCCCTCTTTTATATTAATTAAAGCACTAGCGCAGTGTAATTGTGCCTCTTGTAATCTATCAGTAAAAGTAAGTACATGATGAACTTTGGAGGAATCGTAACTGACGGATGCAGTAATAGTGAAACGCTCCTCCTCATAACGCGCTACATAGAGCAGGCAGATACCATCGCTTTTTGAGTGCCTTTTTAACTTCATAATAATGACTTCATAGAGCTTTAAAAGAAAATACCCTCCTTTGCCATCTGTGGTATCGCCAACATAATTTATAAAAACATGATTTAGATTTCATTTTCAAAATTACTGATTACTTCCACATAGGTGCTAAGCAAACAACCCCCGCCACCCCCTCCCCCCCCCCCCCACCCCCGATGTATCATTCAAACTTGGACTTGCACCTCATGTTTAATGTGAATATTTATTTCCACATGTCCCTCTTAGCTGGGTTTTTTCTAATCCTTCCTCTAGTTGTGTTATTTCAGATACGTGATGTCACTTTTCCATACATTGCCTTCACATCATGAATGCTTAATTGTGAACAGTGGTTATTTTGTAGAGCTCACATGCAGTTACAGAGGTGAGTTTTGTTTCAGAGGGTCTTATTTCTTGGTGTAAAGATTTTTTAAATAGTGCTGTGTATAGTGTACATTTTGTTTTGCACATAGTTTGTTGCCCTGAACGGGTTTTATTTTTACCAAGTCTTTTATTTTTCTCTTGTAATTACAGTCCAGAGCACAAGTTTCCTTTCTTTTAAATACAATGTAATTTGCTTTATCTTACAACACTAAGTCTGCTTGAACTTCCGGGGCATTGAGCTGATTGCATTGATGGGAGTTAGGGATTGTTCCAGATGCCCTTACAGTTTGATAGAGCAGCTCCTTCTGCTTGTCTTTAAGCTGCAGCACACAGTCAGTGGGTGCCATTTGTGGTATTTAATGTACTTATGTTAGGGTGATGATTGTACCAAATGCTGAGTTGTTTTGTTTCTAGATGTAATTAGTTCACTTAATGTAATATTCTTCCTTCTCTCAAACTGACTTTAAAAGCAAAGTTTTATCATTTTCATTGTATTTGTATTTATTACAGAGTGTTTTAGCTTTGATATTCTTTGTATTTTCACTCAGTTGTTACATGAGCTTTATCAATAACATCTGTATAAATGGTTTTTAAAAATTAACTATGTATGTGCCCATGCCGAAGTTGAGCAATAAAATGAATGCTGTTTGCACTGTCACAGCATCAAAGTTTTTAAAGAACGTTGAGTTTATAATGAATTGTTTTGGAAAAATTCGGTTGGCTCTTTGAAGAGTGACAGCATACAAGCCATAAAATGAGAAGTTTCAGAAGATTCTTAGGCCTTCCTTAATGATGCCTTTTTCTCATGCTTGCAGAGCCTTGGAGGGCTCGGGACCCCCTCTCTTTCCCCAGGGAGAGGAGAGAAGGTGCTTGTTTTCTCCTGCCGTGGCACACATCGTTAGCTTGAGGGCGGCTTCTGGTGGGTAATGTGGCCTCTGACGACAGTCCAGGCTCTAGAGGGCAGAGCTGTGACAGGGGCCTCATTTGCTGCCTTGACATTGAGCAGTAAAACCCTCAAGATGAGAGCAGAAATCAGTTACATTTTTCCAAGAAGCCGTGACTGAGTCATAATTATAATTCCCAACTCTGTAAATGCAGCAGATTAAAGTCTAGCTAAATGCGTGGGTGGAAAATGACTGGATATGATGTTTCTATCATCCAGAAGTCTGTGTCTCTCCACAGCGCAAACCAAACAGAAAGGAATGTCTGGGAAATGGCGTGGACACAGCCGTGATGAGTTACTACACAGAGTGGGCTCGGCATCCACCTTTACATCCTCTGGCAGCATATGTATTTGCTTTGTTGCCATTTTACTGATTGTTATCTAAAATTTATAAATGTTTTGTACATTAAGAATGTTAGTATTATCATCTATAAATCACCCAGAAGTTTGACTTGAGTAATACATCATGTTTTTCTGCTCTGTGGTGACCCGAAAGGGTTGTCCTTTGACTATAATGAAGTGGCACCCACTGTATTTATTTGTACTTTATATCCCAAATGCTTACAATGGGAGGTACACAGCAGAACAAGAGCCTAGTAACAGAGTGGAGGTAATTATACAGAAAAGAGTTAAATCCCTATGTTAAGATTTTTAGCAAGCTAGACAAATCAGATTTTAAAGTTATATATATTTTTTAAAGGTATTTGCCCTAAATGTGACTTGTTCTTGATTCATTCAGCAATATCTGCTGTGCTCCTGTTACGTGCCAGGCTCTGTACTGGCTGCTAGAGATGTAGCTTTGAATGGTCGTTTAAAAGCTTCCAAACTAGTGCTTCTAGCATATGTCTCAACAGAAGCTAAAATTCAAACCGAGGCAGTGAAAACTCAGTTGTGTACAGGAAAGAAGTCAGTCACGATGGGAGCACAGGATTAAATGCCTCAGCTCAGCAAGGCTTCAAATCCCAGATTTGGTTTTTATTTTTTATTTTTAGGGCCGTATTTTCCGCATATCAAAGTTCCCAGGATAGGGAATTTACACCTAAGCTTGTGGTGACACCAGATCTTTAACCCACTGAGCAAGGCCAGGGATTGAACCTGCGTCTTCATAGATACCCATCGGGATTTTATCCCACTGAGCCACAATGGGATTTCCCATCAGACTTGGGAGGGGGGGTTGGTGGTTTGTTTGTTTGTCTTTTTGTCTTTTTTAGGGCCATGCCCGCAGCATATGGAAGTTCCTAGGCTAGGGGTCTAATCAGAGCTCTTGCCCCCGGCCTACGCTACGGACACAGCAACACGGGATCCGAGCCACATCTGTGACCTGCACCACAGCTCATGGCAACGCCGGATCCTTAACCCACTGAGCGAGGGCAGGGATCGAAGCCGCAACCTCATGGTTCCTGGTCAGATTCATTTCCGCTGCGCCACAACGGGAACTCCAGACATGGTTTTAAAAACAGTTGGTTTTGTTTCCCCATCCCCCTTTCTCCCAGACAGCTCAGATCCTAGCATACCTCTCGTGGATATTTGGGTGGGGATTTATCTAGGTTATCAAAGTAGTCTGAGTTGTAAACCCCACTTCTGCCTCCCTTATAGTATTTTATAAGCAAAAGAAGTGAGAGGCAACTGCAGTAGCCTGTGGGGTGGGCAAGGGACCTTCCAGGATGTTTCTCCTATTGACTTAACTGTTCATGAAGTCTTCTGACTTTCAGCCCAGGAATTGAGAGTAATGATAGAGAACCCATCAAACTCAACCTCTGAGACCACGCACTTCTCCCCAAGATGAAGCTGACACAACAAGAAGGTGGAGAATCATCAAGACTAGGACGACAAAATTTTTTAAAAATTGAGGTATAACTGACACCCCACATTATATTAGTTGCAGGTTTACAACATAATGATTCAATATCCATCACCACATTGGTACAAAAAAAACTTTTTCCTCCTAAGAAGAACTTTTAAGATCCTTCTTAGCAACTTCCAAATACGCAATACATTATTGTTAACTATAGTTAAAATGCTTTACATTACGTCCCTGCAACCTGTGTATTACTGAAAGGTGGTACCTTTGGGCCTCCCTTCACCCACTTTGCTCCCTCCCTACCTCAGTCTGTTCTCTGTCTATGCACTCAGTCGTGTGGGAGTCTTTCTGGTTTTTGTTGTTTTAGATTTCACATAGAAGTGAGAGCCTCTGGTATCTGTCTTTCTTACTTTACTTAGCATGATGCATTCAAGGTCTATCCTGTTGTTGCAAACGGCAGTATTTTTTAAATAGGGGGGTAATATTACCTTGTATAAATAGACCCATTTTCTTTATCCAGTCATCCGTCGGTGGACACTTGGCTTGTTTCTACCCCTTGGCTGTTGTAAATAATGCTTCAGTGAACATGGGAATACAGATACCTTTTTCACTTAGTTGTTTTCCTTTTCTCCAGATAAATACCTAGAAGTGAAACTGTTGAGTCCTATGGTAGTTTCTGTTTTTAATTTTTTTGAGGAACCTCCATAGTGGCTGCACCAATTTATAGTCCCACCCAACAGTGCACACGGGTTCCCTTTTCTCCACACTTTTGTGAAAACTTATTTCTTGTCTTTTGATAACAGCCAGTTGAACAGGTATGAGATGATATCTCATGGTTTTGATTTTCATTTCCCTGATGATTAGTGGTATCAAGCACCGTTTCAGGTACCTGTTGACTCTTTGTATATCTCCTCAGGAAAAATGTCTATTCAGTTCCTCTGTCCATTTTATATTTGGATTGTTTGTTTGCTGCTGAGTTGGATGAATGCTTAATTTTGGATATTAACCCCTTATCAGATGTCTTATTTGCAAATATTTTTTCCCATTCAGTGGTTGTCTTTTTGTTTTGTTGATGGTTTCCTTTGCTGTGGAGAATGTTTTTGTGTTGATGTAGTCCCACTTACTAATTTTTGGTTTCGGTGTCAAATCTTAAAAAAAAAAAAAATCATCGCTGAGATTCAGAGAAAGATGGCAGAGTAGAAGGACTCACGTTCACCTCCTGAACAGCCATCAACAAAATAGACTGGAAGCTGCCATAAAAGATATCCTGCACCCAAAGACAAGCAGCCACATGGAGACGGTAGGAGGGGCGTTTTCATGATATAAGCAATTCCACACCCAGGGGGTGGGTGACCCAAAGATGAGAATAACTATATTGCAGAAGCTCTCCCACAGGAGTGAGAACTCCAAACCCCAGCTTGGGGGTCTGGCATTGGGAGGGAGAGCACCTCGAGCATTCAGCATTGAAAGCCTTTGGAAGCAGGGACTCCCTAAGGATCTCAGTCAGACCTACCTGCAGGTCCTGGAAGGTCTCCTGGGAAAGCATGGGGCATCTGTGGCTTGCATGGAGGGAGGACATTGCAAGCAGAGGTCTCAGGGAATAGTCATCAGCATGTGCTCCCCTGGAGTCAGTCATTTTGGAAACACCTGGGCCCACCCATCAGGGCTGAGAAGCCCCAGGCCAAACAACAAATGGGGTGGGAACACAGCCCAGCCCATTAGCACAGTCTGCCTACAGTTCTCCCAGGCACACACAGCTGCCTCTAGTCACACTGAGACAAACCCCACCCACCAGTGGGCAGGCCCCAGTCCCTCCCATCAGGAATTCTGCGGCACACCCCCATCTCAACTTCACCCACAAGGGGGCAGACACCAGAAGCAAGAGAGGCTACAACCCTGTACCCTGTAAAAAGGAGACCACACAAAAGCTATAAAGAATGAAAAGACAGAAACATGAGCCAAATGAAGAAACAAGACAAAACCCCAGGAAAACAGCTAAATAAACTGGAGATAAGCAACCTATATGAAAAAGGCTTTAGAGTAATGACAGTAAAGATGATCCAAGATCTCGGAAAAAACCTGGAGGCAAAGACTGATAAATTACGAGAAGCATTTAACAAAGAAATGGAAGATATAAACAAGAAGACATGAAAAACAGTAACTGAAATGAAAAATTCACTAGAAGGAACCAGTAGCAGAGTACAGGAGGCAGAAGAATAAATAAGCGAGGTGTAAGACTGGTGGAAATCACTGAGGGGGTAAACGACAGCAACATCTTCTCAGATCCACCTCTCAGAGTATTGACAATAATAAAAAGAAAACAAATGGGACCTACTCAAACTTCAAAGTTTCTGCACAACAGAGGAAACCCTTAACAACACGAAAAGACAACCCACAGAATGGGAGAAAATCTTTGCAAGTGAATCGACTGACAAGGGATTAATCTCCAAAATTTATAAACACCTTCTGCAGCTCCATACCAAAAAAACAAACAACCCCATCAAAAAATGGGCAGAAGATCTAAACAGACAGTTCTCCAAAGAAGACATACAGATGGCCAAAAAACACGTGAAAAGATGTTCAACATCACTCATTCTTAGAGAAATGCAAATCAAAACCAAGATGAGGTACCACCTTACACCAGCCAGAATGGCCATCATCCAAAAGTCTACAAACAATAAGTGTTGGAGAGGGTGTGGAGAAAAAGGAACCCTAGTATACTGTTGGTGGGATTGTAAATTGGTGCAACCACTGTGGAAAGCAGTATGGAGATTCCTCAGAAAGCTAAAAATAGAACTACCATTCGATCCAGCAAGCCCACTCCTGGGCTCTATCCAGAGAAAACCACGACTCACAAAGACACATGTACTCCAATGTTCATTGCAGCACTATTTGCAATAGCCAAGATATGGAAACAACCTAAATGTCCACCGACAGAGGAGTGGATCCAGAAGATGTGGTACATATACACAATGGAATATTACTCAGCCATCAAAAGAACGAAATACCAGCATTTTTTGCAACATGGATGGACCTAGAAACTGTCATGCTAAGTGAAGTCAGCCATACAATGAGACACCAACATCAAATGCTTTCACTGACATGTGGAATCTGAAAAAAGGACAGACTGAACTTCTTTGCAGAACAGATGCTGACTCACAGACTTTGAAAAACTTATGGTCTCCAGAGGAGACAGTTTGGGGGGTGGGGGATGTGCTTGGGCTGTGGGATGGAAATCCTGTGAAATCAGATTGTTATGATCATTATACAACTACAGGTGTGATAAATTCATTTGAGTAATAAAAAAAATGGAAAAAAAATCACTGAGAGGGAACAGAATTAAAAAAAAAAAAGAATTAAATGAGGATGGTCTAAGAGAACTCTTGGACAATTTTAAATGCACCAGAGTGCCAAAAGGAGGAGAGAGAGGGGGCCAGAGAAAATATTTGAAGAGATAATAACCAAAAACTTCCCTAACGTGAGAAAGGAATCACTCATTCAAATCCAGGAAGCACAATGAATACCATATTTTTAAAAAAACCCTGCAGAGGAGTTCCTATCGTGGCACAGTGGTTAACAAATCCGACTAGGAACTACGAGGTTGTGGGTTTGATCCCTGGCCTTGCTCAGTGGGTTAAGGATCCGGCGTTGCCGTGAGCTGTTGGTGTAGGTTGCAGATGCAGCTCCCGAGTTGCTGTGGCTGTGGCTTAGGCCAGCAGCTACAGCTCCGATTAGACCCCTAGCCTGGGAACCTCCATATGCTGTGGGTACAGCTTAAGAAAAGGCAAAAGCACAAAAAAAAAAAAAACCCACAGAGGAACCCCCAAGACATGTATTCATCAAGGTGACCAAAATTAAAAACAGAAAAAATACCAAAAGTAGCTAGGAAAAGCAGTAACATACAGGGGAACCCCAATAAGGTTATCAGCTGATTTTTCAGCAGAAACTCTTCAGGCCAGAGGGAGTGGCACGATATACTTAAAAGTGACGAAGGGAACAAAACCTACAACTAAGAATATTCTACACAGCGAGGCTCTCATGCAGATTTGAAGGCAAAATCAAAATTGTTACAAGCACAAGCTGAGAGAATTCAGCACCACCAAATCAGCTTTACAACAAATACTAAAGGAATTTTCTCTCGGTAGAAAAGGCCTAGAAACAACGAAACTACAAATGAGAAGTCTCACCAGTAAAAGCAAACATATCGTAAAGGTAGGAAATCATCCACACACCAATAATATACCAAAACCTCCAATTGTAAGAAGAGGAGGGTATAAAAGCAGGATACTAGAGATGCAATTAGCAGACCAGCAACTTAAAACAGTCACACGTATATAGACTCCTATACCGAAATCTCATGGGAACTGCAAACCAAAAATCTACATTAAATACACAAATAAGAAAAAGCAATCCAGGAGGTTCCCATTGTGACTCAGTGGTAACGAACCTGACTAGTATCCATGAGGACATGGGTTTGATCCCTGGCATCGCTCAGTGGGTTAAGGATCCTGCATTGCTGTGGCTGTGGTGTAGGCTGGAAGCTACAGCTCCAATTTGACCCATAGCCTGGGAACTTTAATATGCTGTAGGTGTGGCCCTAAAAAGCTAAAAAATAGTCATCAAACCATAAGAGAAGACTGAAGGGAAGAAAAAAACTAACAAAAACAAATCCAAAAAACAAAATGGCAATAATTACATATCAATAATTACCTTAAATGTAGAAGGACTAAATGCTCCAACCAAAAGATATAGACTGGCTGAATGGATATGAAAACAAGCTGGTTCTTTGGAAAAAAAAATCAACAAAATCGATAAATCTTAGCCAGACTCATCAAGAAAAAAGGGCTCAAATCAATAAAATTAGAAATGAAAACGTTACAATAGACATCATAGAAATACAAAGGATCATAAGAGACTACTACAACAACTATATGCCAATAAAATGGACAACCTAGTGGAAATGGACACATTCTTAGAAAGGTGCAATCTTTCAAGACTGAACCAGGAAGAAATAGAAAAGATGAGCAGACCAATCACAAATCCTAAAATTGAAACCATGATTTTAAAACTTGCAAAAAAACACAAGTCCAGGATCAGATGGCTTTACAGGCAAATTCTAGCAAACATTTAGAGAAGAGTTAACATCTATCCTTCTGAAACTATTCCAAAAATGCAAAGGAAAAAAAAAAAAAAACCCAAACTCATTCTATGAGGCCACCATCACCCTGATACCAAAACCAGAAAATATGCCACACACAAAAAAGAAAATTATAGGCCAATTATCACTGATGGACAAAGTGCAGAAATCCTCAACAAAATTCTAGCAAACTGAATCCAACAATATATTAAAAGGGTCATACACTATGATCAAGTGGGACTTATCCCAAAGATGCAAGGATTTCTCTATCAGCAAATCAATCAGTATGATAACCCACATTAACAAACTGAAGAATAAAAATCATATGATCATCTCAATAGATGCAGAAAAAGCTTTTGACAAAATCCAACACCCATTTCTGATAAAAACGCTCCAAAAAGTGGGCATAGAGGGGACCTACCTCAATCAACATAATAAAGAGCAAATATATGACAAACCCACAGTTAACATCATTCTCAATGGTGAAAGGCTGAAAGAATTTCTGCTAAGATCAGGAACAAGATAAGGATGTCCATTCTTGCCACTTTTATTCAACATACTTTTGGAAGTCCTATCTATGATGATCAGAAAAGGAATAAGAAATAAAAGGAATTCAGGTGGGAAAGAAAGAACTGAAACTATCACTGTTTGCAGATGACATGATGCTCTACATAGGAAATCCTAAAGACACTACCAGAAAACAATTAGAGCTCATTAATGAATTGGGTAAAGTTGCAGGGTATAAAGTTAATACACAGAAATCCATTGCATTTCTATATAGTATCAATGAAAGATCAGAAAGAGAAATTAGGGAAACAATTCCATTTATCATCACATCAAAAAGAATAAAATACTTAGGAATAAACCTACATAAAAAGACCAAAAGGTACTCTGAAAACAGTAAGATGCTGATGAAAGAAATGAAAGATGACATAGATGGAAAGATATACTGTGCTCTTGGATTGGAAGAATCAATATCATCAAAATGACTATACTACCCAAGACAACCTACAAATTCAACACAATCCCTATCAAGTTAACCAATAGCATTTTTTGCAGAACTAGAATAAAAAATTTAAAAATTTCTATGGAAACACAAAAGACCCAGAATAGCCAAAGCAATCCTGGGAAAGAAAAATGGAGCTAGAGGAATCTGTCTCCTTGACTTCAGACTATATACAAAGCTACAGTCATCAAAATAGTACGGTATTGTCATAGGAACAGAAATATAGATCAATGAAACAGGATAGAAAGCCCAGAAATAAGTCCATGCACCTATGGTCAACTAATCCATGACAAAGGAGGCAGGAATATACAATGGAGAAAAGAAAATCTCTTCAGTAAGTGGTGCTGGCAAAACTGGACCACTACATGGGAAAGAACACTAACACCATACACAAAAATAAACTCCAAATGGATTAAAGACCTAAATATAAGACTGGATACTATAAAGCTCTTAGAGGAACTCATAACCAGCACACTCTCTGGCATAAACCACAGCAATATTTTCTCAGACCCATCTCCTAGAGTAATAAAAATAAAACAAATGGGACCTAATTAAACTTAAAAGCTTTTTCACAGCAAAGGAAGCCATAAGCAAAAGGAAATGACAACCCACAGAATGGAAGAAAATATCTGAAATGAAGAGACTAACAAGGAATTAATCTCTAAAATATACTAACAATTCCTGCAGCTAAATATCAAGAAAAAACAACCCAATCAAAAAATGAGCAGAAGACCTAGACATTTCTCCAAAAAGACATACGGATGGCTAAAATATACATTAAAAAATGCTCAACATCACTAATTATTCAAGAAATGTAAATTAAAACTACTGTGAGGTACTGCCTTATACCAGCCAGAATGGCCATCATACAAAGGTCTACAAATAATAAATGCTGGAGAGGGTGAGAAAGAAAGGGAACCCTCCTACACTGTTGGTGGGAATGTAAATTGATACAACCACTATGGAAAACAGTATGAAAGTACCTCAGAAAACTAAAAAACTAAAAATAGAACTACCATAGACTCTAAAAACTAAAAATAGAACTACCATAGAATCCCGCTCCTGGGCATCAATCCAGAGAAAACCATAATTCAAAAAGATTCATGCACCCCCAATGTTCATTGCAGCAGTCTTTACAACAGCCAAGACATGGAAGCAACCTAAATGTCCACTGACAGACGAATGGGTAAAGAAGATGTGGTACATATACACAATGGAATATTACTCGGACCTAAAAAAGAATGAACCAATGCCATTTGCATCAACACAGGTGGACCTAGAAATTACCGTACTAAGTGAAGTTAGCGAAAGACAAACATATGATATCACATATGTGGAATTTTTTAAAAAAAGGATACAAATGAACTTACCTGCAGAACAGAAGCAAACTCAGACTTTGAAAACTAATTTATGGTTAACAAAAAGGACTGAGGTTTTAGAATTGGCATGTGCACACTGTGGTATATGGAATGATTGGCCAAACGGGGACCTGCTGTATAGCACCAGACACTGTACCCAACCTTATGGGATGGTCTGCATGGGGAAAGAATCTGAACAAGAAAGGATGTGTGTACCTGTATAACTGAGTGACTTTGTTGTACAGCAGAAATTATCAAAACATTGTAAATAAACTCCACCTTAATAAAACTTTAAAAATGAAAAAAAGACCTTTAACCAAAAAAAGAGAATCATGAGCATTAGAAAATTTAAACAGAAAAATAATGAGTAAGAGGACTGAATCAGTAATTAAAAACCTCACAACAAAGACAAGCCCATGGCCAAATGGTTTCCTTGGTGAATTCTTCCAAACTTTTTTTTTTTTTTTTTGTCTTTTTCCTTTTCTAGGGCAGCTCCCACAGCATATGGAGGTTCCCAGGCTAGGGGTCTAATCGGAGCTGTTGCCTCCGGCCTACACCAGAGCCACAGCAACTCGGGATCCGAGCCACATATGCAACCTACACCACAGCTCAGGGCAACGCCGGATCCTTACTTAACCCACCGAGCAAGGCCAGGGATCGAACATGCAACCTTATGGTTCCTAGTCGGATTTGTTAACCACTGCACCATGACAGGAACTCCTCTTCCAAACATTTTAAAAAACATGTCAGTGCTTCTTAAATGCTTTCAAAAAATGGAGTTCCCGTTGTGGCGCAGTGGTTAACGAATCCGACTAGGAACCATGAGGTTGCGTGTTCGGTCCCTGCCCTTGCTCAGTGGGTTAACGATCTGGCGTTGCCGTGAGCTGTGGTGTAGGTTGCAGACGCGGCTCAGATCGCGTGTTGCTGTGGCTCTGGCGTAGGCCAGTGGCTGCAGCTCCGATTCAACCCCTAGCCTGGGAACCTCCACATGCCGAAGGAGCGGCCCAAGAAATAGCAAAAAGACAAAAAAAAAAAAAAGAAAGAAATACTGCCAGCAGAAACAAATCCGACTAGGAACCATGAGGTTTCATGTTCGATCCCTGGCCTCACTCGGTGGGTCAAGGATCCGGCGTTGCCGTGAGCTGTGATGTAGGTCGCAGATGCCGCTCAGATCTGGTGTTGCTGTGGCTGTGCTGTAGGCCGGTGGCTACAGCTCCAATTAGACCCCTAGTCTGGGAACTTCCATATGCTGTGGGTGCAGCCCTCAAAAAGACAAAAAAAAAAAAAAAAAAAAAGAAATACTTCCAAACTGAATTTATAAAGCCAGAATTACACTGATTCCAAAGCTAAACAAGGACATTACAAGAAAAGAAAAATTTACAAGCCAATATCCCCAATAAACATAGATGCAAAAATTCTCAAAAAATACTAAAAATGTAACAATACATTAAATGGATTATACACTCTAACCGCGTGGGATTTACTTCTCAGATTCAAGGATGTTTCAACATACACAAATTAACTAATGTGACACACGAGTTTACCACCTTTGCTTTTCTTCTAGGAGTTTTATGGTTCCAGGTCTTACTTCAGGTCTGTTCCAAGTCAATTATTTGTGTATGGTGTAGACTAGTGGTCCGGCCTCATTCTTTTGCATGTGGCTGTTCAGTTTTCCCGACATTATTTATTTTCATTGGATTCTCCTGAGGAACTTTTTTTTTTTAATTAAAGTATAGTTGATTTGGGAATTCCCATTGTGGCTCAGTGGGTTAAGAACTGGACTTTGTATCCATGAGGATGCAGATTCGATCCTGGCCTCGCTCGGTGGGTTAAGGATCTGGTGGTGGTGTGAGCTGTGGTGAAGGTTGCAGATGTGGCTCGGATCCTGTGTTGCCTTGGCTGTGGCTGTGGCATAGGCCAGCAGCTGCAGCTCTGATTCAACCTCTAGTGTGGCAACTTCCATATGCCACAGGTGCGGCCCTTAAAAAGCGGGGAAAAAAAAAAAAGTATAGTGATTTACAATGTTAGGTTAATTTCTGCTATACAGCAGAGTGACTCAGTCATACATATATATACACACAATCTTTTTTTTTTTACATATTATTTTCCATCATGGTCTATCCCAGGAGATTTGATGTAGTTCCCTGAACAGTACAGTAGGAACTTCCTTATTGTCTATCCATTTTAAACCTAACAGTTTATATCTATTAACCCCAAACTTCTCATCCATCCCACTTCTTCCCTCCCCTCCCCACTTGGCAACAAGTCTGTTCTCCATGTCTCTGAGTCTGTTTCTCTTTTGTAAATAGGTTCATTTGTGCCATATTTTAGATTTTACATATAAGTGATACCATGTGGTATTTGTCTTTCTCTTTCTGACTTCACTTGAGAATCTCTCATTGCATCCATGTTGCTGCGAATGGCATTTTGTTCTTTTTCATGGCTGAGTAGTATTCCATTGTGTATATGTACATCTTTTTAGTCCATTCATCTGTCGATGGATATTTAGGTTGTTTTCCATGTTTTGTCTGTTGCAAATAGTGCTGCAGTGAACATAGGGGTGTATGTATCTTTTAAAATTATAGTTTTGTCCAGATATACACCCAAGAGTGGGGTTGTTGGATCACATGGTAGTTCTATTTTTAATTTTCTGAGGAAACTTCATACTGTTTTCCATGGTGGTTGTACCAATTTACATTCCCAGCAACAGTGCAGGAGGGTTCCCTTTTCTTCACACCCTCTCCAGCTTTTATTTGTAGACTTATTAATGCTGGCCATTATGACTGGTGTGAGGTGGTACCTCATAGTAGATTTGCAGTTCTTTAAAAATCAGTGATGCCCAACACTATTTTATTGAAGAGACTGTCCTCTCCTCACTGTATATTCTTGGCCTGCTTGTTATAAATTAAAATTGTTCACAGATTCATGTATTTATTTTGGGCTCTCTGTTCGCTTCCATTGATCTATGTCTTTATGCCAATACCATACTGTTTTTGAGTACTACAGCTTTGTGATATAATTTGAAATCAGGGAGCCTGATGCATCCAGCTTTACTCTGCAGGGGGAAAAGTTTTGTGGTTTTTTCACAGTATTAAAAAAAAATTTTTTTTTTGGGGGGGGAGCTACGCCTGCAGCATGTGGAAGTTCCCAGGCCAGGGATCAAATCCACACCACAGCAGGGACACCCAGCCACTGCAGTGACAACACTGGATCCTTAACCTGCTGTGCCACAAGAATTTTTTTATTAGGGACAAAGTTTTAAAGGCAGTTTGAATTTAATGCTTTTTAAGAAAAGAGGAAAACTGGTCATATCAACCAAATTCTAACGGGTAATGGTTTCAATGGCTTGAAATGCCAGATAAAACATGTTTTCAGCATATCTGGATTTGAGACCTCATGGATCCCTCTATTAACTGCAGCTTAAGCCCCAATTTTGGATTCCTTCTTTAGTTTATACCATTTCTCTTAATGATACTGTCTTCTGTTCTGCCACATTTTCCCATTGCGGGCTCCCCCTAAACATTCTTCAGCGTGATGCCTCTTTCCATTGCAAATAAATTTCCTCTGTAGCCTTAGTTCCTTCATTAAAGGCTGTATTCTCCTGCCTTACCTCAAAGCTGATTCTTCTTTTTCCTACCTACATTTTCTTTTTTTTTTTTTTTTGGCCGCCCTGTGGTATATGGAGTTACCGGGCCAAGGATCCGATCTGAGCTGCAGTTGCAACCTATGCCAAAGCTGTGGCACCACCGGATCTCTTAAATCCACTGTGCTTGGCCAGGGATCAAACCTGCATCCGATCCTGTTGTGCACAGCAGGAATTCCATCCTACCTGTATTTTTTAGAAGAGGCAGCTAATTCTCTAGTGCCCCACATGATACAGGCAATGCATATTCAAACCTAGACATACATAGTTTAAAAAAAAATCATACATACTTAAGAGGCTTAAGAAAAAAAACCTTCAGGGAGTACCCTCGTGGCTCGGTGGGTTAAGGATCTGGTGTCACTGCCATGGCTTTGGTTATAGCTACGGTGAGGGTTCAATCCCTGGCCTGGGAACTTCTGCATGCCAAGGGTGTGGCCAAAAAGCAAAGCAATACAATAGAAAAAACTATCAGGATCTTAAATTTTCTCCTTGTAAGTTTAAAAACAAAACACAACAAAACTGTGTGAGGTACTGATGTTAAGCAAACTTCAGCATATGGAGGTTCCCGGGCTAGGAGTCGAATCGGAGCTGTAGCTGCCAGCCTACGCCAGAGCCATAGCAACGCAGGATCCGAGCCGCATCTGCGACCTACACCACAGCTCACGGCGACGCCAGAACCTTGACCCACTGAGCAAGGGCAGGGATCAAACCCGCAATCTCATGGTTCCTAGTCGGATTCATTAACCACTGCGCCACGACGGGAACTCCCTAAATAACTTTTCTAATGAGTGATTATAATGAGGTTTTTCTGGGTTCTTCTGGGCAAACTGGCTTCAAGTATGATTGATTCTCTATAGGTACTTAGGTCATAGGAAACTCCACTTGCTTATTTTCATTTGTTTTTTGAGCTGCAGCTGCCAGCCTACACCACAGCCATGCAGGATCTGAGCCGCATCTGCAACCTACACCACAGCTCACGGCGATGCTGGATCTTTAACTGAGAGAGGCCAGGGATCGAACCTGCATCCTTATGGATACCAGACAGGTTTGTTACTGTTCAGCCACAACAGAAACTCCCACTTTTTATTTTTCAGAAATACTTTGGCATATTTTTGTTTTCTCTCCTAGTCTTTGATCTTTGCTTAGTAATCTCTTCCCTTTCCTAGTGAATTCCCTCACCCATTCTTTTCTTCGGTTAGTCCTAGTTACTTAGGTTGGTAAAGAGCTGGCGAAACTAGCAGCTTAAGAGTCCTCTTAAAAATTAAAAAAAGCATAATGATGCTTTTACATAACAAATTTCAATAGCAGAGTATGTTGAGCAGTGAAAGGTGATCTAATCTAACCAGAGTTGCACCTGGTATTACAGTTGGAGACTGTTTTTCCAGCTTTCAGACTTTTCTACATTGTCATTGTGTTGATTATATTGCATTATAGTTATTGTGCCCACTCTTGCCATAGCTTTTAAAATAGAAATAGCATCACCCTGTATAGTTTGATTTGCTCAAGGATGCATTGTATATATCTATCTAGATGTTCTTTACCATTTTTCTTTTTATTAAGCATTAAGTTTTAGCTCTTGCGCCATGAGCCTCATCTTGTGCATGTTCCCTGTCCTTTCCGTTCAGCCGCCGGATTGACCTGTCACAATATGTTGTAGCTGTCGTCTGCGTGTCTCTCCTCGGGATGCTCCCAATGTGGCTGATCCCCCACGTCTTTAGGCCAGGAAGCCCCTGGCTGCCTGGAGTCCCTACATTGTCAGCTGCCGTTCCAAGAAGGTGGCACTCGGGACCACAGCATTGGATCTGCCGCCTACTCTTTCCTCCAGGAGAATCAGACCCCACCCCTCATGCTTCTTGGCTTCCAGGGCCCCTATCATTGTTCGTGCTGCTTCCCTAAATGCTCGGATGGGAGCCTCTCTTCGCCTTCCGGTCCTTCCCTGGTGCCCTCTGCCATCCTCTGGCTTTGATCAGCAGTCATTCTCAACTGCTCTCAAGGGACCCGCCAGCTCCTGACTCTCCACCCGAGGGGGTTTTTCTTTTTCCTCACCTGCCCCCATACCAGAAACAGGGTGGGTGTCCTCTTGCCCACTTCAAGTCCATCATGCCTCCTCCCCCGCAGTCCGTCACTAGTGCTCTTTGGAGGCGCAGACCGTCTGACCTCACGCCTGTCTCCTCTCCCAACAGAGAGAAGCCACAATGGATAAATTCTCATCTTCCAGCCTCCACGTGACTACGTTTTAACCCCACATTCCATCCCTTATAACAAGGCCACATTTCAGCCCTGTTCTCAAGCAGAGGGCTCTTTTCCTTTGGTCAGTGCGCCTCACTGTGTGTGTTCACCAAAACGACGGGCCGCAGGAGCTGGCTGCGGAATCAAGGCGTGTTAACTGCTCTTGTGCTCCGCTACTAGCGTTTCAGATCCTAAATTCAAAAGCAAGTCAACTTTAGGAAAACAATGTTTATTTAAAAACAGTTTCATAAAAAGTATCGGGAGTGAATATACAGGTAAGTTCCTTAGAAGTGATTCTGCTGGGTTAGACTTTACTGGCTCAATTCTTGCTCTGCCCTGGTGACGTCTGGCCTTACAGGAAGGGATTTTTACTGTACTGAAAGGAAGCCAGATGAAGCCGAGATTTGAAGCGTTCCGCCTCCAACTCCCGAAAGAAAGCATCATCGTCGTTCTGTGTTATCAGGTTCTGCAGCTGTTCAATTTCCTTCTCCATTTTAGACCTCAGCTCCCTCTTCGCCTTATGTAACACCTAAAAGAATAGGTCATCCTGCTATTCACACATGGACCCAGGCCCATTCCCTCTCCACCTTCCTCCTCACGGAGCTGCTGTAGTCATTTTAATAGTTCAGCAGCAGCTCTTACAGAGACCTGAACAAGTGAAGTGAAAATCGTACAAAGTTTTGAATTGTAGACGGATCTCATTCTACTTGAAAAGCCTGAGGTGGTTATCTATCTCTTACGAAGGTAAATGATTTCAATCTGTTAATTATTACCTGAGCCTGGGATTTCTCTCTGGCTTTGAGTTCTTGACGTTCCTGTGATATAGCTTCTGCCAACAATGAAAACTGTTTTACAGGGAAGAAAACAAACCACATCTTACTTTGTAGTCCAAATATAACAGTTCTTATGCTTAAAATCTTTAATGGAAACAGGGTACTATAGATTCTGTACTACGGTCAAGCAGTAGCTTATTTTATGTTGAAAATGGGGTCAGTCCGACCTCAGCAACAAGGTCTGAGTTAACGTGTGGAGGTTTACTGTTCAACAGACTAAGCTGCCGTCTGACCCGGGGTGAGGGGATGAAGCAGGTCAGAGCAGCAGTGAGCCCACCTGGTCTTTATAGTAGTTCTCCAGTGAGTCCAGTTCGTTCTGGTGCTGTCTTTTTTGTTCATCTCGCTTTTCTCTGGCATAGTTTCTTAGGTCTCGTAATCTTTGCTTTTGAATTTGTAGACCTTCTTCAAATAGTTTCTTAAATATCTGTCGGTTATTTAGTCAGAAACATAAATAAACTTTCATGTAGGAATATAATTCTGCCCCAGTAGAGGTATATATGCTGATTACATTTCACAAAGATATAAAATGACAGCTTTATTGAGATAAAATTCACCCTTTTAAGATGTATAAATCAGTGCTTTTACTATATTGGTACAACCCTAACTGGTAATTTCAGAATATTCTCTTCACTCCAAAAAGAAACCCCATAACCATCAGCGGCCGCTCCCCCCTCCTTCTAGCAACCACTCTACTTTGTATGCCTACAGATTTGCCTATTCTGGACATCTCCTATAAATGGTTTCATAGAGTGTGTGGCATCTTTCACTTAGCATGTCTTCAACGTTCATCTATACTGTGGCATGTATCAATAATACCTTTTTATTGCCAAACACTCTACTAGACGGATATATCACGTTTTGTTTATCCGTTCATCAACTGATGAACACTGGGTTAGTTCCTCTTTTTGGTGATTATAAATAGTGTGTGGTTACCTAGGAGCAAAAGCACTGAATCACATGTTGAACCTTTTAAGGAACTGTCAAACAGGTTCCACAATTTTATAACCCCACGAGCCCTTCTCCACATCCTAACACTTTATTTTAGCCATTTTAGTGGGGGAGAGTTTATCTCACTGTGGTTCTAATTTGTATTTCTCTAATGACTCATGGTGTTCAGCATCTCTTCCAGTATCCCAAAGACTCCTTACTGCTCTCAGAAAAGAATTCTCAAGCAGCCACAAGTATAGGGCAAGAACTCCAGAGCAGAAACAGATGCTGCATCTACACTTGTGCAAAAATTAGGTTGATGTGGCTATCATCAAACCAGGCCCCAGGAAAACAAACTCTTCTAAGGTTCTGCACTGCCTAGGAAGGATTCTTGGTCAAAGTGCAGCCATGTGTTTGTCAGCCAACATTACCTTAGTGTCCGCTTACTTAGCCCCTCAAATCCTTAGCAGTATCCTCTAGAAACGAGGCTAATCGCATGACCCACTTTGGAGTATTAGCCCAGTTAAGTATAATGACCTTAAGGTTTTACTCTACAGAAGAAATTTAGTGCCAGTTTGGAATCCCAAACAACTAAATATTTCAGCTTGAGTAGAATGAGACAGCTAAAAACCTTCTGGGAAGATCTTACAGCATGTGCCCCACACCTTAAATTCCTGTCTTACGCGTTCCCAAACCACTACACAGTGGTCCTGGAGAAGTGCCCACATGCAGAAGGCCAGAGGGAATGGAGACCTAGAGCAGAGGCCGAGGATAGAGTGGGTGCACGAGGGGGGAAACAAAATGAGGGGTGGACAAGGCGGAACTCAGGCCAACATTTCCAACTTGCAGCTGGATTTTGGACTCGAGTTGGGACAAGAGTCAAAAAGAAGGTGGTCCTCAAAGGTAATGGACGAAAGGTACCTTCCTGACAGGGTGGATCAGAAAAGCCAAAGCCAAGTTTACCATTTCTTCGCGGGTCCTCATTCTCATCATTTTTGAACGTAACTGAACCCTATAATCATCGTAATATTTTCGGGCACGAACAACCTGCTGCCGATTTTCTTTTATCTTAGATTGGGTCAACTTCTGCCTGTGAATGCGGTCCTTGAAGTCTTGCTAAGAAAGAGAAAGGGGAAAGGCAGTGAGAACTTCAGGGTTCTCGTCTGCCCCCTCCCAGCCAGTTACGGAGGCCCGTGGCCAGCTGCCTGGACGTCAGGTGTGAAGGACTGTCAGCCCCCCCAGCCCCCGTCACCTCGGCTGGGAGAGCCGCTCCAAGGAGCCCCTCCTGCTGCAGAGAACAGCAGTGAAACTCATGGAATGAGAAGCTCATCTCCCCACTGCCCCAGGGGTCCACTTAAAAGGAGCAGAAAACTGGCCCTCTCCAAGACCTTCACGCTGAGTTATCAAGAGAACTGACATGAAAACTAAGGAAGGGAGATGGTATCTTAACAAAGCAGTGGGGGTGCAATGACGTCCTGTACATAAAGCCTTCAGCTGGGTGTTGCACGCCCATCCCGTGCAGTGTTTCCGGTGGCTTCCCCTTCTTCTCGTGAACAGTTCGGGAGTATAGTTCCCACTGCTCGTCTCTACACTCTGTCTCTTCCTCGGGCTTGCCGTCTCTGACCTCTGTCCTCTCATGATCCTCAGAGGATAAGCTACTATGTATGATTCTCAATCCAAATTCTGATGGAGACCTAACAACCTCAGCGTTCTATCTGGGACCTGAGAAAGATGGGAGAGGACACAAAAAGCGCTAGGCTAGAACCACCTGACATTTCCAAGAGGCTGTGGAGGTAGAGACAGACCTGGATTAAAAATCTCAACTCTACCTTTGCCAACGGTGGGACCCAGGGCAAGTTAACGTCGCAAAGCTTCCGGTTTTCTTCGTTTCATAGAAACTATCTTTACAATGCTGCTACAAAGACTACATGAAACCGTGTATATACAGACAGTACCTACCCACCCTCCCATCAGTTTTCATTCAAGACCTAAATGCTTCCTCAAGCAAGACTTAGAGGTGTGAGTCTGTGGGACTGCTGTTTAGCTGGGGTACAAATAAGAATTAATACAACTTACAAATCTAAAATTATAATACCCAATTTGCTCTGCACCTACCAGTCTTCTGTTATGTTCATATTCTTTCTTGACAAGCGCAGTAAGGAGGTCATGCCTTCGCAAGGCTTCTTCTACCTTGAAGTGGGAGAGAAGGGAAGGATGTTAATAATTCTATTCACTGGGTCCTCAAGGATAAGCTCTTCCCCTTTCTGGCTTGTATTCCTAAACTTAACTTACTTCATCCTGGAGTTTCTTCTTTGATCGATTTTCTCTACATGCATCTTTTTTGAGCTGTTCTACCTGAGCAATTTGCTGTTTCCACATTTTGCTTAGTGTTTGGCCAGAAACATAGAGAAATGGAAACTGCTGCAGCATCAGGGGCAGGAGACTATGTTCATTCACTTTCACTGCAAGGTAAAAAAAAAAGTCTTAACTTGAGAAACTTGCTGACAGCTTTTAAGAAAAAGCTCATCCCTTGTTCCTGGTAGATCAAAGCTTATCTACGTGATGTGGTTCTGAGCCTGAAAAGAACAGTTCTCAAGTCATGTTACTACTTTTGCATGCCATCGTTGACTGGAAGAAGGCATCTCCCAGTAAGGATGAAAATGAGCTCAACAGTTCTGGCTGACGACATACTGGTCTTGTGAAGTCCATCTTAACTGCTCAGCCGATTCAGCGCTTGGGATGGATGCTGTGTGTGTGGTCAGACAGACTCCTCGGCCCTCCTGGGAGGCAAAGTGTCGGATGGGATGTAGTTAGAAGGCTGGCAGTCTTTGAAACTGCACTCTGGCGCCAACTGTCAATACAACAGGAGCTGGACAGGCTCTCTGCTTGCTTTGGAGCATCCCTGTGGTTCCACCAACTTCCCAGAAACAAAGAAAAGGCAACCAGTGTGAGTGCGAAGAATGAAAGCTGGAACAGCAGGTCACAGCTCTGGCCTCCGTTTGGTGCCAATATATTGGTATATAATTAAGAGTTTTAAATAAATGCCTTATTTCAGAGTTTTATCTCTCTTTATAGAAATCTAGCGTATGGCAGTGATAAAAGATGGAAACTTTCTCCAGCTAACTGGTAGACTGTTAGTTTTTAGTGCTGTGTCCTTGGACTGCGGCAAACACTTTTAAAGGATGCCAGTTTTCCATAAAGTACAATTTTGTGGGTCTTACTTGGAACTGCGTTATTTGGCTTTGGCAAGCCACTTCTTGGACTTGGAGATGTGGTTTTTCTAGAGTAAATCTTCCAGGGCTGACTACGTTTTGGAGTTTCTTTATGAAGAGTTTCTCCGTATATTTTTTCCTTAGAAGCAGATAAAAAACAGAATAGCAATGAGAGAAAGCTAATAACTCTTTCATACATCATCTTAAATATTATATATTGACAAAAATAGCTAACATAATCCCCATCCAAACCACCTTACTTCAAATTTCTAAAATCTGGTTAGTATTTAACTTACCTTAAATTAAACGCATCTTTTGGTTTCTGGCATCCCTTGGAATTTGAAAAAGCATTGAATTTTTTAAAGTTTCATAGTTGCCATAGTCCCACACCCTAAATGCAACTACTACTGATGTTTTGATGTACTGGCCCTTTAACAACTTTTTCATGTAGACGGTAAAAGTTCTTAAACAATGTTTAGTCATAACCATATTGTATTTTATATCCTGTTGTTTATGAACATTTTAACATAAGCATTTTCCCCATGCCTTCATTTAGTTTCTACAACTATTCTTTTGAAAGGCAATGAAAACTTATGCTTTGGGTTTCTTCCAATCAGGCACAGAACAACTGGGATTTCCTGACTTCTGTTACTCCCTTCAACTTGTCAGTCAAATCTGTTTTTTAAAACCCTAGTGAACTGATAAAGAAATAGGATTCCTTCAAAACTGAAGGAAGTTTTAGGCAGGAAGCAATAATGCTAGTGTTCTTTGGCACCATGTCTTGCCACATTTTTGCAACTTGGCTACCCTATATATATATACATAAAAGAAAATCCCACATGATGAAATGAAATTCTGCCTTTTTCCAAAGGGCTAATGATTAAGGCCCTATTGATTCTTTTTTCCTTTTAAAAAGATCGTCTCTGTACTTTCCACTGATCTGATCAAATGGCATTTATTACAGTAGAGACTTTTACCCACTGTTTCCTCCTCCTCATTTATTCCTAAAGGTCCAATATTCTCTTGAACTTTATTTCTTCTTAGTTCCTTTTCAAATGCTTCAGTTATTGCCTAGAAGGAAAGAGGCCATATAATATATAGTTATTAAAACATACATTCACTTAAGATTCTGCCATTCCATTCACTTTTAAGTTCCTTTCAGGCTATATATCATAAATGTAAATTATTTAGCAGATATGTAACTGGGACATAAAACTTGACATAATTATAAAAACTGTGAAAACACAATGGAATACTACTCAGCCATAAAAAAGAACAAGAGAATGCCATTTGCAGCAACATGGATGGAACTAGAGACTCTCATACTAAGTGAATTAAGTCAGAAAGAAAAAAAAAATACCATATGATATCACTTATATGTGGAATCTAATCTATGGCACGAATGAATCTTTCCACAGAAATGAAAAGCATGGACATGGAGAAGAGACTTATGGTTGCTGGGGGGGTGGGGATGGATTGGGAATTTGGAGTTAATAGATGCAAACTATTGCCTTTGGAATGGATAAGCAATGAGATCCTGCTGTACAGCACTGAGAACTATATTTAGTCACTTATGATGGAGCATGATAATGTGAGAAAAAAGAATGTATATATGTATGTATGACTGGGTGACCTTGCTGTATAACAGAAAATTGACAGAACACTGTAAGCCAGCTATAATGGAAAAAAATAAAAATCATTATTTAAAAAAAAAACTGTGAGGATGAAAAAATACATTATTTTGATACTCCCCTGAATGGAAGTTACATGCTAAATTGGAAGTTACATATAGAGCTGAAATTACATGTTACTGTAAGACACTGAAATTAGGTTCAGTTTTTTACCATTCTAAGACATACTATATAGTGTTCTAAATTTATGCTGCATTTCAAAATCCCTATTCCACAGCAGAAAGTCTTCCTTAGCAATCATACATTCTCCTTATTAAATACTAACCACCGCACCTCTCATTCCCATCTTGGGCACTATCATCCTATCTAGAACTCAAATGTCCTGTTATTTAATCCATCTCAAATTCCCTTCATTTCTAAAGCCTTCTCTGAAAATACCAGCCTACACTGATCTACTTTTTCTTAATCACTGCAGCACATGGCTATATCTCACAAGATGAGTTTTCTTAAAGTTTTATGAGTACACATTTTATGTTCCCTAATGGGAGACATAAAAATTAGGTCACATAATTCTGTCATTCACTCAGCTCAAGAATATTAAATGCATTTTAAGCCTTTAATCAACAGCATGTTCACTGTAGCATGTGGCTGACTGTAAATGGTAACACCTGCTGCCCAATGGCAGTTAAGAGATGGGACATACCTTTGCTTGGAATCGGCGGTTATCTGCTTCTTTTGGCTTTCGCTGCTTTTTTCTCCGCATATGGAACTGTTTGTTTTTGTTAACTGGAGATGGAGAGAGTGAATGAGATCTGGAGGGCAGCTTTCTATGCACGGCAAGTCCTACAACATGGAGACACGTACCATAAGTTTCTGAAAGCCAGAAATGTTAAGGTGGCAGCCAAAGAGTTGAGTTTTACCAAATTCAAAGATTTGCTGTGAATGTGCTTAAATGTACTCTCCGCTATAGCTAATTTCTATTTGTTTGTATGTTTAGTCACACAAAGCAAACGGATGAATGCACAATGTATATTCAAAATGTCTCAAAGAAGTACTAAGGTTGTATATTCAACTTTGGGTTGAAAATCAAGCAACACGCGGAATGCATGCTGCACACAAAGGCCTATATTAAGTACTCTTGATTGGTAGGAGAAGAAGAAAACATTAAACCATCTGAGCTGTATGTCTCCTACCCTTTCACCTATCAAGGTCCTGAGGAGCAGGATGTAACTATGTATATATATCTTACCCTTAAAAAGCAGCCTGCTTATAAGCAAAAGTTAATATAATTTAGCATTTTTTAAGGAGTCCCATTCTTCCCTGCTTAGCAATCTTGCCTTCCTAATTCCATACTGCCTAAGAGATCTAACAAATTACCTCTCCACTAACTTTTTTATATTCCACTGTTTACATATCTGCTTGGGCATCTGCTAGTTGTGAAGTAGGGCATTTCATCCCTTTTCGGAAAAGTAAGAAATTCACTTTGGCTCTAATCTCAAGGAAATTAGTTTGATAGCTTTTTTTTTTTTTTTGTCTTTTTGCTATCTCATGGGCTGCTCCCTCGGCATATGGAGGTTCCCAGGCTAGGGGTCGAATCAGAGCTGGAGCCGCCGGCCTACGCCAGAGCCACAGCAACACGGGATCCGAGCCGCGTCTGCAACCTACGCCACAGCTCACGGCAACGCCGGATCGTTAACCCACTGAGCAAGGGCAGGGACCGAACCCGCAACCTCCTGGTTCCTAGTCGGATTCTTTAACCACTGCGCCACGACGGGAACTCCTAGTTTGACAGCTTTCTAAAGTTTTCCCTGAGAATCCAATGTCCCTGGGCTCTTATTTTTCTTTCCACTCTCTTTTAATTCAAATCTTTCAAATTTTTTTCTCAATTTTCTTTTTTTTTTTTGTCTTTTGTCTTTTTAGGGCCACACCTGTGGGATATGGAGATTCCCATATATAGACATTAGGGGTCTAATTGGAGCTGTTGCTGACGGCCTACACCACAGCTGCAGCCATGCAGGATCCGAGCCACACCTACAACCTATACCACAGCTCACGGCAACGCCGGATTCTTAACCCACTGAGTGAGGCCAGGGATCAAACCCGCAATCTCAAGGTTTCTAGTTGGATTCGTTTCCGTTGCACCACGACAGAACTCCTCAAATTACTTTAACATCTTAAGGTGGTAAGTAAAATTGACTTGCACAATCTATTTATTTATTTTTTTGTCGTTTTAGGGCCACACTGGCAGCATACGGAGGTTCCCAGCTAGGGGTCAAGTCGGAGCTGTAGCCGCCAGCCTATGCCACAACCACAGCAATGCTGGATCTGAGCCACATCTGTGACCTACACCACAGCTCATAGCAATGCCAGATCCTAAACCCACTGAGTGAGGCCAGGGATCGAATCTGCGTCCTCATGGATACTAGTCAGATTTGCTTCCACTGAGCCACAACAGGAACTCCTCACAATCTATTTTAAATGATGTTTCTGTAACATTTTACTATGTCCACAATGTATTCTTTAGAAACTAAAGATCCAATAAAAACAACATTTTAACTTAAAATGTTTTCAAAGTAGGATATCATGTACATGTGAATAGTAAGGGAAACATGTAGGTTTACTGGATGAGGGTTTCAGAGATTACCTGAGTCAAATTTAAAGGAAGACAGCTGAAATAATCAAGAGAAGGAAAGAGCACTCTTGGAGGGGAAAGGAAAAAAAAAAAACAAAAAACCCCAAAAAACTGAAAAGTTACAGAAGTTTTGGGTAAGAAATGGACTGTTTCTAGAGGAACAAGGATAACCAAAGTAGATAAAAATGAATGAAAAACAGAATTTTAGCTGGTGGAGGATAGGATAATAATTCGAACAAACGATAGGAAGTGTCTGAAAGGATGTGGCAAGCCAGGAGTTCCTGTCGTGACACAGTGGTTAACGAATCCGACTAGGAACCATGAGGTTGTGGGTTTGATCCTTGGCCCTGCTCAGTGGGTTAAGGATTTGGTGTTGCCGTGAGCTGTGGTGTAGGTCGCAGACACGGCTCAGATCCCGCGTTGCTGTGGCTCTGGTGGAGGCTGGCAGCTACAGCTCCGATTAGACCCCTAGCCTGGGAACCTCCATATGCCACGGGTGTGGCCCTAGTAAAGGCAAAAAGACCAAAAAAAAAAAAAAAAAGATGTGGCAAACCAGAAGCTGTCACACATTGCTGAGATGAGTACAGACTGATGCAGTCACGTTGGAGGTGAATTTGGCAATGGTGAACAAGTATAAAAGCCATGACCCAGCAATTCTAATAGATCTTTAAAAATTTTGTACATATCACGGGTTGTTCATTATAGAATTGTTTGCAGCTTTCATAACCATAATCTATATATTCACAATAGGGGAAATATACACACACACACACGAATGGGGTACACTGTATGAACTTAATTATACAGCACTTAAAACTGGAAATATCAACAGAATTCTAAAACAATGTTAACAACAACAACAAAAAAAAGTTGCAGAATAATATATACAGTATCTATGTAAATTAAAAAAAATAAAACAATAGGAGTTCTCACTGTAGCTCAGTGGTAATGAACCCAACTAGTATCCATGAGGATGTGGGTTGGATCCCTGGCCTCACTCAGTGGGTTAAGGATCTGGCATTGCCGTGAACTGTGGTATAGGTTACAGACATAGCTCAGATCTGGTGTGGCTGTGGCACAGGCCAACAGCTCTAGCTCTGATTCGACCCCTAGCCTGGGAACCTCCATACGCTGCAAATGTGTGGCAAAAAAAAAAAAAAAAAAACTAAATAAATAAATACATAATGAAGTAGCATTTAGGACAAGTAATACACAAGCTGTTACAGTATAAAGACAAGGATGAAAGGGTTCCAGTTCAGGATGGCAAGAGAAGCTCCTGAACTCACCTCCTCCCATGGCAGTGACATCTACACTGCAGATGGAAGAATTCCCTCTGAAAGGAATTCAGACACTAGCCGAGTGACTCCTACCTATCAGCTGAATGAGGAAAACCTCACATCAAAATAGGCTGTGGCACAGCCTCATCTTCTAGGAGCCATCATGAATGAACAAAGTGGCCTGGACAATCACAAAGATGTGGGAGCCACCCAAGAGCTAGGGATGGACTGGATGGTTAGGACACCTCCTATGCAAGGCTACTCCTTCCAGACTGGGAGAGTAGCTGTTTTACCTAATGCACAGAAACCAACACAGAGTCAAGGAAAATAAAGAAACAGAAGAATATGTTCCAAACAAAAGAGTAAGATGAAACTCAAGAAACAGATCTTGATGAAACGGATAAGGGATTTACTTGATAAAGAGTTCAAAATATACCACACTGTAGATCAACTATAATTTGGAAAAAATGCAAAATAATTAAACACAAAAAGAAGGTGTTAAAAGGAAAAAAATAAGTTAGACACCGATCAGGGGAAAAAAAGGGCTGAAAATAATGGTCATAAAGGTGCTCAATGAGGTGAGGAGAACAATACATGAACAAGGTAAGAATTTCAACAAAGAGACAGAATACCTAAGAAAGCACGAAAACTTGAGACAGGATTAAGAGAGTGGACTAGAAGACTGGAGTCCGCCTTCTCTCATGAAAACAGAATTACAACCAATTGCTGAACAACCATTAATAAAATAGACTGAAAACTACCAAAAAAGACATCCTACTCCAAAAGACAAAGAGGAGGCCATACTGAGATGGGAGGAGGGGCAATTATGTGATATAAGCAACCCCACACCTGCCGGTGGGGGGCCCACAGACTGGAAAGTAACTATGTTGCAGAGGCTCACCCACGGGAGTGAGAGTTCCCAGGCCCAGAGCATTTGGCGCTGAGGGCCAGCGGGGCTTGTGGGTAAGAGCTCCACAGGACTGGGAGAAATGGAGAAAGGCACACACAGGCCTTCATGTGTATCAGGTCCCAGGGGAAAGCAGAGACTCCACAGGAATCTGGGCTAGATCTGCCTACGGTTCTTGGAGGATCTCCAGGGAAAATAGGGAATGACTGTGGCTCATTGTTGGGGAAGGACACTGGAGGTCTTGAGAATAATCATCAGCGTGAACACTTCTAGAGGTGGCCATTTTGGAAAAATCCGGGCCCATCCAGCAGGGCTGAGAAGCCCCAGGCCAAAACAACGAAATGGGTGGATCACAGCAAAGAGACTGCCTAAAGACCCCTCCAGGCACACAGCCACCTCTAATCACGCCCAGAAACAAAGCCCCACCCAGCAGAGGGATAAGAATCAGCTCCACCTACCAGTGGGCAGGAACCAGTCCCTCCATCGGGAAGCCTGCAGCAAGCCCCCTGACAACTTTGGTCACAAGGGGGGCAGACATCAGAAGCAAAAAAGGCTGCAACCCCACTGCCTGCTAAAAGGAGACCACACAAAAAAATCTATACAAAATGAAAAGGCATTAAAAAAATATTAAAAAATAAAACCATCAAAAAAAAAAAAAGACATCTAGTTAAAAAAAAAAAAGAAAAGAAAAGGCAGAGAATTGTAACTCAGATAAAGGGACAAGAAAAAACCCCAGAAAAACAGCTACGTGATCTGGAGATTTCCAATGAAAAAGACTTTAGACTAATATAGTAAAGATGATTCAAATAAACTGGAGGCAAAGACTGATGAATTACAAGAAACGCTGAACAAAGAAAAGATATAAAGATTAAGCAACCAGAGAAGCAAAATACAACAACTGAAATAAAAAATTCACTAGAAGGAAACTGCAGCAGGATACAGGAGGCAGAAGAACAAATAAGCGAGGTGGAAGACAGATGGGTGGAAATCAATGATGCAGAACAGAAAAGAGAATAAAGACGGAAAAGAAATGAAGACAATCTAAGAAAACTCTGGGACAACTTTAAATGCACAGATATCCGTACTTTAAGGGTTCCAGAAGGAGAAGAGAGAAAACATTTGAAGAGATAATAACCGAAAATTTCCCTAACATGGGAAAGAAAGGAATTACTCACTCAAATCCAGGAAGCACAATGAGCACCCTATAAAATAAACTCAAGGAGGGAGTTCCCATTTTGGCTCAGTGGTAATGAACCCAACTAGTATCCATGGGGATGTGGGTTTGATTCCTGGCTTTGCTCAGTGGGTTAGAAACCTGGCATTGCCATGATCTGTGACAAAGGTCACAGATGCAGCTCAGATCCTGAGTTACTGTGGCTGTGGCACAGGCCAGCAGCTGCAGCTCCAATTCAATCCCTATGGGAATTTCTGTACACCACAGATGCGATCCTAAAAAAAAGACAGACAAAACAAAACCCACACAAAACCTAAGGAGGAACACCTAAGACACATATTCATCAACCTGACCAAAATTAAAGACAAAGAGTAAATATTGAAAGCAGCAAGGGAAAAAAAAACAAGTAACAAAGGAACCCTGATTAGATTACTGGCTGATTTTTCAGCAGAAACTCCTGCAGGCCAGAAGGGAATGGGATGATATATTTAAAGTGATGAAAGGAAAGAAAAAAACCTCCAACCAAGATTATTCTACCCAGAAAGGCTAGCATTCAGATTTGAAGGAGAAATCAAAAGCTTTATAGACAAGCAAAAGCTAAGAGAATTCAGCACCACTAAATCAGCTTTACAACAAATACTAAAGGAACTTCTTAGGTAGAAAAGAAAAGGCTACAATTAGAAACGAAAATATTGCAAATGACAAGGCACACCAGTAAACACATACATATTGTAAAAGTAGGAAATCATCCACACACAAATATGCTACCGAAACCAGAAATCGTGAGAAGGGTGCAAATGCAGGATACCATAGATGCATCTGCAATCAAGAAACCAATAACTTAATCTTGTATATATGTAAACTTCCATACCAAAACTTCATGGTAACCTCAAAACAAAAATCTACAATAGATACACAAATAAGAAAAAGCAATCCAAATACAACATTAAGATAGTCAAACCACAAGAGAAGAGAACAAGGGAAGAAAAAATGTCAACAACAACAAAAAAATCAAAACAATTAACAAAATGGCAATAAGAACATGCATATTAATAATTATCTTAAATGTAATGTCCCAGCCAAAAGATAAAGACTGGCTGAATGGATACAAAAATAAGAACCATATACATGTTGCCTTCAATAGACTCACTTCAGGAGTTCCTGTCGTGGCACAGTGGTCAACAAATCCGACCAGGAACCATGAGGTTGCAGGTTCCATCCCTGGCCTTGCTCAGTGGGTTAAGGATCCGGCGTTGCCCTGAGCTGTGGTGTAGGTTGCAGACACGGCTCGGATCCCACGTTGCTGTGGCTCAGGCATAGGCCAGTGGTTACAGCTCCGATTAGACCCCTAGCCTGGGAACCTCCATATGCCACGGGAGCAGACCTAGAAAAGGCAAAAAGACCAAAAAAAAAAAAAAAAAAAGACTCACTTTAGATCTAGGGACACATACAAATTGAATGTGAGAGGATGGAAGAAAATATTCCATGCAAACAGAAATCATAAGAAAGCTGGAGTAACAACACTCATATCAGAAAAAAATAGACCTTAAAATAAAGAACACTATAAGAGACAAAGAAGGACATTACATAATGAGCAAAGGATCAATCCAAGAAGAAGATATAATAATTGTAAATGTATATGCACTCAACATAGGATCATCTCAATATATAAGGCAACTGCTAACCACCTTAAAATGCGAAATTGACAATAACACAATAATAGCAAGGAACTTTAACACCCCACTTACAGCAATGGACAGAACATCCAGAGAGAAAATCAACAAGGAAACACAGGCCTTAATTTTTTTTTTTTTGTCTTTTTACCATTTTCTTGGGCCACTCCCGTGGCATATGGAGTCTCCCAGGCTAGGGGTCGAATTGGAGCTGCAGCCGCCGGCCTACACCAGAGCCATAGCAACGTGGGATCCGAGCGGCATTTGCAACCTACACCACAGCTCGCGGCAACGCCGGATCCTTAACCCACTGAGCAAGGCCAGGGATCGAACCCGCAACCTCAAGGTTCCTAGTCGAATTCATTAACCACTGAGCCACGACGGGAACTCCAACACAGGCCTTAATTTATTTAAGATGTATTAGACCAGATGGACTTAATAGGTATTTATAGACCATTCCATCCAAAAGCAGCAGAATACATATTCTTCAAGTGCACACAGAACATTCTCTAGGATAGATCACATTCTGGGGCACAAATCAAGCCTCGGTAAATTTAAGAAAATTGAAATCATATCAAACATCTTTCCTGACCACATCACTATAAGATCAGAAATCAACAATGACCAAAAAAAACTACAAAAACCACAAACACGTGAAGACTAAACAGCATGCTATTAAACAACCAATGGATCACTGAAGAAATCAAAGAGGAAATTTAAAAATACCTAGAAGCAAATGACAACAAAGACACAAGAATCCAAAGCCTATGGGATGCAGCAAAAGCAGTTCTAAGAGGGAAGTTTACAGCAATACAAGCCTACCTCAGGAAATAAGAACAATCTCAAATAAACAACCTAACTTTATACCTAAAGGAACTACAGAAAGAACAAACAAAACCCAAAGTTAGCAGATGGAAAGAAATCATAAAGATCAGAGCAGAAATAAATGAAACATAAATGAAGAAAATCATAGAAAAGATCAATGAAAATAAAAGCTTGTCCTCTGAAAAGATCAACAAAACTGATAAACCTTTAGCCAGACTCATCAAGAAAAAAAAGACAGCACTCAAATCAATAAAAATCAGAAATGAAAAAGAAGTTACAACAGGAGTTCCCGTCATGGTGCAGCAGAAACTAATCTGACTAGGAACCTTGAGCTTGCGGGTTCGATCCCTGGCTTTGATCAGTGGGTTAAGGATCCAGAATTGCCATGAACTGTGGTGTATGTCACACAGGTGGTTCGGATCTGTCATTGTTGTGGCTGTGGCTGTGTCTGGCAGCTGTAGCTCCGATTAGACCCCTAGCCTGGGAACCTCCATATGCTGCAGGTGCAGCCCTAAAAAGCAAAAAAAAAAGTTACAACAGACATCACAGAAATACAAAGGATCTAAGAGACTACATGCCAATAAAATGGACAACCTAGAAGAAATAGACAATTTCTTAGAAAAGTACAATTTTCCAAAACTAAACCAAGAAGAAATACAAAAGATGAATGGACCAATCGCAAGTACTGAAATTGAAACTATGATTTAAAAACTTCAACAAACAAAAGTACAAGACCAGATGGCTTTGCAGGCAAATTCTATCCAAGATTTAAAGCGTTAACACCTTCCTTCTTAAACTATTCCAAAAAATTACAGAGGAACACTCCCAAACTCATTCCACGAGGCCATCGTCACCCTGATACCAAAACCAGACAAAGACACCGCAAAAAAAAGAAAATTACAGGCCAGTATCAATGATGAACATAGATGCAAAAATCATCAACAAAATACCAGCAAACTGAATCTAGCAATACATTAAAAGAATCATACACCATGATCAAGTGAGATTTATTCCCAGGATGCAAGGATTTTTCAATATCTGCAAATCAATAATATACCATATTAATAAACTGAAGAATAAAAACCATATGAACTTTTGAATAGACACTGAAAAAGCTTCTGACAAAATCTAACACCCATTTCTTTTTTTTTTTTTGCCTTTTGTCTTTTTTTTGTTGTTGTTGCTATTTCTTGGGCCGCTCCCGCGGCATATGGAGGTTCCCAGGCTAGGGGTTGAATCGGAGCTGCAGCCACCGGCCTACGCCAGAGTCACAGCAACGCAGGATCCGAGCTGCGTCTGCAACCTACACCACAGCTCACGGCAACGCCGGATCGTTAACCCACTGAGCAAGGGCAGGGACCGAACCAGCAACCTCATGGTTCCTAGTCGGATTCGTTAACCACTGCGCCACGACGGGAACTCCATAACACCCATTTCTGATAAAAACCCACCAGAAAATGGGCATAGAGGGACCCTACCTCAACATAATAAACACCAGGTATGACAAACTCATAGCCAACATCATTCTCAGTGGCAAAAAGCTGAAAGAATTCCTACTAAGATCAGCAACAATACAAGGAGGCCCACTTTAGACACTATTATTCAACACAGTTCTGGAAGTCCTAGCTAGCCAAGGCAATCAGAAAAGAAAAAGAAATAAAAGGAATCCAAATTGGAAAGGAAAAAGTAAAACTTTCACTGCAAATGACATGATAGTATACGTAGAAAATCATAAGGATGCTACCAGAAACACTGATACAGCTCATCAATGAATTTGTTAAAGCTGCAGGATATAAAACTAATACACAGAAATCAACTGCATTTCTATATACTAACAATGAAAGATAAGAAAGAGAAATTAGGAAAACAATCCATTTACCATCACATCAAAAAGAATAAAATGCCTAGGAATAACCTATCTAAAAAGACAAAAGAAAGGTACTCTGAAAACTATATAAGATGCTGATGAAAGAATCAAAGATGACACAAACAGATGGAAAGATATACCATGCTCATTGGTAAAGGTAAGTAAATAAATTCAGAATACTGTTGAAAAAGTGGTGGTGAAGTCACATTTAGTATGAAGGCTAAAAAACAACCATTAGTAAAAAAACTTGTTAATGGATACACAAGAGAAAAAATATAAACTATAACATCAAAAATATGAAATATGGTGGAAGAATAAGAATGTACAAGTCAGGGGGAGGGATGGGTTGGGCGTTTGGGACTGGCAATATGCACACTGTGGTATATGGAATGGCTGGCCAAGAGGGACCCGAATAGCACAGGGAACTCTACCAAATATTATGTGATAATCTATAAGGGGAAAGAATCTGAAAAAAAAAATGTAGAACTTTAGTGTGCATTCAAACTTACCAACTTAAAATAGACTATTATAAATATAAGATGTTTTATATAATCCTAATGGTAACCACAAAGTAAAAACCTTTAACAGATACACAAAATATAAAGAGAAAGGAATCTAAGCAAACAATTAGAGACAATCATCAAAGAACAAAGGAAGAATACAAGACAAGAAGGAAAAAGGAATTACAAAACAGCCAGAAAACAATTAACAAAATGGCAACACTAAGTCCATATCTTTCAGTAAATAATTAAATATAAATGGACTAAATTCTCCAATCAAGACAGAGTAGCCAAGTAGATTAAAAAAAAAGAAAAAAACAAACAAAAAAAAGACCCAACTATGTGCTACCTACAAGAGACTCTAGCTTTAAGGGAGACACAAAGACTGAAAGTGAAGGGATGGAAAAAGATATTCCATGCAAATGGAAACCAAATGAAAGCTAGGGTAGCTATACTTCTATCAGACAAAACAGACTTTAAGACAAAAAAGATCACTATATGATAAAGTAGTCAGTTCATAAAAAGAATATTTGTAAGTTTTTTGCACCTAACATAGGAGCATCTAAATACATAAAGCAAATATTAACACACTTAAACAGAGACATAACAGTATGATAACAGTAGAGGACTTCAATTCCCCACTTTCAACAATGGACAGATCATCTAGACAGATCAATAAGGAAATACTGTACTTAAATTACATGTTAGTCTAGATAACAGATGTTCACAGAATATTATTTCACAAAGCAGAATACACATTTTGCTCAAACACATGGAACATTCAAATACTTCCTTGAAAACTTTAAATGACTGAAATTGTATCAAGCATCTTTTCTGATCATGATGGTATATAACTAGCTATCAGTTATAAGAAGTAACAGAGAAAGTCACAAATATATGGAGATTAAGCAATTTCTTACTAAACCACCAATGGATCAAAGAAGAAATCAAGAGAAAATCTTTAAATCTTAAGAAAAATGAAAACACAATATACCAAAATTTATTGGATGTAGCAAAACAGTCCTAAGAGGGAAGTTCACAGCAATAAATGCCTCCATCAAAAACAAACTATGACACCTAAAGTCAAGCAACAAAATAAATAAGCAGAACCATATAAAACTGAAAAGCATCTGCACAGCAAAAGAAATGTTCAGGAGTTCCCATCGTGGTGCAGTGGTTAACGAATCCGACTAGGAACCATGAGGTTGTGGGTTCAGTCCCTGCCCTTGCTCAGTGGGTTAAGGATCCGGCGTTGCCGTGAGCTGTGGTGTGGGTTGCAGACGTGGCTCGGATCCCGCGTTTGCTGTGGCTCTGGTGTAGGCCAGTGGCTACAGCTCCGATTCGACCCCTAGCCTGGGAACCTCCATATGCCTTGGGAGCGGCCCAAAGAAATAGCAAAAAGAAAAAAAAAAAATCAAAGAAATTTTAAAAACTATCTATGGAATGGAAAAAAATATTTGCAAATCAGGTATCTAAAAAGGGGTTACTATGTAAAATATAAAAATAACTCATATAACTTGACAGCAAAAAAAAAAAAAAAAAAAAAGGGCAAAGGACCTGAAGAGACATTTTCCAAAGAAGAAATACAAATGACCAACAGGTACATGAAAAGGTGCTCAACATCACTAACCCACTAACCATTAAGGAAATGCAAATTACAGCTACAATAAAGTATCACCTCATGCCTCTTGGAAGGGTTATCATTAAAAAGAGATGTGTTAGTAAGAATATGGAGTAAAGTAAAACCCTTGTGTACTGTTGATGGGATTGTAAATTGGTACAGCCATTATGGAAAACAGTGTGGAGAGTTCTCAAAAAAATTAATATATAATTACCATATGATCCAGCAATTCAACCTCTGGGAATATTTCCAAAAGAAATGAAAACACTACATCAAAAGGGAAAGCTGTTCCCCCATGCTCACAGCAGCATTATATACAATAGCTAAGACATGGAAACAATAAGTATCCACTGACAGATGAGTAGATTCAGAAGATGTGACATATATATGGAATATTATTCAGTCATAAAAAGAAGGAAATCCCATTATTTGTGACAACATGTATGGAACCTGAGGTCATCACGCTAAGTGAAATAAGTCAGACAGAAAGACAAAAACTGTATGAACTCACTTGTATGTAAAACCAAAAAACAAAAAGAACCCAAACTCACTTAAAAGTAGAATCTTAAGGAGTTCCCGTTGTGGCTCAGTGGTTAACGAATCCGACTAGGAACCATGAGGTTGCGGGTTCGATCCCTTGCCTTGCTCAGTGGGTTAAGGATCCGGCGTTGCCGAGAGCTACGGTGCTATGGTGTAGGTCGCAGACGTGGCTCGGATCTGTCGTTGCTGTGGCTCTGGCGTGGGCCAGTGGCTACAGCTCCGATTCAACCCCTAGCCTGGGAACCTGCATATGCCACGGAAGCGGCCCAAGGGAAAAAAAAAAAACTTAAAGATAAATAATAAATAAAAAAGCAGCAGCAACCTCATAGAAAAAGACTATATTTATGGTTACTAGATGCAGGAGGATGGGGTGGATGGAATGGATGAAGGCAGTCAAAAGGTACAAATTTCCAGTGAGAAAATAAGTCCTAGGGATGTAATATACAACAGGATGACTATAGTTAACACTGCTCTATGTATATTGGGAAGTTATATATCTCATAAAGATAATAACTAAACATCATGGCAATAATTTCACAACATATGTATAAAACTCATTACACACCTTAAACTTACACAATGGAGTATGTCGATTATATTTTAATAAAACTGAGGGAAAAAAACCAGGAATGATCTCAAATAAACAACGTACTTTATACCTCAAGGAACTAGAAAAGCAGAACAAAGGGCAGAGTTAGTAGAAGGGGGGAAGTAACAATGATCAGAGCAGAAATAAATGAAAGAGATGAAAAAAGACAAAAGGAGTTTTCTGGTGGCTCTGCAAGTTAAGAATCTGGTGATGTCATCATTACTGTGACATGAGTTCAATCTCTGGCTCAGGAACTTCTGCATGTCAAAGGCATGGCCAAAAAAAAAAAAAAAACCAGAAAAAAAAATCAATGAAATCTAAGAGCTGGATTTCCAAAGAGATAAACAAAATAGACTAACCATTAGCTAGACTTAAAGCTAGAAAAAAAGAGGACTCAAATAAAATTAGAAATGAAAGAGGAGAGGAGTTTCTGTTATGGCTCAGCAGTAACAAACCTGACTACTATCTATGAGGACATGAGTTTGACCCCTGGCCTCGCTTAGTGGGTTAAGGATCTGGTTTTGCCGTGAACTGTGGTGTAGGTCGAAGATGCAGCTCAGATCCCACGTTGCTGTGGCTGTGTTGTAGGCTGGCAGCTGCAGCTCCGATTCGACCCCTAGCCTGGGAACTTCAATATGCCATGGTGCAGCTCTAAAAAGAGAAAAAAGGAAATGAAAGAGGAGATATTACATCTGACAACACAGAAATACAAAGGAACGTAAAAAACTAATAACAATTTTACACTGACAAACTGGACAACAGAAGAAATGGATATTCCTAGAAATATATAATCTACTAAGACTGAATTATGAACAAACAGAAAAATCTGAACAGACTACAAGTAAGATCAATAATAACCTCCCAACAGATAAAAGTCTAGGACCAGGATGGCTTCACTGGTGAATTCTACCAAACATTTGAAGAATACCAAATCCTTTGCAAACCTTTCCAAAAAATGGAAGAAGAAATACTTCCAAACTCACTTTACAAGGCCATTATTACCTAAAACCAAAACCAAACAAGACACCACAAAAAAAAATTACAGACCAATATTCCTGATGAACACAGATGCAAAAATCCTCACCAAAATATTAGCAAATGAATTCAGGGTACAAAAATCAAAATACAGTTGGCCCTGGAACAATGCAGGGGTTAGGAGCACCAATCCCACACAGCCAAAACCCCAAATATAATTTTATAGTCAGCTCCCCATATCTGTATTTCTGTATCTGTGGATTCAACCAATCCCAACCATGTAGTAGTGTAGTACATATTTATTTATTTAAAAAAAATCCATGTATAAGTGGACCTGTACAGTTCAAACCTGTGTTGTTCAAAGGTCAACTGAACACAATTCAGTTGCAGTTCTGTACATTAATATTAAACAAACTATCAGAGAAACTGGAGTTACTCAGTTTTCCTAGGTCTCTCGATGTTACTAAACTTTTGTTTTTCTCTCATTTAAAAAAGTAAAAAGGGGAGTTCCTCAGAATTCCCACTGTGGCTCAGCAGTATTAAATGCAACAGTATCCATGAGGATGCAGGTTTGATCTGTGGTCTCACACAGTGGGTTAAGGACCTGGCATTGCCATGAGCTGTGGCGTAGGTCACAGACACAGCTAGGATCTGGGGTTGCTATAGCTGTGGTGTAGGCCAGAAGCTACAGCTCTGATTTGACTCCTAGCCTGGGAACTTCCATATGCCATGGCTGTAGCCCTAAAAAGACCAAAAAAAAAAAAAAAAGAAAAAAAAAATTTTAAGTTCTCATCATGGCTCAGCAGTAACAAACCCAGCTAGTATCTATGAGGACGTTGGTTCAATTCCTGGCCTTACTCGGTTAAGGATCTGGTGTTGCTGTGAGCTGTACTGTAAGTCACAGACATAGCTCAAATTCTGCATAGCAGCTGCATCTCCAATTTGACCTCTAGCCTGGGAACTTCCATATGCCACAGGTGTGGTGCTGCAAAGCAAAAAAAAAAAACAAACAAACCACTTTTTAAAAAAATAAAAAACGAAGAGAAATTAAGAAAATAATCCCATGTACAACTGCTTCAAAAAGAATGAAATACCTAGGAATAAATTTAACTGAGGAAGTGAAAGACTTGTACACTGAAAACTATAAGACACTGATGAAAGAAATTGAAGACCACACAATTAAATGCAAAGATGTTCTATGTTCATGGGTTGGAAGAATTAATACTGTTAAGATGTCCATACTCCCCAAGTGATCTACAAACTCAATGCAATCCCTATCAAAATTCCAACAACATTTTTCACAGAAGTAGAACGATCAATTACAAAATTTGTTTGGATCCACAAAACAAGCCAAAAAGCCAAAAGAATCTTGAGGAAAAAAAAACAAAGCTGGAAGCATCATACTTCTTAACTTCAAACTACATTACAAAGCTAAAGTAATCAAAAAAACATAGTATTAGCAATAAAAACAGGAATGTAGCTTAACGGAACACAACAGAGACACCAAAAATAAACCCATGAATATATGGTTAATTAATTTATGATAAAGGAGCAGGAAGATATAATCAAGAAAAGAGATGCTTTTCAATAGTGTTGGAAAAAGTGGACAGCCACTTGCAAAAGAATGAAACTGGACCCCTAAAATTTTATACCATAAACAACAAACAATTCAAAATGGATCAAAGACTTCAAAGACCTGAAACCATAAAACTCCTAGAAGAAAACATAGCCAATAAGCTGGTTGACACTGGCCTTGGCAATAACAAAGTGGAACTATACAAACGAATAAACTTCAGCACAACAAAGGAAATCACCAAAATGAAAAGGCCACCTACCAAATGAGAGAATATATTTGCAAATCAGGAATCTGATAAGGGGTTAATATCTAAATATTAACTCAATAGCAACACAAACAAACAAACCAAAATCCCCACAAATGAAAAATGGGCAAAAGAACTAGACATTTTTCCAAAGATGACATACAAAGGGCCAATAAGTACATGAAAAGGTGCTCAAATCATTAATCATAAGGGAAATGCAAATCAAAAGCACAATGAGAGGGAGTTCCCATTGTGGCTCAGCAGAAATGAATCTGACTAGTATCCATGAGGATGCAGGTCCAATCCCTGGCCTTGTTCAGTGGGTTAAAGATCAAGAGTTGCTATGAACTGTGGTGTAAGTCACAGACACAGCTCAGACTTGGCACTGCTGTGGCTGTGGCATAGGCCAGCAGCTGCAGCTCTGATTCAACCCTTAGCCTGGGAACTTCCATATTTTGCAGGTATGGCCCTAAAAAGCAAAACTAAAAAAAACCCACAATGAGATATCAACTCATCTGTGAGAATAGCTATCCTCAAAAACAAAAACCAAGAGAAAAGAATTAAAAAGAGAGAGAGGGAGTTCCCGTCGTGGCGCAGTGGTTAACGAATCCGACTGGGAACCATGAGGTTGGGGGTTCGATCCCTGCGCTTGCTCAGTGGGTTAAGGATCCGGCATTGCTGTGAGCTGTGGTGTAGGTTGCAGACGCGGCTCGGATCCTGCGTTGCTGTGACTCTGGCGCAGGCCAGTGGCCACAGCTCCGATTCAACCCCTAGCCTGGGAACCTCCATATGCCTTGGGTGCGGCCCTAGAAAGACACACACACACACACACACACAAAAACTGCATCTCCATATTCCCTGAAGCATTATTTATAATAGCCAAGACATGCAAATAATATTAGTGTCCAGTCAATAGATGAATGGATTAAGAAAATGTGGTTTACACACATACATACACACACAACGGAATATTATTCTGCCATAAAAAGGAAATCCTGCCATCTTCAACAACATGGATGGCCCTTGAGGGCATTATGCTAAGTGAAATAAGTCAGACAGAGACAAATACTCTATGATCTCACTTATATGTGGAATCTTAAAAAAAACAAATCTGAAGGTACAGAGAACAGAAGGGGATCCAGCTTTCCACCACAGCCCCTCCCTTCTCCCCATACCCAAAATGTTTTTTCTTCATTGTATCTTTTTCAAATCAACTTTCCTCTATGTTTAATAGGAATCAGGTAATAGAGTTTTCTTAAATTCCAAGTTGTCTAAAGGTAGGGGGGTGAAGGGTGGACAAAATGTGTGAAGGTGTTCAAAAGTTAGAACTTCCAATTATAAGATGAAGTTCTGGGAATGTCATGTGCAGCATGCTGACCATAATTAACAATATTGTATTGAGTATCTGAAAGTTGGTAAGAGATTAGATCTTAAAAGTTATCATAAGAAAAAAAAAATTGAGGGAGTTGCAGTGGAAATGAATCCGACTAGTAACCTTGAGGATGCAGGTTCAATTCCTGGCCTCAGTCAGTGGGTTAAGGATCTGGTGTTGCCATGAGCTGTGGTGAAGCTTACAGATGTGGCTGAGATCTGGCATTGCTGTGGCTGTGGTGTAGACTGGCAGTTGCAGCTCCAAGTAGACCCCTAGCCCAGGAACTCGAATATGCCTCAGGTGCAGCCCTAAAAAGCAAAAAAAAAAAAAAAAAAAAAAAAAATGAAGTTATAGATGTTAACTAAACTTACTGTGGTAATCACTTTACAATATGTGCAGATATTAAATCATTATGTTGTGCCCCTTAAGTGATGTAATTTTTATATGTCAATTATATCTCAAAAAAACTGAAAAAAACAAAAACAGGGACATGAAGAAAAGATACCAGCTTTGACAGAGTAATTTCTTTGAGGGAAAGGAAAAGAATGGACAGTGGAGATTTTAATTCTTAGAAAACCCAAAGATGTAAAGCAAATATGATTATTAACCTCTACTCCTTCTGCTTTCACATGTTTCTGAAATATTTAAAATGAGAAAGCCAGTCATTAGATCAAAGTGGTTAAGTGGCTCCTGAGGACGTCCTCATCCCAGCCTGAGACAGGTACCTGGCCTCCACTTCTTGGGCCCATACTCCATGATGCTGTCGCTATGCTGAGACAGGGTCTCATCATTTCCACTCTCCAGGTCTCCATTTCCAACATCCTCCTCTTCACAGCCAGTCTTTTCTTTAACTCGATCGCCCAGGGCACTTTTTAACATCTATCAAGAAAATTCTTTTTAACATCTTTCATTGATTTTAGCAAGTTGAATGGAGTGGACAGATATAATCTTTTAAAAGCATTAGGCACAAGTTTTCAGATCGTTTATGCATAGTTTCTAAAGAATCTATATGTCAGTGCCACAAACTATTCAGTTTCAATAAACTTAAAAGTCAGATAAAAATTTAATACATTAAATGATACCCCTAAACCATAGCACTATTTTGTGAAAATCAGAGATACACCTAATTTTATACCAAATGTGTCTTTAGTGACAAAAGGAAACTATTCAGATGTACCTAAACATAAATGACTTAATGCAGTCATCAATATTAATTTAGATTTCATCAGAAGTTGATAAAATTTTGGATAAATCTGTACCAAATGCAGTTATACCATAAAGGGCTAGGAGGACATTCTATGTCCTACCTGCTTGACTTATAGAAGATTTTCACAGTAACTAAGACATAACTAACTTTCTAATACCTTAGCTTCACTTTCATCTTCAATTGGAAAATTACTTAAATGTTCACCAACTATGGTAATCTCAATAAAGATAAAATAAGACTTGCCCAATCTAGTTCAGAGAGGCGTTGAGATAACTTCTCTGACACTGCATGTAATTCTTGCTCCGTTAACCTCTCTCCTGCCCTCTGGGGGAAAGGTGAATCCCAGGACGAGACTGCAGCTCTGTTTTCATATCTATAATAAAAGCGACCATGTGACATGTAGGTAGACAAGTGTACGTTACTTAGTTCAAAACAACTATAATACATGTTTACCAAATATTTCGTATCAGTCTTCATAGATACATTAGGAGAGAATATCCTTTACCTCTTCAAATCCCTTTGCAAATTGAAGCCTGAAGTAATGTTACCTTTTTCCTTTGGGAAGCTTCCTTGTCCTAGAGCCTTGGACCTGAGCTGGATACATTTCCTGTATGTTATCTTTAGACAACTTGGAAAATAAGAAAACTCCATTTTCTGGTTCCTATTGAAAAGAGGAGAGTTGATTTGAAAAAGATACAAAGATGACACAAAAATAAGAACATTTTAGGTGTGGGGGAAAAGGAGGACCCATGGCACAAAGCTAGGTCCCTTTATTTTCCATGTTCTGGGGTTTCTTTTTAGAAACACATTGGTCAAAATACCCTATTGATCCCCAATGTCAAAGGAATGGAGAAATATCTATAATCTTGTACCTGGAGAAAAAGTGTGGCTCAGGATGCCATTAAAATATATAAAGATAGGAACGCCCACGTGGACCAACAGGATCCTCAGCATCTTAGGAGCACTGGGATGCAGGTTAGCCATCTGGCCCGGCACAGTGGGTTAAGGATCTGGTGTCTGCCACAGCTGCGGCATAGGTGGCCACTGTGGCTCAGATCTGATCCCTGGCCTGGGAACTCTACATGCCCCGTGGTGCCCAGAAAAGGGGAGAAGAAAACAAAAACAAAAATTGTGGGGCTTGGGTTTCATCACTACATTAAATTAAAAAGCAGTCATTTTAAAAGAATAAATTGAAAAAGGAGTTCTCATCATGGCATAATGGAAATGAATCCAACTAGGAACCATGAGGTTGCTGGTTTGATCCCTGGCCTCGTTCCAGGTTAAGGATCCGACGTTGCCATGAGCTGTGGTGTAGGCCGAAGACAGAGCTTGGATCTGGCATTGCTGTGACTGTGGTGTATGCCAGCAGCTGCAGCTCCAATTCAACCCCTAGCCTAGGAACCTCCATATGCCGTGGGTGAGGCCTTAAAAAATAAATAAATAAAAGTAGGTGATGTGTTTCCAAATAAGAAAATTTAGGGGTTATAGCTACAACTGGACAATGAAAAAATTATCAAATAACAAGGGCAAAGTATTAAAGTCATTATATCTCATATCAAGAAGTCAACAGAACTGTCCAAAACTGAAAGAAAGACAAAAACCTCCAAAATATGAACAGATGTGGCTTGGATCTGGCGTGGCTGTGGCCGGCAGCTGTAGCTCTGATTCAACCCCTAGCCCAGGAACTTCCATATGTCTCAGGTGTAGCCCTAAAAAAGACAAAATACTTACAACTGAAGTTAGTGTCCTGCTCAAGAATCATTTCAAGATGAATATTTCCACTTAACCACTCAGGTCAAGAAACAGAATATTAACAGCAACTCAGAAGCCCTTCCACCATCCCCACAAACCTTTTCCAAATGCAACAATTATCCTGTGATCCCTTTTTTCTCTCATTTTATCCATCACTCTATCTAAATAGATGCAGAGAATGTTTAGAATGATGGTCACTAATGTTAATTGCTCCTTTTCTGCATTGCTTGAATTTCTACTAATGAGAATGCATCAATGTTTATAAATTTACCCTTGACATATACCTAAGTAGTCTTATTTCTAGGAAGACAGGAACAAGATGAGTGTATAAAAAATAATTTAATTTTCAAATAAAAGAGTGGAAGAATAGGCCAAAATATTAATAGTTTGCGCTGAATTGAAGGAATATGGAAGAAAGACTATTTTTCACTTTCTTATACTTGAAACATGTTTTAATTTTATATTCATCCTGTCCCTATCTTCCTACAGTAAGAACATACAGGTGTATGCAGAGGTAAATCTTAAGACGTACAGTGCTCTGGAGTTCCCGTTGTGTCTCAGCAGAAACGAATCTGACTAGGAACCATGCGTTTGTGGGTTTGATTTCTGGCCTCACTCAGTGGGTTAAGGATCCGGCATTGCCATGAGCTGTGATGTAGGTTGCAGACTCGGCTTGGATCTGGCATTGCTGTGGCTGTGGCGTAGGCTGGTAGCTGCAGCTCCAATTAGACCCCTAGCCTGGGAACCTCCATATGCCGTGGGTGTGCCCCCCCACAAAAAGCATAAATACATAAATAATGAGCCAAAAAAATAGTAGTACAGTGCTCTGATTAGTGCAGTATCCTTGACTATTATTCTAGCAGAGACCTTTTAAAATCTATAAACAGTTCTGTCCAACTGAAATCAAGCTTTTCCACTCACCACAGAAAATGCTGTGCCCTCTCCAGTGGAATTCATGGTGGGGGAGCAGTGACTTGAACGCAAATATTCTTTTCCTATGGGGCAAGGAGCTCGAGGCTCTGAAGGGTGGAAAGGTGGATGTAAAGGAATAGCTGATCGAATAGGCTCCCCTAATTTCTTAGCACTTGGAATCATATCCACAGAAGGAGTTTCTGCTAGTTGGACAAATTAGACATTAAAATCAAGCTCCAAGAAATAAATCATTTTATATAGAAACATAAACCTATATAAACATGTTCAAACACAACTTAAAAATATATTTTAAACTTGATTTAAGGAGTTTCCCAGTGGCCTAGTAGTTAAGGACTCAGTGTTGTCACTGCTGTGGCTCAGGTTACTGCTGTGACTTGGGTTCAATTCCTGGCCTAGGAACTTCTGCATGCCACAAGCACAGTCAGAAAGTTAAACTATAAGAAATTAAAATAAACCTGATTAAAAAAAAAAAACACACTAAAGGAGTTCCCTGGTGGTGTGGTGGTTAGGACTCAGCGCTTTCACCACTGCAGCCTGCGTTAAATGCCTAGTCTGGGAACTAAGATCCCATATCAAGGTGCTGCATGCTGTGGCCAAAAAAGAAAAAAAAAACAAAAACAAAACAAAAAACACACCAAAAAAAATTTTTTTTAATTAGGGACTCACCCTCAGTAAATAAGTAGGGACCTATTTAAAGCAGGAAGAATGTAATTTTAATGTTACCGTCATAAAAATGTTACCTAAAAAGTAAATGAAAAATAACTAAAAACATAAATGTCCTGGAGTTCCCATAGTGGTTCAGTGGTTAATGGGCCTGACTAGGAACCATGAGGTTGCGGTTTGATTCCTGGCCTCGCTCAGTGGGTTAAGGATCCGGCATTGCTGTGAGCTGTGGTGTAGGTTGAAGATGCGGCTCGGATCCCAAGTTGCTGTGGCTGTGGTGTAGGCCAGCGGCTACAGCTCCAATTTGACCCCTAGCCTGGGAACCTACATATGCCGAGGGTGCAGCCCTGAAAAGACAAAAAAAAAAATTAAAAATTAAAAAAAAATAAATGTCTCAAAGAACAGCTACACAAGTTATACAGTTCATCCACATGTTATAAAAACATAAAATCAACAATGATTTTCTATAATACTAACCATATGAAAATCCCAGAGATAATACAGAAATGAGAATATTTTTCATGTTAAAATAATTTCAAGACTACCAACTGACATACTAATGTATCAGAGAGTCCTACTCTCTTAAAGTCTTTGAGGAGAGAGGATTTAGATAATAAAATAGCGGATGCAAGACATGTGACCAAAGACCATCTTAAGAAGAAATCTGAGCTCATAATAGCAAATATTTACAAATGAGGTCATGTAAAACCAAAAAGAATTGCCTTAACTGTAGAGCAACCAAAGTAATAAGCAATCATCTCCAGAACTATCGTCTCCAACTCACAACAACAGTCTCAAGAACTCATAACACATTCCTACTCACGGTCTTCAACAAAGGATGTTCTACTCCTGGACAAAAAACTCGATGAAGGGAGATTCAACACTTCTTCATGTGAGTTAGAACATGGTAGAGTTAGGTCTTTTTTAGACTGCATTTCGTTGGTACCTTGGGCACCTAGAAAATAAAATATTAAAGGTAAAAATTTTTTATTGCTGTTAGCTAAAACCTAAGAGTTTTGTACCCAGAGGATAAAAATCTCAGAAATGACATAACACAGAACTATGATTGGTCTGATTGTTCAAAATACCAATTACTTTTAATAACTATCAAACAGCAAATTGTAGTTCTGAAGCTCAGAATCATTCATATAACTTAAAAGCAAAGTTTTACACAATGTTTCATTTCTTCACTTTAGAAAAACAGGTACCACAGTTGTAGAAATGCTGACTGCTGCACAAGTATATCTCTGAGCTAGAGGTCTTGGCTGGTACTATAATCAAAAACGTATAGGCCAAACAAATTGTTTTATTTGTCTAATTTTTCAATGCTTAATATTTTGCATTAGTTTTATAATATTATCACATAGAGAGTTATATAGTCTGAAATTGAGGGAATATCTACTTTGCTCCCTTGGAAATCTGTTAATACAAAAACTCATAAACAAACTGGATGAATGACTTCTCTCTAAATGACTATTTATCCTTTATTCGACTTTATGAAAGACTTCTCCATAAATTTATTCCTCACTTTGAAGGTATGAGAATGTACCCTGAAAACTCAATGTTACCAATATGGTCAACTGATAAAAATCAGTAATTACATAAAAATTCACCTTATTCAGATCTCAAAATCCACACCATTTATCCTAAGACACTGTATTTTGAGACTATTGACGCTCACGTCTTTTAAAAACCATCTAATATCTCTTTGTGCTCTCCTTTCCCACAACCCAGTGCAATACAGCCATTTTCACATCAAAATGTTTCAAATGTGAATCTTCCTACTTAACATTTCATATGCATATCCTCTAAGATATAATGTTCAAAATTCACAACTTGGGCCACAATTTCTCTACTACCTGATACTGAATTTGTCATCAATGACCCCAGACTGGTTAATTTTTAACTGGGCCCATTTTCTTTCTTTTTTTTTTTTTGGTCTTTTTAGAGCCGCACCTGCAGCATATGTAATTTCCAGCCTACGCCACAGCCACAGCAGATCTGAGATTCTTAACCTGCTGAGCCACAACAGGAACTCTGATCTGGTGCATTTTTTTCTTCAGTTTCTTGAATGACATTTCATAGGCTTTTTCTTTTTGATGGGATTTCTCCTAAAATCTTATGCTTGGTTATCATGTGGAACTTCCAATTTTTCAGATTGAAAATTATACACTCAAATGTCTCTCCAAGATCTTCACACTGTTTTACAACATTCTTTTTAATCACTGCAGAGCCTGTGAACTTCTCTATTGTAAACATTAATACCTAACATCTCATTTACCGTCTCCCCCCACCCCCCAGAGTCCTTGGAGACATAATGCACTGTAGAGTGACTTCGGTTAGTACTGTATTAGAGGTGTCCTGGGCACTGGAGACCTCTCCTCTCTAAGAAGTCTGGCTCACACAACCTGTAAACCAAAGTCCAGCTCTTGCAGAGGCCTCATCACCCCCTCCCCCACTTGAGTCACAGAGCAGCAGTGCCTCGTCTAGGAGCCAGCCAGGTTGGCACCATGATGAGAACCTGCGGTGTATCCTGTTTACAAGGTGCTTACAGAGGGATTTCTCCTCAAGTTACACAAAAGATTTAAGGAAGGGAGATCTGGCAAGAATGGTGGAGTAGGAATAGAAAGATCCTGAGCTCACCTCCCCTCATGGGCACATCAAAATCACAACCATCTGCAGAATAACTATCAATGAAAAACACAAGAACCTACCAAAAAAGTTCTACAACTAAAGACATGAAGGAACCATGACAAGACAGGTAAGAGAGGCAGACTTGATATAGTCAAGTCCCATACTCCCAGGTGGGCAACCCACAAACTGGAGAACATTTCTATTGCAGAGGTTCTCCCAAAGGAGTGAGAGGTCTGAGCCCAAACACTGGGCTCCCCAGCCCAGTAGTCGTGCACTGGGAAGGAGCCCCCAGAGCATTTGGCATTGAAAGCCAGTGAGGCTTACTTTTGGGAGTCCCAGGGGGCTGGGGAAAGAGATTTCACTCTCAAAGGGCAAACATAAAATCTCTCATACTCCATCCAAGACCCAGGGCAGAAGCAGTAATTTGAGAGCAGCCTGGGCCAGACCTACCTGCTGATCTTGGAGAGACTCTCAGACAGGCAGGAGGCAACAGCAGCTCACCCTGGAAACATAAGACACTGGCAGCAGCCATTTTAAAGAGAGCTGCATTTACCATGTGGACACGGGTATTGGCAAGAGCCACTGTGGAATCCTCCCTCTTGGTCATTAGTGTCAAGACCCAGCCTCACCCAATAGCCTGTAGGTGCCAGCACTGGGACACCTCAGGCCAAGCAACTAACTGGGCAGGGACATAGCCTCACTTATCAGCAAACAGGCTGCCTTAATGATACCCTCAGTCCACAGGCCTCTGTACCACAGCCCTGCCCACCAGAGGGCCCAAGACCCAGCTCTAACCACTGTGGGCAGGGACCAGGCCTAGAATTCCCTGGCCTCCAGGAAGCCTGTTTTAGCTTCTGGACCAGCCTCACCCACCAGGGGGCAGTCACTAGACTCAAGGAAGCTACAATTACCCATCCTATGGACTTTGCCCTCCTATTAGTAGACCAGACCCTGCCCTGGGAGCAGCTGTGCCCTGGCCCTGCCCACCAGCGGGCCAACACAAGCTTTGGGACACCCCAGACCTCATACCCAACTGTATCAGGAATCCACAACCACCCACTCCCCCACCCTCCCCATCAATCCCCATCAGCGATCCAATACCAATTCTGGGACTCCAGGACCTGGCTCTACCTGCCAGTAGGCTGGCACTAACCTAGGACCTGGCTTCACCCACTAGTGGGCAGGCAACAGGCCCAGAGTCTTCTGGACCCGGACTCCACCCATCGGTGAGCCAGCATAGGCTCTGGGGCAAACCTGGCAGCCTCCATGTGAGGCAAGACCTGGAAAGCAACTAGACCAGAGGCCAACCAAGCTTACTAAACTGCCCAGTCAGCCTGCCACAACAGGAGGACCCACACAACCATAACAGGGGGAACCCCCCCTTGTCAGGAGACAAGAAGGGAATGCACTGCTGAAAAGCATAAGACATCTCCTAAAAAAGGCCACTTATCCAAGGTTGGAAAATAAAGCCAACGTACCAAAGACATAAAAATAAAAAGAGCAACTTAAGCAAAATGCAGTGACAGAAGAAATGTTCTAGACAAAGGAACAAGGTCAAACCCCAGAAGAAGAACTAACTGAGGTGGAGGGAGGCAATCTTCCCAAGGAGTTCAGGGTAGGGATTGTAAAGATGATCAAAGAACTTGGGAGAAGAAGAGATGCACAAAGCGAGAAGTTAGAAGTTCTTATCAGGGTTAGAAAATATAAAGAACTAAACAGACATGAAGAATACAATAAGTGAAATGAAAAACACCCAGAAGCAATCAATAGTAGACTGAATGATGCGGAGTAATGAATAAGCAAAATCACTAATGCTAAACAGAAAAAAAGAACAAAACGAAATGAGGACAATCTAAGACTGTCTCTGGATACACCAAGTGCACTAATATTTGCATTATAGGAGTTCCAGAAGGAGAAGAAAGAGACCAATGATATATTTGAAGACATAATAGCTGAAAACTCCCCTAATCTGGGAAAGAAAACAGACATCCAAATCCAAGAAGCACAGAGAATCATATACAAAATTAACCTAAAGAGGAACACATCAAGACACTGCAGTAGAGGAGTTCCCACTGTGGCTCAGTGGTTAGAGAACTCGACTAGCATCCATGAGGATGTGGGTTCCATTCCTGGCCTCACTCAGTGGGCTAAAGATCTGGTGCTGTCATGAGCTGTGGTGTAGGTTGCAGACATGGCTCAGATTCCACGTTGCTGTGGCTATGGCACAGGCTGGCAGCTTCAGATCCAATGGAACTCCTAGCCTGGGAACTGCCATATGTCACAGGTGTAGCCCTAAAAAAAGGACAAAACAAAACAACACTATAGTAGAAATGGCAAAACTTAAAAAAGAATATTAAAAGCAACAAGAGAAAAGCAACAAATAACATTAGGGGAACTTCTATAAGGCTGTCAGCTACTTTTTGGCAGAAATTGTGGGACAGAAGGAACTGCACAATGTATTTAAAGTGATTTGAAAGGGAAAAACCTACAGCCAAGAATATTCTATTCAGTAAGGCTCCTGTTAGGATTTGATGGAGAGATCAAAAGCGTTACAGACAAGCAAAAGCATTCAAGCAAGAGTTCAGCATCACCAAATCAACTTTACAACAAATGTTAAAAGAACTTCCCTATGCAAAAATGTACAGGCCGTGACTAGAAACAAGAAAATTGCAAAATGAAAAAGTTCATTGAGAAAGGCAAATATACAGTAAAGGTAGGAAATCATTCACACGCAAAGCTGTAAGATTAAAAGACAGTAATATTAGATTGGGTCAAGATGGCAGAGGAGTAAGATGTGGAGTGCACCTTCTCCCACAAATACATTAAAAAAAAAAAAATGTAGAACAATTCTCACAGAACATCTACTGAATGCTGGCAGAAGACCTCAGACTTCCAATAGGGGCAGCAAATCTCATGAGTTCCCACTGTGGCTCAGTGGAAACAAACCCAACTAGTACCCATGAGGATGAGGATTCGATCCCTGGCCTTGTTCAATGAGTTAAGGATCTGGTGGTGCCATGAGTTGAAGTGTAGGTCACAGACAGGGCTTGGATCTGGCATTGCTGTGGCTGTGGTGTGGGCTGGCAGCTGCAGCTCCAATTCAATTCCTAGCCTGGGAATTTCCATGTGCCCCAGGTGTGGCCCTAAAAAGCAAAAAAAAAAAAAAAGAAAAAAAGAAAATCTCCATGTAACTGGGTAGGACAGGACAAAATGAGGAAGAAAAAAAAGAAGGTAGAAAAAGGAATTAGGACAGGACCAGCATCCCTGAGCAGGAGTTGTGAAAGAGGAAAGGATTCCACACACTGGAAGGCCTCCTGACTGGTGGTGAGATCATCAGGGGTAGAAGAAGAGCTTCAAAACCTTGGAGAGAAAGGGCAGCAGCCAGTCTGAGGAGAGCAAAGCAGAGAGAATGCCACACCTGACGGTCAGTGCTGCCTCCTGGCACACCCCAGCCTGAGATGTTTGTTCGCTGGGGCAAGCAGGGTCTGGTTGCTGAGGCTCAGACTTCAGAGATCAGACCTGGAATGAGGACTAGGATTGGCTGTGTGGAAACGGCCTGAGGGGACTAGGGGGTGGTGTGCCACAGCCAAGGGAGTGCAGGAGGAGACCGGAGCCCACCAGAGAAAGAAGGCACCATTGTTGAGGAGTGTGAAAGAAGGGGGTGGTGCTGCCATAGGAACTTCTTTGTCTGTGTGTGCAGGTTCTCAGACAGCAGAGCACCACTTGCCTGGGCTACAAGGGCAGGTGCAGGCTGCAACAACCATCTCAGACTCCAGAGGAGGGCACAACCAAATGCTGCCAAGCGTCCCATGACCAGGCACCACCTGCCTCCTCCCTGGGAGTGTGCATGCTCCATCACCACTGCCAAGGGTCCCTTGACCCAGCACTACTTGTTGCTACAACCTCCCCAGGGGTTGCCACTGCTGCCAAGGGTCCCTCGACCCAGCACTACTTGTTGCTACAACCTCCCCAGGGGTTGCCACTGCTGCCAAGGGTCCCTCGACCCAGCACTACTTGTTGCTACAACCTCCCCAGGGGTTGCCACTGCTGCCAAGGGTCCTGTAAGTGGTCCACCCACCACTCCCACCCCCAGAAGTGCACATGGCCTGCCCATACATTTGACAACCTAGAAGAAAAGGACTGCTTTCTAGAAACATACAGCCCACCAAAACTGAGTCAAGAATAAAGAAATAATCTGAAAGGACCAATCACTAGAAAAGAAGTAGAACACGTATTAAAAACAAAACAAAACTCCCTATACACAAAAGTCTAGGACCAGAACGCTTCACAGGCTAATTCTACCAAACATACAAACAACTTGTATTGATCCTTCTCAAACTCCCCCAGAAAACTGAAGAGGAGGGAACACTCCCAAAGACAGTCCATTAAGCCAACATCACCTAATACCAAAACCAAAAGATACTACCAAAAAAGAAAATTATAGGCCAGTATCTTTGATGAATATAGACGCAAAAATTCTTTTTTTTTTTTTTTTTGGTCTTTTTGCCATTTCTTGGGCCGCTTCCGCGGCATATGGAGGTTCCCAGGCTAGGGATCAAATCGGCGGAGCTGTAGCTGCCAGTCTACTCCAGAGGCACAGCAACACGGGATCCGAGCCGCGTCTGCAACCTACACGACAGCTCACGGCAACGCCGGATCCTCAACCCACTGAGCAAGGCCAGGGATCGAATCCGCAACCTTATGGTTCCTAGTCGGATTCGTTAACCACTGCACCACGACGGGAACTCCAGGTGCAAAAATTCTTAACAAAATTCTAGCAAACTGAATCCAACAACACATAAATCATACACCATGACCAAGTAGGATTCATCCCAGATTCAACAGGATGGTTCAACATACACAAATCCATGTAATACACCACACTAACAAAAGAAAAGTCAAAAACTACATGATCATCTCAAGAGATGCAGAAAAAGCACTGGACAAAATTCAACATCCATTCATGATTAAAAAAAAAAAAAAAACAGGAGTTCCCATCGTGGCTCAGCAGTTAACGAATCCGACTAGGAACCATGAGGTTGCAGGTTCCATCCCTGGCCTTGCTCAGTGGGTTAAGGATCTGGCGTTGCCGTGAGCTGTGGTGTAGGTTGCAGACAGGGCTCAGATCCCGCATTTACTGTGGCCCTGGTGTAGGCCGACGGCTACAGCTCCGATTCGACCCCTAGCCTGGGAACCTCCATATGCCACAGGAGCGGCCCTAGAAATGGCAAAAAGACAAAAACAAAACAAAACAAGAAACCCCTTACCAAAGTGGGTATAGAAGAAACATATTTCAATATAATAAAAGCTATTTAAGATACACCAACAGCCAATATACTACTTGATGGAGAAAAGCTAAAAGCCTTCCTGATAAAATGTGGAATGAGACAAAGATGCCCACTCTCACCTCTTCCACTCAACACAGTCTTACATTGGAAGTTCTAGCTGCAGCAATCAGACAAGAAAAAGAAATAAAGGTATCCAAAATGGAAAAGAAGAGGTAAAATTGTCACCATATTCAGATGACATGATACTATATAGAGAAAACCCAATGACTTCACACAAAAACTACTAGATCTGATAGAGGAATTCAGTAAAGTAGCAGGATACAAGATTAACATTCAGAAATCAGTTGTGTTTCAGTATACTAACAATGAAATATTAGAAAGAGAATGTAATAAAAAAATTACCTTTTAAATGCCCCCCGCCAAATAACCTGGGAATAAACCTAACCAAGGAGGTAAAAGACTTATACACTGAGAACTATAAAACACGAATAAAGGTGATTAAGATTCAAATAAATGAAAAACTATCCCATGCTCTTGCATTAGAAGGATTAATACTGTTAAAATGGCAATACAATCCAAAGCAATTTACAGATTTAACGCAATCCCTATCAGATTACCCATGACATTTTTCACAGAACAAGAATAATCCAAAAATTTATATGGAACCATAAATTTCCATAAGACCCAGAATATCCAAAGCAATCCTGAAGGAAAAAAACAAAACAAAACAAAACAGGAGGTCTAACTCCCAGACCTCAGGAAATACTACAAAGCTACAGTAATCAAAAGTATGATAATGTTACAAAAACAGATATACGGATTAATGGAACAGAATAGAGAGCCCAGAAATAAAACACACACCTATGGTCAACTAATCTTCAACAAAAGAGGCAAGAATATAAAATGGGAAAAAGATGGTCTCTTCAGTAAGTGGTGCTGGGAAAGTTGGTCAGCTGCATGTAAATCAATAAAATTAGAACACACCCTCACACCATGCCAAAAATAAACACGAAATCGTTTCAAGACTTAAAACATCAGACATGACACCATAAAATTCCTAGAAGGGGACATAGGCAAAAGCTTCTCTGACATAAATTATACATATTTTTTTATTAGGTCAGTTCCCCAGGTCAAGAGAGTTAAACCAAAAATAAACAAATGGGACCTAATCAAACCTACAAGCTTTTGAACAGCAAAGGAAACAATAAAAAGAATAAAAAGAAAAGCTTCAGAATGGGGAAAAATATATGTAAACAATGCAACAAGAGCTTAATCTCCAAAATACACACACAACTCATACAACTCAACAACAAAAGAAACAACCCAATCTAAATAAACATTTCTCCAGAGAAGACATACAGATGGCTAGGAGGGACATGAAAAGATGCTCAACATCACTAATTATTAGAGAAATGCAAATCAATGAGGTACTATTTCACACTGGTCAGAATGGTCATCACTAGAAAGTCTACAAATGGAGAGGGTGTGAAGAATAGGGAACCCTCCTACACTATTAGTCGGACTCTAAGTTGGTGTGCCCACTATGGAAAAGAGTATGGAGGTTCCTCAGGAAAGTAAAAATAGAATTACCATATGATCCTGGGCATATAACTGAACAAAACTATAATTCAAAAAATACATGCACCCCTATATTCACAGCAGCATTATTCACAAAAGTCAATGTTAACAATCTAAATGTCCATCAACAGATGAATGGATGTGATACATAAACACAATGGAATACTACTCAGCCATGAAAAGAACAAAGTAATGCTATTTGCCACAACATGGATACAACTAAAGATTCTCAAATGAAGTGAAGTCAAAAAGAAAAAGACAAATACCACGTGATATCACTTACATGTGGAACCTAAAATATGGCACAAATGAACCTATTTATAGAACAGAAACAGACTCACAGATATGGAGAACAGACTTGTGGTTGCTGGGGTCGGTGGGGGGAAGAAGAGGGATGGATTGGGAGTTTGGGGTTAGTAGATGCAAACTATTACATTTAGGATGGATAACCAATGAGGTCCTACTGTATAGCACAGGCAATTATATCCAATCTCCTGGGACAGACCATGATGGGGGAAAAAATGTGAAAAAGAATGAATATATATGTGTAACTAAATCACTTTGCTGTACAGCAGAAACCAGTACAACACTGTAAATCAACTATACTTTAATTAAAAAAAATCAGCTATACTTTAATAAAAAAAATTCTAGGAGTTCCTGTTGTGGCTGAGTGGGTTAAGAACCCAACATAGTATCTGTGAGGATGTGGGTTCAACTCCTGGTTTTGCTCAGTTGGTTAAGGATCTGGCATTGCCACAAGCCACAGTGTAGGTCCCAGATGTGGCCTGGATCCAGTGTTGCCATGGCTCTGGTGTAGGGCCTGCAGCTGCAGTTCCAATTCAACTCCTAGCCAGGAACTTCCATATACTCCAAGTGCGGCCATACAAAGAAAAAAAAATTTTTAAAAACAAAAGCAGTAAAATCATCTATAGCCACAGTAAGTAATTAAGGGATAATCAAAACAATTAGATGTAAGATATGACATCGGAGTTCCTGTTGTAGCTCAGCAGTAACAAACCCAAGTACTATCCATGAGGACAGAGGCTCAATCTCTGGCCCCACACAGTAGGTTAAGTGGTGTTGCCATGAGCTGTGGTGCAGGTTGCAGATGTGGCTCAGATCCGGCATTGCCATGGCTGTGGTGTAGGCCAGCAGCTGCAGTTCTGATTTGACCCCTGGCCTGGGACTTCCATATGCTGTGGGTATGGCTGTAAAAAGACAAATAAATAAATAAATAAATAAGACATGATATCATAACCAGTAATTATGAGATGTTCTCCTGCGGTGCAACAGGTTAAGGATTTGGTGTTCGTCACTGTAGCAGCTCAGGCTGCTGCTGTGGCACAGGTTTGATACCTGGCTGGGAACTTTCTATGGGTGCAGCCAAAACAAAACCAAAACAAAACAGTAACCATGAGTGAAGGAGAATATAAATGCAGGGTTGTTAAAATGCATTTGAAAGTAAGAGATCAGCAACTTTAAACTTCCATTTGAAGAGTTCCCATTGTGGCTCAGCGGAAATGAATCTGAGGACACAGGTTTGATCCAGGCCTCGCTCAGTGGGTTAAGGATCTGGTGTTGCTGTAGCATAGGCCAGCAGTTACAGCTCTGATTCAACCCCTAGCCTGGGAACCTCCATATGCCGCGGGAGCGGCCCAAGAAATAGCAACAACAACAACAACAACAAAAAAGACAAAAGACAAAAAAAAAAAAAAAGAAAGATCATCTAGAAAGAAAATCAATAAGGAAACAATGTCCTTCAATGACACATTAGACTAGATGGGCTTAACAGTTATAAATATAGAACATTCCATCCAAAAGCAGTGCAATACACATTCTTTTCAACTGCACATGGAACATCCTCCAGGACAGATCACATGCCAGGCTACAAAACAAGCCTTGGTAAATTTAAGAAATCAGATCAAGCATCTTTTCTGACCATGGTGCTATGAGACTAGAAATCAACTACAAGGATAAAAAAAATGCAAAAAACACAAACATGTGGAGACTTAGCAATATGCTACTAAACAATTAATGCATCACTGAAGAAATCAAAGAGGAACTGAAAAACACCTGGAGACACATGAAAATAAAACACAACAATCCAAAATCTACGGGATGCAGCAAAAACAACACAATAATCCAAAATCTATGGGATGCAGCAAAAACAGTTCTAAGAAAGAAGTTACCTCAGGAAACAAAATTCTCAAACTAACTTTACTCTTACAGGAACTAGAAAAAAGTAAGAAAAAACAAAACCCAAAATTAGTAGATGGAAAGAAATCATGAAGACCAAAGCAGAAATAGACAAAATAGAGAATGAACAACAACAACAAAAGATCAATGAAACTAAGAGTTGGTTCTTTGAAAACACAACAAAATTGATAACTTTTAGCCTCACATCAAGAGAGAGAGACATGGTCCAAATCAATAAAATCAGAAATGAAAAAGAAGTTACAACCAGCACCAAAGAAGTACAAAAGACCATAAGAGATTACTACAAACAACTATATGCAAATAAAACAGACAACATAGAAGCAATGTACAAATTCTCCAAAACGTACAATATCCCAAGGCTGAACCAGAAAGACATGGAAAATATGAACAAACCAATTACCAGTAATGAAACTGAATCAGCAACTTAAAAACCCCCAACAAACAACAGTCCAGGACCAGATGGCTTCATGGGGGGTTTATACCAAACAGAAAACAGTTAATAACTATCCCTCTCAAACTACTCCAGAAAATTGCAGAGGAAGGAACACTTTCAAACCTATTCTATGAGGCCACCATCACCCTGATACCAAAACCAAAGATACCACAAAAAAAATTTACAGGCCAACATCACTGATGTACACAGACACAAAAATTCTCAACAAAATATTAGCAAATCAAATCCAACAATGCAGAGTTCCCGTCGTGGTGCAGTGGTTAACGAATCCCACTAGGAACCATGAGGTTGCGGGTTCAGTCCCTGCCCTTGCTCAGAGGGTTAACGATCCGGTGTTGCCGTGAGCTGTGGTGTAGGTTGCAGACGTGGCTCGGATCCCGAGTTGCTGTGGCTCTGGTGTAGGCCAGTGGCTACAGCTCCGATTCGACCCCTAGCCTGGGAGCCTCCATATGCCGTGGGAGCAGCCCCCAAAAAAAGACAAAAAAAAAATCCAACAATGCATTAAAAGGATCATGCATCATGATCAAGTGGGATTTATTCCAGGGATAAAAGGATTTTTCAATACCTGCAGATCAATCAATATGATACATCACATTAACAAATTAAACAACAAAAATCCTATGATCATCTCAATAAATGCAGAAAAAGCTTCTGACAAAACTCAACATCCATTTGTCATTTAAAAAAAAAAAAAAACAAAACCATTCTCCAGAAAGTGGGAACAGAGAGAACATACCTCAGCATAATAAAGGCTATACGTGACAAGCACACAGCTAACACCATACTCAACAGTGAAAAGATGAAAGCATTTCCCCTAAGATGTTATGCAGATGACATGATGCTGTGACATACAAAATCCTAAAGATGTTTCTAGGAAACTACTAGAGCTCATTAATGAATCTGGTAAAGCTGCTGGATACAAAAATAATATACAAAAATCTGTGCATTTCTATACATTAACAACAAAATATCAGAAAGAGAAATTAAGGAAACAATCCCATTTACCATCCCATTAAAAATAATAAAATATTCCACCAGCAGCAGCACCAGAAGGAGTGGACAGTGGTCAGCTCTGGAACTCCAAAGGTGCCAGCAGTGGACAGAGGGGACTTATCACTGTCCCTTCCATCCATGCCCAAAACCACACTCCTGGACCCTTCACCCTAGTGACCGACTGATCTCAGCTTCTCCCTCTGAAGTTCGAGTCTCCAAAAATCAGAATATGGGCTGGGAGGGAGGTCGGAGGTAGGCAGGCTGCAGGGAAAAGCTTGATCTCTGTTTCTCTCAGGAGCAGTTTGGGCATCCCCAGCTCTTTTCTCCTCTTCCCCTGTGAAGATGACCCAGATCTTGCTTCTTTCCCAAGGAGAAATGAGGTACTCCTCCCGTCCTTGAAGGATCTCCTCTCCCCTAGCCTTTGTCACCATGCTCTTCCCTTTGACCAGCCCTGCAAGAAACTCCCTGCCAAGCTCTGTCACAATGCTGAGCCACCCTCACCAGCCAGATTTCAGCACCAGAGAAAGGCAAATTCAGAGAGAGCTGATGGTGGCAATATCATCTATGGAAGGGGAGCCTTTTAACTACAATTTGGAACTTATTTTCTAAAGTCTATTTTGTAACAGTTTATTTAAGTTTAAAAGAAAAAAACAAAACAAAACAAAAAAAAAATAGGAGTTGTTCCCATCGGGGCTCAGTGGTAACAAACCCAACTAGTATTCATGAAGATGCAAGTTTGATCCCTGGCCTTGCTCAGTGTGAGCTGTGGTGTAGGTCACAAATGTGCCTCAGATCTGGCACTGCTGTGGCTGTGGTATAGGCTGGCAGCTGTAGCTCCAGTTCAACCCCTAGCCTGGGAACTTCCATATGCCATGGATGTGGCCCAAAAAAGACAAAAAAAAAAATCCAAATGCTAAATGTAAGAATAAACATACCTAAGGACCTAAAAGACATGTACTCCAAAACCTATAAGACACTAATGAAAGAAACTGAAGAGGACACAAATGGAAAGATATACTATGTCCATGAACTGAAGAATTAATATTGTTAAAATGACCATACTATCAATGCAACCCTTATCAATATACCAAGGGCATTTTTCACGGAACTAGAAAAAATAAATTTAAAATTTGTATGGAAACAGGAGTTCCCATCGTGGCACAGTGGTTAACGCATCTGACTAGGAACCATGAGGTTGCGGGTTGGGTCCCTGCCCTTGCTCAGTGGGTTAAGGATCTGGCGTTGCCCTGAGCTGTGGTGTAGGTTGTAGACATGGCTCGGATCCTGTGTTGCTGTGGCTCTGATGCAGGCTGGCAGCTACAGCTCTGATTAGACCCCTAGCCTGGGAACCTCCATATGCCATGGGAACGGCCCAAGAAATGGCAAAAAGACGACAAAAAAAAATTGTATGGAAACAAAAAAAGACCTTGAATAGCCAAAACAATCTTTAAAAAGAACAGAGCTGGAGAAATCATGCTGCCTGACTTCAGACTATACTACAAGATTCTAATAATCCAGACAGCATGGTAACAGCACAAAACCAGCACACAGGACAGATGGAACAGAAGAGAGCACGGAAATAAATAAACCTATACACTTACACTCAATCTATGACAAAGGAGTCAAGAATACACAGTGGAGAAAATACAGTCTCTTCGATAAGTCGTGCTGGGAAAATAGAACAGCAACATGTAAAACAATGAAATCAGAAAATTTTCTCCCATCATATACAATTAAAAAAAACCCTACAATGGATTAGAGATCTAAATCTAAGACTGAAAACCATAAAACTTCTAGCAAAAAAACAATGGCAGAATACTTTTTGTTTGACATATATGAATGTGAAAATGAATTATAGCAATACTTTTTTGGATCTGTCTCCCTAAAGCAAAGGAAATAAAAGCAAAAATAAATGGCACCTAGTTGGATTTAAAATCTTTTGCACAGCAAAGGAAACCACTGACAAAAAAGATAACCTTTAAAACTAGGAAATACTTGCTAATAACATGACCAGTAAGGGGTTAATATCCAAACTATATAAATAGCTCATACAACTCAACATCAAAAAAATCAAACAATCTAATTAAAAAATGAGCAAAAGACCTGAACAGACATTTTCCCAAAGAAGACATACAGATGGCCAATAGGCACAAGAGATGCTCAACATCGCTAATCATCAGAGAAATACAAAACCACAATAAGAGATCACCTCACACTTGTCAGAATGATTATGATTTAAATGACCACAAATAACAAATGATGGTGAGGATGTAAAACCCTTATACAATGTTGGGAATGTAAATTGGTGCAGCCACTGTGGGAAAAAGTATGGAGGGTTCTCAAAAACTAAAAATGGAACTACCACGATCCAGCAATTCTACAAGTGGCTATATATCCCCCCCCCAAAAAAAATAGAGAACACTAATTTGAAAAGATATGTGCACCCCAATGTTCCACAGCAACATTATTTACAATGGCCAGGATATGGAAGTAACCTAAGTGTTCCTCAACAGATGAATGGAGAAAAAGGATGCTTTACATGTATGTATATATGTGTGTATAATAAAATACTAGGGAGCCATAAAAATGAAAATTTTGCCATTTGCAACAACATGGATGGACTTGGAGAGTATTATGCTAAGTGAAATAAGTCAGAGAAAGACAAATATTGCATGATATTACTTATATGTGAAATCTAAAAAATAAACTAGTGACCATTAACAACACCAAGGAAACAGACTTGCAAATAGAATAAACTAGTGGTTAGCAGTGGGGAGAAGGGCAAGATAGTGGTAGGGGGTTAAGAGGTACAAATTATTATATATAAAATAAATAAGCTACAAGGATATATTGTATAACACAGGGAATATAGCTAATATTTGATAATAACTATAAATGGAGTATATCCCTTTTATTATTTTTTTTTCTCTTGTACCCACAGCATGCAGAAGTTCCCAGGCCAAGCCACAGCAGTGTCACTGTCAAATCCTTAACTGCTAGGCCACCAGGGAACTCCTGGAGTATACCTTTAAAAACTGTGAATCAGGAATTCTCTTGTGGTGCAGGGAGTTAAGGATCCTGTGGTGTCACTGCAGCGGTTTGGGTTGCTGCTGTGGTGTGGCCCAGAAACTCCTACATGCCTCAGCAAGGCCAAAAATAAAAAACTGTGAATCATTATGTGTACACCTATAACATACAATATTGTATATCAACTGTATCTCAATAAAAAAGATTTAAGAAAAAAATACTGTACTGCATGTTTGAAAGTTGCTAATAGAGTAGATCTTGAAAGTTCTCATCACCAAGAAAAAAAATTTGTAACCTTGTGGTGATGAGTACTAACTAGATATACTGTAGCAATCATTTTGCAATATATACAAGAATCAGTACTGCACACCTGTATAACTGATATAATGTTATATGTCAATTATACTGCAAAAAAATTTATAGACTTAAGAATTAAAGCCTAAATTAGATGTCTATGAACATATATGATGGCATTTATCTGATTATTTATTTATTTACTTTTGTCTTTTTGCCATTTCTTGGGTCGCTTCCACGGCATGTGGAGGTCCCAGGCTAGGGGTCTAATCGGAGCTGTAGCTGCCGGCCTCCACCAGAGCCACAGCAACACGGGATCCCAGCCCCATCTGCAACCTACACCACAGCTCATGGCAACACTGGATCCTTAACCCACTGAGCAAGGGCAGGGATCAAACCCTCAACCTCATGGTTCCTAGTCGGATTCGTTAACCACTGTGCCACTACAGGAACTCCTATCTGATAATTTAAATCTAGACGTAAAAGGAAGTTACCATATGACGTTAAACCCAAACACCTTAGCCTGGCTTTTCTGTTAATCTTTCCTTTTTCTTTAACTGCATTATAATCTAAACAGTTAAAATACGAAAACAAGTGATTCAATTTTAACAGATAGAACCTTTCTATGTGGCACTTGCTATCACAGAACCCCATTTCTAAAACCACTATCCCTTCCATCTGACTCTCTGCCTTGAAGAATGTTTCTTCAAGGCACAGAGTCAGATGCATTAATTACACCTGACTCTGGTCACTCCACTACTTTGCCCAACCTAGTGGCAAATACGTGTCTTTGGTCTACTGTCTGACCTTCCAGACTTCTTTGAACATAATTCCTTGGAATGGAGTATAGCGTCTATTCCTTGGAAATCAGAATAGTAATGCTAAAAGGGGTTTCAGAAGACAGTCTAGTTGAATTCTCTACTTTTAACACTTGAAGAAACAGGGGGTCAGATAAGTAGGGCCTTGTCCAAAGTCACAAGCCAGTAGTAAAGTCTGGATGAGAATGTTGGCCACTTAATTACCATAACTTAATGGACTTCTACGCTGGAATTCCTCTGCTTCCATTAAAAAAAAAAATACTTATTGTGGGCCTGATGTTTTGCTAATTTTTAGAATACTAAGATGAATATAAATAATTTTATTATTTGTCTTATCTATTGATAGCCTCCACAAGTGGAATGTAAGCTCCATAAGGGAAGGGATTTGTGTCTGCTTTTTTTTTTTTGTCTTTTTTTTGCTATTTCTTTGGACCGCTCCCGTGGCATATGGAAGTTCCCAGGCTAGGGGTCGAATCAGAGCTGTAGCCACTGGCCTACGCCAGAGCCACAGCAACACGAGATCCGAGCCGCGTCTACAACCTACACCACAGCTCATGGCAACGCCGGATTGTTAACTGAGCAAGGGCAGGGACCGAACCCGCAACCTCATGGTTCCTAGTCGAATTCGTTAACCACTGCGCCACGACGGGAACTCCTGTGTCTGTTTTGCTTACCACTTTATCACCATTGCCTGGCACAGGGGAGGCACTCAATAAATATTTGCTGAATGAACATGAGGTGGTTACTCTCACTGGAATTCACAGTTTACGGAATAGTCAAAATTACAGCACAATGTGAGAATGGTATTATTGAAATAAGGCCAAAAGGTCACACTGTAAGAATACAGAACCTCAGAGGCTGGGCTTTGTACAGAGTGAGTCTGCCAGGAACAGAAAGGAAAAGAAACAATATGATGCCAACAGAAAAGCAAGACAACCAAGGTGGGCAGAACAGGGGGTGGATGGCTAAAGAAGGGCAAGATGAGAGGCTCAAAATGGGCTTGAAAGATTGGAGAAGGGTAAAATGAGAGGCTCAAAATGGGCTTGAAAAATATTCAGATTTACTAAGTATACGGCAGTAGACTGCTAGAAACGTGACCTGAAGCCTGAAGAAAAAATGCCACTGGATATACAGACTTGGTTGAAATCATGAAAAAAAGTCACCCAGCTCAGGAAACTACATTTAGGGGTATTCTGAGTGTGATCAGACCATTAAGATGCAAGGAGAATTTTCTTCCCAGGTTATCAGGTCCTATCTATCACAGGACAAACTTGCATCCACCCATCAGTCCACTGCTCCCACTTGACCCATTTTGGACAACTGTCAATAGTTAGTGGGTAATGGTGGTATTCCGAAATTTCGGTTTTGTTGTCCAGTTAGGGCTCTTTCTATTCTCAACTTTTAAACACTCTCAAACATATCTATTTACATTTTCATAGTTGTATGTTGAATAGCAATAACTGATATTTAAAGTTTAACTACTCACCATTGCTTCTCAGAGAAAAGGTATGTGCTGTGTCTCCGAGTCTAATTATTTCACCTGTAGATTCTGCTTCATCTCCATCCCAAGAGGGGCCCAACACCTCAGACGACAAGGAACACCTGAAAGAGTTCCCTCGCTTAGTCAGTGCCTGGCCTGACCACTAAGGGCCCTTTCCGTGAGGACCCAGAAAGCTGCTTCATTCAAGCTGCTTATCTGTTTTAATTGATATGTGTATGGTGGAAAAAGCTGCATATAAAATGTCAAGGACTAAATGTGTAAAAGAATACACAGAGAAAACAACGAGCACTGGTTACAAGTGTGGAAGGTAGGAGAATCAGGGTATTAACTTTCCACTAACGATCCTCATATTGTTTCACTTTTTTTTTTCTTTTTTGGCTGTCCCAAGGTGTATGAAGTTCCCAGAGTTGCAATCTGTGCCATTGCTGAGGCAATGCTAGATCCTTAACCCACTGTGCTGGGCTATGGATTGAACTTGCATCCCAGTGCTCCAGAGACGCTGCCAATCCCACTGTGCCACAGCAGGAACTCCTTTGTACTACTGTTTCACTTGTGTACTTTCAAATAAAACCTAATAAAGTCAAGAAATTCATCTTATGACGGTTTCCTTTAAAATATTATTTTCTAGGGAGTTTCCACTATGGTGCAATGGGATTGGTGGCATTTTGGGAGCACTAAGATGCAGTTTCAATCCCTGGCCGTGCACAGTGGGTTAAGGATCTGGCATTGCTACGACTGCAGCTCGGATCTGATCCCTGGCCTGGGAACTCCATATGCCTTGGGGCAGCCAAAAAAAAAAAAAAATAGGTAAGACTTTCTACAATGTACTATATTCAAATAAGAAGAGGCTTTGCCTGTGCTTTTCAAACCATGACGACCTCCATATTTAAAAGAAAGTCACAGTATCATGTTCAACCCCCACTTAGTGGAACTACAACCAAAACTGTAATAACACTGTATTTTGCCTATGAAAATAGCACAGTTTTTTTTCTTTTTTTGCTTTTGCTTTTTAGGGCTACACCCTCGGCACATGGAAGTTCCCAGGCTAGGGGTCAAACTGGAGCAGCAGCTGCTGGCCCATGTCACAGACACAGCAACACTAGATCTGAGCCGTGTCTGCAACCAACACTAGAGCCCACAGCAATGCCAGATCCTTAACCCATAGAGCAAAGCTAGGGATGAAACCTGCAACCTCATGGATACTAGTCAGATTCATTACCACTGAGCCACAATGGGAACGCCCAAAACAGCACAAATTTTAAAACTCTGGTATTGGTCAACAATACTGGTTCATGAGGGTGCAATAATCCAGCATTTTTACATTGCTGGTAAATGTATAAATACCCTTTTAGAAAGCAATTTGGCAACTTTTAGCAGCCTTATAGTCTTTGACTCTGAATGTAACTTAATACATGGGCAGGAGAGGAGTTCTCTTCATGGCTCAGTGTTTAATGAATCCGACTAGAAACCATGAGGTTGCAGGTTCGATCCCTGGCCTTGCTCAGTGGGTTAAGGATCCGGCATTGCCATGAGCTGTGGTGTAGGTCACAGGTGTGGCTCGGATCCTGCGTTGCTGTGGCTGTGGCGCAGGCCAGTGGCTCCAGCTCCGATTCGACCCCTAACCTGGGAACCTCCACATGCTGCGAAAGTGGCCCGAGAAATGGCAAAATAATGATGATAATAATTATATATATATATATGGGCAAGAGAAGGGAGGAAAAAATAAACAAAAGTAGGTATCACATTAAAGAAATAGTAATATAAGAAACACAGGAAAGGAGTTCCCATCGTGGCTCAGTGGTTAACGAATCTGACTAGGAACCATGAGGTTGCGGGTTTGATCCCTGGCCTTGCTCAGTGGGTTAAGGATCCGGCGTTGCCGTGAGCTGTGGTGTAGTTTGAATACTCGGCTTGGATCCCATGTTGCTGTGGCTCTGGCATAGGCCGGCAGCTACAGCTCCAATTAGACCCCTAGCCTGGGAAACTCCATATGCTGAGGGTGCGGCTCTAGAACTGGCCAAAAGGCAAAACAAACAAACAAAAAAACAGAAAAAAACTACCACCACTTTAAAAGAGTGGTTTAGTAAATTATGATGCACTCAAATGAATGGTATGTTATACAGTGATTAAAAATGATCTTTTCCATTTAGGAAAAGACTTAATGTGTTAAAATTTAAAATGCAGGAAACAAAATTATACACATAAGGTGACTAAATCAAAAAAAAAGAAAAACTCAGTACCAAACATTAAAGTACAGGAGCTCCCATCATGGCTCAGTGGTAACGAAACTGACAGTTTGATCCCTGGCCTTGCTCAGTGGGTAAAGAATCCTAAAGAATCCGCGTTGCCTTGAGCTGTGTTGTAGGTCGCAGATGCAGTTCAGATCCCACACTGCTGTGGCTGTGGTGTAGGTCAGCAGCTTCAGCTCTGATTGGATCCCTAGCCTGGGAACCTCCATATACCGTGGGTAGAGCCCTAAAAAGACAGAAAAAGAAAAAAAAAAAGATTAAAGTACAACAAAATGTTGACAAGCAATTATTCAGTTCTGAAAGAGGTTATCTTTTATTCTTTTTTTTTGCTTCTTTTTTATTTCTTGGTACTTTCTAAGTTTTTTGCAAGAAACAAACTACTTTGATGATTGAGGGAAATTGTAAAATCTAATTATGTGGTTAATGGGAGAATTAAGTATTACATATTGCTTGAGGATATTTTTGATCCCCACCTCCTCGTGCCTGCAGCATGGAAGTTGTGGGCCAGGGATCAAACCCACACCATAGCAGCTACCCAAGCCACTGCAGTGACAATGCCAGATCCTTAACCTACTGCACCACAAGGGAACTCCACAGCTTGAGGTTCTTAAAACTCCCTCCAGGAGGTTTAAAATATGAGAGGTTAGTAAAATTTTCACATTAGCTTTTTCTGTTTTGGTTTGGCTTTTTGCTGCCATTCCGGCATACTGTGTGCAATTTTAATTCTTAGCAGAAGGAAAAGCATAACTTGTTTAAGTTCTTTGATTAAATTCATAGACACTGAATGCTACCTCTCAAAAGAAACTCTTTTCCATGATGATCTGGATTCTTTAGTACTTTCTGGCTCTTCCATAGGTTCTCCTTGATGGGACTCTTTAAAACTCTGTCCAGTTTCACCTGTTTAGAACAGATAAAAATAATAAACGACAAGTTAATGCAACTATTTCTCTACAGGGGATAGATAGAGGTGAGGACAGTAAAATACTCGCAACCTCTTCCTGGTAAACTGGACTCTTGTGAAAGTGAAATAAGAAATTACCTACAATTGGGCGTTCCCGTTGTGGCTCAGTGGTTAACGAATCCGACTAGGAACCATGAGGTTGCGGGTTCGGTCCCTGCCCTTGCTCAGTGGGTTAAGGATCCGGCGTTGCCATGAGCTGTGGTGTAGGTTGCAGATGCGGCTCGGATCCCGCATTGCTGTGCCTCTGGCGTAGGCTGGCAGCTACAGCTCCAATTAGACCCCAGCCTGGGAACCTCCTTATGCCGCGGGAGCAGCCCAAGAAATGGCAAAAAGACAAAAAAAAAAGAAAAGAAAAAGAAATTGTCTACAATGAAAATGCATTACTTGCATAACAAAGAAGCAAACACAAGTACTGCCTTAAAAGCAGTTTCTACGGTTATATTAGCAATGGCTTTATTTTTTAAGTTAGGCAGTAGTTCATTTGTTATTCTTTGTATCTCTCTGAGGCAAGATGACTAGGGAATGGCTTCAAAAAAACATGACTGTGTCAGCCTACCTCAAGCTTCAAGACAATAAAACCCTAGCCTAAGAGTGAGATAATATCAAAGCATGGATGAAATTTTCCTTAAGATCATCAACCTCTTTTCTACTGCAACATACCTGAGAAATACACTTTCAGTATTTCTCATGAGGGGAGTGATTTCAGGAGGAATGTGGATGAAACCTCCTACTTCACATCTACCCTTCTGGATGTTCTCAACCTACTTCTAGAGATTCTTCTACTCAAATATCCGCCTTCGCTTCTTTCTTTTCATTTCTTTTTAGGGCCACACCTGTGGCATGTGGACGTTGCGGGCTAAGGGTCGAATTGGAGCCACAGCTGGTGGCCTACAGACACATGGCCACAGCCACGTGGGATCCAAGCCGTGTCTGCAATCTACACCCACAGGCTTGCTTGCAGCAACACCGGATCCTTAACCCATTGGGTGAGGCCAGGGATCGAACCCGCATCCTTACTAACACAATTCAAGTTCTTAACCCCCCTAAGCCATAATGGGAACTCTGCACCTTCACTTTTTTCTATTTCTATATTCGCCAAACATTTTAACAATATTAGTCAGTATTTATTGTGAGTTAGGTTTAGTACTAAACTACTTAACCACATCTACTTATTTAACATTCATATGTTCATAAAAGAATTTCAGATGAGAAAACTAAAACTTAGAGAGCATTGCTCATACAGTGAGGGATGAAACTTAGTGAGTTATACAGCTAGGGGCATCAGTGAGTCCAGAGCGTGCCTTCAAAGCCCTTGTTCTTCAGTGGTAAATGGCAATGCTAGCTCAGGTACTAGAAGTAACTGTTCAGCACATCTGATATAACTAGTGATAATAAAGATTTATTTTCCATTATTACTTGGCATTTTGAAGATTCTGATCAGTTCTAGGTAATACTACTATATAAACTTGGATCTGCAAAGGTGAGAATCAGAGTTTAGAAAACATTATCCAACTACTGTACTATCACATATAAAGGCCACATTTAAACAGCCCCCTAATAGCAGCACTAAACTCATCACATCCTACTGACCCACCCTGGGAAGATTTCAAACCCCCTCCAGGATTTCATTATTACAAGGCTCACACATAAGTACCTCTTAGGTCTGTCCTCCTCTCTCCATCCCCACTGTCTATCATCTCTCCCCTACCTGCAATCACACACTACATATAAAAACTGCTGTCATTGGAACACTTCAAATTAATCTCTTAAAGGTAGTTTTCGTCTTTACTCTCACTGCTAAAATGACTAAAAAGCCACAAAGCATTGCAATACCTATTGGCAGCCTTGAATTAGGTTTGTTTTTTTTTTGTCTTTTTGCCATTTTTTGGGCTGCTCCCTAATCGGAGCTGTAGCCACTGGCCTACACCAGAGCCACAGCAACGCAGGATCCGAGCCGCGTCTGCAACCTACACCACAGCTCACGGCAACGCCGGATCGTTAACCCACTGAGCAAGGGCAGGGACCGAACCCGCAACCTCATGGTTCCTAGTCGGATTCATTAACCACTGCACCACGACGGGTACTCCTGAATTAGGTTTTACCTGTCATTCACTCCCCCACAATTCTCCTACAATGTTTTTTATTATATATGTTTATGGCCATCTCCCTGACTTGAGTATAAGTTTTCTTGAGAGCAATAACCATGGCATGCAGCTCTGAATCTTCTTAGAGTAACTAGGTTGGTATTTAATATATACTAAACATGCAAAACTCAAGATTTTTTCAATAAAAAAAGAAACATCCAGTGTGGCATGCCTTTCAATCCTTCCAAGTACCTCTATATGCTTTTAAATCTTTTTGGTAACAAAGGCAAAACACAGAAAACTGTAACTAAAGAATAGAAGATTAATTTCAGATGTTACAATCATAGCATAGGTCTCACTATCAACAATGTGAGAATTACAAATGATAAAAAATTGGGGCAGGCTTGTCTTCACTTGTATAAGAATTTATGTTAACTGCTATTGCTGCTGGAAACTTGTTTTAGATAACTTCACCCATTCTCAAAAGGTCATACAGTATTCTAACCACGGCATACAATATTATTTACTCGACCAATCTCAAACTATTAGGACACATAGGAGGGTTGTTTTATTTTTTTGGCAATGATAAATAACACTGCATGAACACCTGCAAGCACTTAGCTTTCTTTTGTAGTATTTCCTTAGAGCAAATTCCTAGAACAGGATTTATGGAGCCAAAGATTATGAACAGCTCTTATACACTGCTGACCCAGTTTAAACAACCATAACTCTTTTGGAAAATAATATGGCAATAATGATCTCTATATTTTCATTAAAAAAAACATAAAATCAAAACTTCACACACAATAAACTACTATAATTTGGAGAAATAAGTTATTTATTTTTTATTTTAATTGTCCACTGAAAGAGTATTTATTTTATTTTAGAAATGAGTTATTTAAAGAGTAAAATAAAAAAATACTCAGGCGTTTCTGTTGTGGCTCAGTGGTAATGAACCTGACTAGTATCCATGGGGAGGCAGGTTTGATCCCTGGCCTTGCTCAGTGGGTTAAAGATTTGGCACTGCTGTAAGCTGTGGTGTGTAGGTCACAGACACAGCTTGGATCTTCCATTGCTGTGGCCATGGCATAGGCCGGCAAATGCAGTTCTTATTTGACCCCTAGCCCGGGAACTTCCATGTGCTGCCTATGTGGCCCTAAAAAGAAAAAAAATTTTCAGGTTGTCACAAACCTAAATATAGGCTGGACACAGTAGCTCACCAACTCTTCCTGCTGATGACTCAGCAATATCCCAATTTGTAATAAAAATGGCAGTTCTGACATAGCAAATTTTGTATTAAAGAATTTCATGTACTAATAGGATAATAAGTAATTTTAGCCAGAAATTAGTTTTCTATTATGGATTAGCTTTAAAGTCATTTATAAACAACATCCAAGATGACAAAGGACATGATGATAGTCTAGGATAGAGTTTTCAACCACTTGGAACAGTGTGAATTGAAATTTAACTTACAATTAAATTTATCAGATACACTGTATCACTGATTCTAATTCCTATGGAGAAAAATAGGCAGAAAGATAAAAGGCAAAAAGAGACATAACACAGAATAAAAGTCAACCAAATTTCTATTCTTAAACTTACTTTTCTCGTGAGATGTTTCACTGTGTTCTGTTAGATACTCCAGCAACCCATCAAATATTTCTAGGAGATTCTTAATAGATTCTTTATCTCCTTTCACTATATTTTCTCCTGAACATAGAATACAGAGCTATTAAAAAAAATTAACCAAGAAATTGAAAGCCTCATAATTTTGAAATGGATGTAACACTATGAAAATATTGCTCGAGATACAAGGATTATAAACTAATCCAGGGTAAAAAGTAATATAAGCATTAAAAACATTAACTTCCTAATGCTTGAGTATATCTGAAGAAAAAGGGGATGGCCTTGAATATTACAGTTGATAATTCACTGGCATAGTCCATTTATCAGGAAGCAAAATGAGTTAAGAAAACATCCTCTAAGATTTATAAACCAAAATATAAAGCAATTAAGCTTAACTTTATAAGGCTGGTGGGAAAAAACACAGGAGGGAACACTGTTTCAGATCATGGGACCCTATTTCTAGATGCTGAATTGTTTTGAAGACAATAGCAGTACTCTAATATAAGACAGAACGAAAAAACTTTGGATACTTCATCAGGAATTCCTAATTTTAAAAAAAATTTTAGGAGTTCCCATTGTTGCTCAGCAGGTTAAGAACCCAACAGTGTCTGTGAGGATTCGGGTTTGATCCCCGGCCTCGTTCAATGGGTTAAGGATCCAGCGTTGCCCTGAGCTGGGGTGTAGGTCACAAATGAGGCCCGGACTCTGAGTTGCTGTGGCTGTAGCTCCTATTTGACCCCTAGACCAGGAACTTCCATGTGCTGCAGGTGTGGTAATAAAAAGGAAAAAAAAAAAACACCAAAATTTTAATCATTCACTTTGTATAAATTATGCCATTTTTTGATTAAAAACTGACCATGGCTCCCTGCAATAATAAACCCCCACTTTTCAAAAAAATTTTTTTTTGCTTTTCAGGGCTGCACTTGCAGCATATGGAAGTTCCCAGCCTAGGGGTTGAATCAGAGCTGCAGCTGCTTGCCTATGGCACAGCCATGCAGGATCCCAGCTGCACCTGTGACCTTCACCACAGCTCACAGCAACATGTGATCCTTAACCCACTGAACAAGGCCAGGGATCAAACCTGAGTCTTCATGGATACTAGTCAAGTTTGTTACCACTGAGCCACAACGGGAACTCCATAAAACCCTTTCTAATCTCACCTCACCCCCAAATTCTCCAGCCTTACCTCCCACCACACCCACTTTATACCTGGAAACTAATATTTATTTTTTTTATTTTTTAATTTTTTTGTCTTTTTACCATTTCTTGGGCCGCTCCTGCGGCATATGGAGGTTCCCAGGCTAGGGGTTGAATCGGAGCTGTAGCCACCGGCCTACGCCAGAGCCACAGCAACGCTGGATCCGAGCCTCGTCTGCAACCTACACCACAGCTCATGGCAACACCGGATCGTTAACCCACTGAGCAAGGGCAGGGACCGAACCCGCAACCTCCTGGTTCCTAGTCGGATTCGTTAACCACTGGGCCACAACGGGAACTCCGGAAACTAATATTTAAACAGTCCCTAGCACAGTACCTGGCCCATAATAGGTTTTTAATAAAATAAATACTAAGTTGAAACGTTGACAAGAAATGGGCCTGCAAAGGCATGGAAACTTGACATGTTTAATGTTACCCAAAAGGGACTTCAATCAACATCAGGTGGGGATGGAACTTAACTCTTGAGACACTTGGGTTGTCCTTTGGGAGATGATCGTGCCTGGCATGACTTCAAACCAGCATGGGAGAGGCAGAGGGACAATCTCAAATCTGACATTTGAGATAACCTAGCCATTCATAACTTCAGTCGTGAAGCAAAACAAACCTAAACCAGAAATTCTGTGTTTTACAATACTACTGGCAAGGCTAGCCAATGTTTGACAGGTTTCTTCTATTTAAAATTAAATGGAAAACTTGTTTTTAAGCCCTATGTTTTCTGGTTTAACAAGACACACAAGCATACCCCCTAAGGACATAACCAGGATTTCTGGTTTCTAGGATGGGGAGTATATGCTGCCAACCCAGCAACTAAGACTGCCTGCCAGAGTGCAGTGCTTCCTGATGTAGGAGAAAACACAGCACACAAGGAGTAAAAAGCTGCTCTACAGTCTACTGGAGGAGGTAAGCAGTTTACACTCTTCCATGGGGGTGTGAATTCTCAGGGGCAGCTCTGCACTAAAAAGTTTTATAGGCAGATACTACCTTGCAGTATATAGTATATTTATACAGTAAGTACAAATGCCAAAAATTGCCCTATTTGGGTGATAAAGCTATTGGAAACTTCAAGAACAGAAACAGGAAAACCTGAGGATTATCCCTCAAAATGAATTTTCTCCAAACTAATTTATCCCATCTAGTCACCTACCACTGCACTAAAAAACTCAAGACAGTATTCCTGTAAAAATGAGTTCTTATTAAGGTGAAAATAAAAGATGTAAATGACCTATCCTGATTAACATATCTTTTAAAGACTATCCAAGAATAAGTCAACAGTATAAACCCTCTCTTAGTGACTTAAGTTTCAAGTACTCTCTTCATTAGCTTGAAAGACATTACTGAAATAACCCTCATTCTCTCACACTATTTACAAAAAAGAAGGATTTACAAATACATTTGGTACTTTGGCTTTAGAATACAAGCATGTACCCTTTTTGGAAACAGGATGAAAAACAACTTACTGGTTTTATTTTGAATAGGTTATGTATTCACATTGTTCAAAATTCAGAGAGCATAAAGGGTATAAAATGAAAAGCTTCACCTCACTCTTGTCCTGCAGCCCTGTAGTTCCTCTTATTAGAGGCAATCAGTACTACAGGTTTCTTGCATATGCTTTGAGAGAGGCCTTCTGCATTTTATCAACTGCATGGGTATGCTTCCCACTTCTGTTGTTACAAATAGTAGCGCACTCTGCACCTCATCATTGTAACTGATTGCACTTTTCTCACATGATATATATTGGAGATCATTCCACTAATAGGGAACATTGTACACAAAGAGCATCATCAATTATCTTTAACAGCTGCAGAATAATTCCCTAGATGGAGCTATGGTAAGTTATTAAACCTGTCCCTATTAATGGACATTTAGGGGTTTCTAATTTTTAGCTTCAACAAAAAAGTAGCATGGTAGCTTTAAAGTAACGACAACCAAAAAAAAAACATACCTCAAACTAGGTATTCTTTTATCTAGGATTCCTGTATCTTAGACCCATCACAAACTCAGTGTTTGACTCTCCTAGGAAAGCATTCAAGGGTGGTGAACTTAACTATACCAATGATCTTGGCTCAATCTTGCCGTTTAGTCTACTTCACAAGCTTACTCACTTGGTTAAACAATGTCTAAGTTTCTACCAAACAAATTACTTTAGTAAAATGCAAAATTACCTGATTAAGATACCAACCTGTTGGAGTTCCCGTCGTGGTGCAGTGGTTAACAAATCTGACTAGGAACCATGAGGTTGAGGGTTCGATCCCTGGCCCCACTCAGTAGGTTAAGGATCTGGCGCTGCTGTGAGTTGTGGTGCAGGTTGCAGATGTGGCTCGGATGCCGCGTTGCTGTGGCTCTGGTGTAGGCTGGCAGCTCCAGCTCCGATCAGACCCCTAGCCTGGGAACCTCCATATGCCGCGAGAGCAGCCCAAGAAATGCCAAAAAGACAAAAAAAAAAAAAAAAAAGATACCAACCTGTTATGTGAGACAAGCTGACCTGCAGGTAATCCAAAGCCAGAGAATCAATTACTGCTTGTACATTGTGAGCTTCGTCCTCTTGACTCCTGGGAATAGCTATGAGGTCTGTGGGAAAAAAACTACATAATTTTGCATCTATGAGGGTCCAAGTTTTTAATCTACCCGTCTCTGACCAGGCCTCTGAGCACAGCTCAAACAGAGCAAACTATAAAGTACAGATAAGCACAGCCTGAATTCCATACAGTAGAATCTTTATTGGTTGAACATTTACTGATTGGATATGGTTTAATATTTATTCAAGCAACATACACATATATAAACGCTCTACGATAAGCACCAAGCTAGAGAAGGTAAAGAGGTCCCTAAATTCAAATAGATGTTAATACTTTAATGAGGGAGGCAATACATGAATTAAGACTTTAGTACATAACCATGGGCTGCTTTCCATCAAAGAAAAAAAACCCGGAGTTCCCGTGGTGGCTCAGTGGTTAATGAATCCAACTAGGAACCATGAGGTTGCGGGTTTGACCCCTGGCCTTGCTCGGTGGGTTAAGGATCTGGCATTGCCCTGAGCTGTGGTGTAGACTGCAGACGCGGCTCGGATCCTGTGTTGCTGTGCCTCTGGCTACAGCTCCGATTAGACCCCTAGCCTGGGAACCTCCATATGCCGCGGGGGCGGCCCAAGAAATGGCAAAAAGGCAAAAAAAAAAAAAAAAAAAGAAGAAGAAGAAGAAAAAAACCCCCAACAGATGTGAAAGAGTTCTTGTATATTCTGTTACAGCAGCCTATTGGGAATTACTGGCATAAAGGTTTAAAAGATCAGTATAGACCAGAGTGCAGAAAGATTTTATCAACAACTTACTTTGGAATTTGTCCTCTGGTATTCAAGAAGATGGATGTTTTGGGGAAAGATTTAAAAAAGTATTTTAAAAGATTGATCTAGGAGTTCCTACTGGGACACCATGGGACACAAAGGATGCAGGTTTGATTCCCAGCCCAGCACAGTGGGTTAAGGATCCAGCATTACTGTAGCTGCTGCTTGGGTCACGACTGCGGCTCAGATCTGATCCCTGGCCTAGGAACTCCATATGCTGCCAGGTGGCCAAAAAAAAGCTGATCTAATAACTACATGCCTCTGAGCTATAAAGAGAACTGAGACTAATGAGAAAGATATCAAAAAAAAAAAAAAGAAAGAGGAGTTCCCGTCGTGGCGCAGTGGTTAACGAATCCGACTAGGAACCATGAGGTTGCGGGGTCGGTCCCTGCCCTTGCTCAGTGGGTTAACGATTCGGCGTTGCCGTGAGCTGTGGTGTAGGTTGCAGACGCAGCTCGGATCCCACATTGCTGTGGCTCTGGCGTAGGCCAGTGGCTACAGCTCCGATTCAACCCCTAGCCTGGGAACCTCCATATGCCGCGGGAGCGGCCCAAGAAATAGCAACAACAACAACAACAAAAAGACAAAAGACCAAAAAAAAAAAAAAAGAAAGAAAGATACCAGTTAGAGGCCATCCCATTATTCCAAAAAGTGAGGAGAGCACCATAACACAGGGAAAATAAGAGAAACTATACAGAGCTTTAGTGCTTAATGGTTATAAATTATATAAAGATACAGTGGCAGCAAAGGAACCTATGGATAAGACAGAGATATCTAACCAAGGACACAGTACTAACAATTCTTACCCACAACACTGGTTAAATACCAAGACTCAACAACTTTCCAAGTTCCACTCAATTTTAGAACCTATGAAGATACATTTACAGAAAAGGTGTGACTTTCACAGAACATTAGGCATGATTATTAAACAGTGGATGATCAAGGCTGTTGTTATAGATGGTTAGCATAGGTATTAAAACAATGAATGCCTATAATTAGATATAACTAAGATGCACACAAAGAGAAAGCTTAAGATTTTATATACGCTACAGGACATAACTAAAAGCACCGGAAACTTCCAGCCTCTGATACAGATACTATTACTCCCAATTTTTTAGTACCCTTACCTGGTACCTTTTCTCCCAAAATGGATTGATAAAGAGCAATAAAAACATTAGCATCACAATCTTCTAGTTCTCTAATCCTCAGGTGTATGTGACATTTCAAGAGAAGATTATTGGCAACAGTTACCCAATCTGTTGGGAAAGGAAGGGAAAAGATCAGCCTAACTACAAAGAGTATATACGTTTATTTAAAAAACCTCACAAAAGCAGACATTGTATTCTACAGAAAATAAGAAATTCGATTGTTAGAGAATCTCAGACTGTCATAGGCATGATTTTTTTTAAATGTATTTATTTTTTTGGGATGATTTACAAAATGCTATAATTTCAATGTTGTCGAAACTATCATGCAGGAGTTCTCATTGTGGCTTGCTGGTAACAAACCTACCAGCATTCATGGGGACCTGGGTTCAATTCCTGGCCTCACTCAATGGATTAAGGATCCAGCATTGCCCTGAGCTGTGGTGTAGATTGGGGATGAGGCTCAGACGCTGTGTTGCCGTGGCTGTGGTAGGCCAGCAGCTGCAGCTCTGATTTGACCCCTACCAGGGAATGTCAGTAAGCTACAGGTGCGGCTCTAAAAAGCAAAAAAAAAAAAAAAAAAAAGAAAAAAGAAAAAAAGGCAAACAAAAAACCCACAAAACTATGATGCAAACTCCATTTTTACTGTTCCAAACTAAAATCTCAAATTACTCTACACCTTATTTTAGAAGCTATACGTAGATTTTTATTTAAAATATATTTACAAAAAGTCAGGAACATTATCTCATATACGAGAGATCACCAGAAACTAATTAATAGATGTTGTTTCAAAATCCCAATAGCATTAGTCATGATTTTACCCAATTATCTTGCCCAAGTTGGAATTTCTCTGGTGCCCAAATAAGTAGTGATTAACTGAGGCTGTTAAAAACTGGAGAAATGACACCAACACTACTGCAGTTTTTAATTTTTTTAATTGTATTTTGTGCACATGAAAAGAAACATGGTAAATACACAAAAACGTCTCTACATTCAAAATTAGCACATTACCAATACTGCTGAAGTTTCCTGCTGTCACCCTCCCTACCCTAGATACTGATAAGATGAGCAAAGTTATTTCAAGAGTTTGTCGGCCAAAGGAAACTTAGAAAAACCTGAAACAATTTGCAATTGACGGGAACGTTCTTTTATTCTGTGTGCGTTTTCTTAAGTATGTTCTAGAAACAAGTGCGAGTTTCCGTGTGAAAGCGTCTTCAAGGCATGTTATCTCCCTCTCCCAAAGTTCAGTACTCACAGCTGACCAAACCATGACAACTGGTTTGAACGCTGTCTTGGAGGAAAGGATGAAAGCGTCCTAGACAACCAAATCAATTCGCTTTTCAAAAGCGGTACTAGACAAAGCGAATGAGTCTAGAGATCACAGAAGAGAGAAGTCCACCACGGTTCTGCATTGGCCGGGGGCATCAACACATCTTAAAGAGGGCCGGTCCTCCAATGTTCAAATGAAGATGCAGGTACTACCTACCTCAGTCCTCGCAATGCAAGAACAGCAGACACACTGAGTGGGTGGATTCCCCAGAAAAATACGAGTCCGGGGAAGCTATGCGACTGCCCTTTTCGCAGCCAGGTTGCGTGCGCTACGGGCCTCACCGCAAGGGCCCTTCTAACCCACCCCCAAAACCGCACCCCACAACCCGGAAAGAGCCAGGGAGCGGTGATGAGACCCTACCCAGAGAGCCCGCCAACTATCACGGGGTGTCACCAGCCCCGCCGGCCGCCCAAACCCGCCCGAGGCCTCAAGGTAAAAGTTGCAGGCACGTTAGGGGATTTAGAGAGGACGACTTCGTCCACACACACCGGAGCGCCAGGCCGAGACTCACCAGCCTCTGAGCCGGCCATGTCGAGAAGGCAGGCCGCTGTCGGACTCTTGGCCCGGTGCGCGCGGGACGGAGCTCAGGGAGGGCCGCACGCCGCACACCCAGGGCTGACAGGAGGGGGAAGCAAACGAAAGTGCCGGGAAGGAGGGATTAAAAAGGGAGGGACGTTAAAACCGCTTCTCGTTGCTGATTGGTCACCACAGGACCACTTCCTTTCGCAGCACGCGCTGGGGCGGCGGTTTGCGAGCTCTAAATACCATTCTCCGCCGACCAGATCCTGCTAAGGGGTTCTCAGGTGGGTGGGTTTAACAGCCCCGCGGGTCAACCAGCCGACCTGGCCGGTCTCCCCGGGCAATAGCGCTGCACTTCCGGCGAAAGATTTCGTTTTGTACTCCTCCGCCGACGCCATCTGGGAAAGTAGTGCGGACTGCTCACCCGGTGGGCGGGGGGGGGGCAGTCACGTGACAATGTCAGGCTCCGCCTTCCCGTCTCGCCGGGTTGTGGGCGTGAGGGCCCTTTGGAGACGTAAACATTTCCAAGAGAACCAAGTGGCTTGGTCTGGGTGGGCCATTTCATTGTTCGCGCTGGACGTGAAAAAGGGCGGGGCGACTTCCTTGAAGTGTGGAAGACAAGGAAAAGGTGAAGTCAAGAGAGTAAAAACTGAGGCTTCCCAGTAGTGGGTGGATGGACCCACCCTTGAAAGGAGTGAAAAACGGGAGGGATGGTTTGGGTGGGGGGAGGAGAAGGAGGAGCGAGAACATGGCGGATTTCGGAACGCCCGCGGGCGGTGCGGCCTCGGCGCAGGGGCGGGGTGATTAGGTCATAGAGCAGCTCCCAGCGTTCTCTGCGGCGGAGGAGGCGGTCCAGGCTATAAAACCGGCTGCCGGGACGCGGCCGGCACCTCATTCATTTCCACCGGTCTCTTGTCGGGCAGCTTGGGCTCCTGTCATCGCCGTCCCTCCGCCGCTGCCGCCCCCGCAAGGCTTCGCCGTCGTCGAAGCCACCTCCAGCGACTTGTCGCACCCGATTCTCTGTGCTTTGTTTCCCGCCAACCGCAACCATTGACGCCATGTCGAGTTATTCAAGTGACCGAGACCGCGGCCGGGATCGAGGGTGAGTGTGGGAACTGACCTGTCAGGCCCTGTGGGTGGGGGATGGGATGCCGATGCGGGGGGGCGGGGTGGCGACGGGAATTCGGCTTCCTCAGCCTGTGTTTGGGCCTCGTCCCTCAAAGGCTTGCGCCATTTTGATATTTTTGAAACTGCTTGGGAGTTTCATGTTAATGGTTCTCGAGATCTCTTCTTTTGTCTGGGATGGGGTATCGCGGCCTCGATGATTTATCAGCTGTTGGGATAATTCCAAGGAGCGTATTTCGAAGGGAGGGGAGCGCAGCGCTTCGAGGCGGACGAAATCGCTGCTGTTAGGTGCAACCTTTCGGAAGGTCTTTTGGGGGCCCCAGGAATTTTGTGGGTGGCGAGGGGGCCGTCTCCGATGCCGTTTTTGCGGCGGGGGCAGGACGGTGACCGGCACCGCGGGAATCGGCCATGTGGCTGAGCCGCGGGTACAAAATGCCGGCATCGGACATGGCGGCGGCGCCTTTGTTACCCCGCCCGGCGGAGGAGCTCAAAATGGCAGCGTCGAGAAAATGTGGCGCAGAGAGAAATGCGAGACAAAGGGGGAAGCGCCGCCCCAGCGGGAACGCAGCCCGGCCGACTCCGCCCGGCAGGGACTCCTCCCCCGGTAGTCTCCAACGCCTCCTTTTCTTTTTCCTTACGTTTATATAATTTTGCTACCTTGATCGCGGTCCTTTTTGGGGCATCTCTCCAAGTCAATCGGCTTGCGTAAGTGTCCGCGAGATAACCCACCTTTTCCTGCTCTGTCTGCTGTTCCGTTATCTATTAAAATCAAAGCTCCTTTGCTTGAGAACAGCTGGTAGATAACATCGCTGTTAGGCTTATCCTTTCTTGTCTTTCTCTCAGATATTTAATTTTTAAGTTCATGGGAGAGATTAGTAGCCCCCAACTATTGACGCTCCTTGTAATCTGAACTTCTGGCACTCGGGCAGCCACTTTCCGACCTGTGAAATCCCGGGCTGATGATTTGGGTTCAATGGCGTGTACTTGGTACAACGGGAAATGAAAAGGATACGGTGCTAATTGTGGCTTTTGAGAGAATGACCGTCTGTTCCACCTGGAAGTCTTTGATATTTAGCATGTGCCAAGGGGTGGTTAATATGTCTACGTGTTCGAAGATGTGACTTTTTAATTTCAGGTTTGGTGCGCCTCGATTTGGAGGAAGTAGGGCAGGGCCCTTATCTGGAAAGAAGTTTGGAAATCCTGGGGAGAAACTGGTTAAAAAGAAGTGGAATCTTGATGAGCTGCCCAAATTTGAGAAGAATTTTTATCAAGAACACCCTGATTTGGCTAGGCGCACAGCAGTAAGTAATTTCATGTGGTTTCTAAAGGCTGTAATTCAATAATTAATAACTTTGCAGTGAATCAAAATCTGACTAGAAGTGCCCTGCACATAACCAAGTTTTGGGGAACTCATGCTGAGTAAGTAGTTGGGGAAGAGGAGTTACTACTCACTTTTGGAGACGAGTGACTTTTTCTACTTAAAATGGTTGGGTGTAATGTAATAAGTGGTTTTTGTTTGTTTAGGGTTTTTATATGGATCCAAATTTTTAAAGGCCATCTTAAAGTAGTTAAGTCAATTATGAATTTAGGAGCTTATTGGTTGCATTTTCAGTTAAGGGGAGTTGTCATGAGAAGACAACTGGATTTTTGTAATTTGTTTTGTAGCAAGAGGTAGAGACATACAGAAGAAGCAAGGAAATTACAGTTAGAGGTCACAACTGCCCAAAGCCAGTTCTGAATTTTTATGAAGCAAACTTTCCTGGTAAGTGCTAGTTTTCCCTACCTTAAAAAAAAATTCTTTCTCTCGGCATTTCTAATTTTAACTTACTTGTTTATGATTACAGCAAACGTAATGGATGTGATTGCGAGGCAGAACTTTACTGAACCCACTGCTATTCAAGCTCAGGGATGGCCTGTTGCTCTAAGTGGATTGGATATGGTTGGGGTAGCACAAACTGGATCTGGGAAAACATTATCTGTAAGTTTGGGCAACTTGTAATTCTGTGTCGAGTGATTGAGAAAATGGGTTGGAAGTTAAAAGAAACCAGAAATATTTTAATGTGTAACTTCTGTTTGCCCCTTCTCTGAACAGTATTTGCTCCCTGCTATTGTCCACATCAATCATCAGCCATTCCTAGAGAGAGGTGATGGACCTATTGTAAGTATACCTTAAGCTTTGTTTTAAAGTACAGAGATTTGGGGAGTTCCCATCGTGGCGCAGTGGTTAACGAATCCGACTAGGAACCATGAGGTTGCGGGTTCGGTCCCTGCCCTTGCTCAGTGGGTTAGGGATACGGCGTTGCCGTGAGCTGTGGTGTAGGTTGCAGACATGGCTCAGACCCTGCGTTGCTGTGGCTCTGGCGTAGGCCTGTGGCTACAGCTCTGATTAGACCCCTAGCCTGGGAACCTCCATATGTTGCGGGAGCGGCCCAAGAAATAGCAAAAAGACAAAAAAAATAAAAAAATAAAAGTACAGAGATTTGTCCAGTAGAAAGCAAATGACAATTTGTGGTGATTTTAAGTGGAGACTCTCGTTAGCTGTTTTGTACCATTTATCTGGAAACAAATCTGCTCTAGGTATTGGACAGCAAAATAAGTCATGTGCTGGTGTAACACTGATATATCATCACTTCAAAAGTAGACTCCGGGACTCTGCTGAAAGGTATTCCACTTTCTCTTTTCTTAGTGCTTGGTGCTGGCACCAACTCGAGAACTGGCCCAACAGGTACAGCAAGTAGCTGCTGAATACTGTAGAGCGTGTCGCTTGAAGTCCACCTGCATCTATGGTGGTGCTCCTAAGGGACCACAGATACGTGATTTGGAGAGAGGTACAAAACAGAAAGTGTTTGATTTGTCACTGGTGGTGCTAAAATTCTAGATGTCTTGGTTACATTTATGTGTTTAAAGGTGTGGAAATCTGTATCGCGACACCTGGAAGACTGATTGACTTTTTAGAATGTGGGAAAACCAATCTAAGACGGACCACCTACCTTGTCCTTGATGAAGCAGATAGAATGCTGGATATGGGATTCGAACCCCAAATAAGGAAGATTGTGGATCAGATAAGAGTAAGTACTCTTTAAATGTATCTATCTTTTCAAACTTTGCTCTAAATTTATTCTTAGAATACAAGGCTTTTTCTTTAATCCAAAAATCTTTAGCCTGATAGGCAAACCCTCATGTGGAGTGCTACTTGGCCAAAAGAAGTAAGACAGCTCGCTGAAGATTTCCTGAAAGACTATATTCATATAAATATTGGTGCACTAGAACTGAGTGCAAATCACAACATTCTTCAGATTGTGGATGTGTGTCATGATGTGGAAAAGGATGAAAAGTAAGTCAGTCTTAATAACTCTAAAAACAACTTTATTGTACAAATTGAGTCACGCATTTATAGGTTACCTTAAACATGACTTTCAGTCATACTGGAATTTGGCTGTTGAAATTGGTCTATCCATTGTTCTGAAAATTGTTTTGCTTCCTTTGTTCATGTAATTGGTTGTCATCATGTTTCTATCATCTATAGAAAAAAAGATCTGCCTTACAGGGGCAAGACCAAGGATAGACTGTTTATACGTTTAAGCAGGTGTTTGACTTGTAGCCATATGATTTGAAGTTAGTGTTTTGCTGACCATAACTTAGAATTCACAATTTTTTGTTTCTTTAAAGACTTATTCGCCTAATGGAAGAGATCATGAGTGAGAAGGAAAATAAAACCATTGTTTTTGTTGAAACCAAAAGAAGATGTGATGAACTTACTAGGAAAATGAGGAGAGATGGGTATGTGGGCTTCCTCCATTGAAGCAGATGTATTAATAAGAGCTGAGTTTAGGGGGAGGGCAGAAACTTTAATTAGTAACGTTAGACTTGAGGTGGGTTGGTTTTTTTTGTTTTTTGTTTTTTTCCTTTTCTGTTTTGTTTTTTGTCTTTTTAGGGCTGCACCTGCAGCAGCATATGGAAGTTCCCAGGCTGGGGGTTGAACCCGAGCTGTAGCTGCTGGTTTACACCATAGCCACAGCAATGCAGGATCTGAGCTGTGTCTATGACTTAGACCACAGCTCATGGCATTTCCAGATTCTAACCCACTGAAAGAGTCCAGGGATTGAACCTGCGTCGTCATGGATACTAATCCAGTTCATTACTCCTGAGCCATGAAGGGAACTCCTGATAGATTTTGAGTTTCATCAATGGGGACAATCTGATGGTATAAATGAGAGCGTAGATACATTATTTGAAATTAAAAGGGCCTTTGACCAAAAATGTTTATGTGCTTAATTAAATTCTGACAGTTAAACTTTGATGTTTAAATGTGAGTGTATTAATACAACTTCTCTTTAACTTAGGTGGCCTGCCATGGGTATCCATGGTGACAAGAGTCAACAGGAACGTGACTGGGTTCTAAATGGTAAGTATTTCAAGTGAAAGGTTCCCCACCACCACCAGAACCTAAATTCCATTTTGGTCAGTTATTTTCGTGTATGTGTGTGTGTGTGTGTATATATATATATATATATATATATATATATATATATATATATATTTTTTTTTTTTTTTTTTTTGGCAGAATTCAAACATGGAAAAGCTCCTATTCTGATTGCTACAGATGTGGCCTCCAGAGGGCTAGGTTAGTACAAACTCGAATTCATGGCTTGGTTTCCCAGAAGATCTCCATTAATTTTTTAAAGAAAGTTTATTGCTTTCTTTAACCTCTGCATTTTTTCCAAGTTTTTTTCATATAAAGGTGCAGTCTTTGTGGCAAGGCCTAGGCATGACAATCGGAGGACTCGAGGGGGATGGAGGACTAGTGATCGGCTGGCTGCTTCCAGTCGATTAGAGAGGTGAAAAGCTGAAAGTGTGCCAGTAATCTTCAAAAGGCAGAACATACCACCTCTGCCCCGTAAACTGTTCTCTCCGGGGGAAAAAAATGGAAGTTATCCTCACAGTTCACTGCCGTGGTATTTCTTCTGTCCCATGCTTTGCATGACTGCCATGGTACAGCATTGTTGCAAACTGTTTACTGTGATCTGTGGGTCTTTGAGTTTCAGTGAGTTTGCTGAAATGTCGAAGAAATAGTTCCAAACTTCAATGTTCAATGAAATTTTTGTTCCAAGTTTGAAATGGAGAGAGCAGCTTTAAAAGGTACTAAGCCTTTTACAAATTGGTGAGTACTGGCACATAAGATCCTAGAGCAGGGACAACTTCTCACACCTAGTCAGTGGGAAAAGAAAGCAGTGCTTTGAAAGTTCCTCCCTCACCTACACAGTAGTCGTCATGTCGAGACCTGCCAGAGAGAGACACATTCTCAAGTGAATCCTGGCTTCTTGGAAGCGCTTGCCTAGACGAGACACAGTGCATAAAAACAACTTTTGGGGGACAGGTATGTTTTTCTTGCAGCTGCGGTTGTAAGGTCTTGGCAAGACAAGCAGTGTGGCCAGAAATTCGAACTTCTGATGAGTGTGTAATGCAAAGGACCATGTACCTTTTTCTTGAAAGGTCCTCAAAATGAGCACACGAGGAGGTTGCTGTGAACCTTTAAGTGGCCCTACTGCGCAGAAGCATTCAGATGTCACTTGATGATCTGTAAGGGGACTTGGCTGAATTGGGAATGTATTAGGGAATACACACACGTCCTTTTGACAGGCTCCGTTATTGGGTGGGTTACGAGGCGTATAAATGACGTGTGCTTCTTATTTTTCTCTCTTCAATCTCAATGGTATTCCTACAGGGAATGGATAACCATTTTAACTGTATTTTTTGCAGCCCATACCTTCTTGGGAATACAATTGTCTAACTTTTTATTTTTGGTCTGGCTGTTGTGGTGTGCAAAACTCCGTACATTGCTATTTTGCCACACTGCAACACCTTACAGATGTGGAAGATGTGAAATTTGTCATCAATTATGACTACCCTAACTCCTCAGAGGATTATATTCATCGAATTGGAAGAACTGCCCGCAGTACCAAAACAGGCACAGCATACACTTTCTTTACACCTAATAACATAAAGCAAGTGAGCGACCTTATCTCTGTGCTTCGTGAAGCTAATCAGGCAATTAATCCCAAGTTGCTTCAGTTGGTCGAAGACAGAGGTTCAGGTAAGACCAGCTTTGGATGAGAAATGTTGATGGTCTTGGGTCACATTAATCGCCTACAGATCCATTTAAATGGGATTGGCGGGTGAGTAAAACCTTCAGTGCAGAGTGAAGTTGAGAAAATACTTCTCAAAAGTAGAGCTACCAATTCCTTTATGTTGTGATTTGTGCCATAGAAATAATCGATCTGCAATTTCTTTCTTGACAGGTCGTTCCAGGGGTAGAGGAGGCCTGAAGGATGACCGTCGGGACAGATACTCTGCGGGCAAAAGGGGTGGATTTAATACATTTAGAGACAGGGAAAATTATGACCGAGGTTACTCTAGTTTGCTTAAGAGAGATTTTGGAGCAAAAACTCAGAATGGTGTTTACAGTGCTGCAAATTACACCAATGGGAGCTTTGGAAGTAATTTTGTGTCTGCTGGTATACAGACCAGTTTTAGGACTGGTAATCCAACAGGGACTTACCAGAATGGTTATGATAGCACTCAGCAATATGGAAGTAATGTTCCAAATATGCACAATGGTATGAACCAACAGGCATATGCATATCCTGCTACTGCAGCTGCACCTATGATTGGTTATCCGATGCCAACAGGATATTCTCAATAAGACTTTAGAAGTATATGTAAATGTCTGTTTTTCATAATTGCTCTTTATATTGTGTGTTATCAGACAAGATAGTTATTTAAGAAACATGGGAAATGCAGAAATGACTGCAGTGCAGCAGTAATTATGGTGCACTTTTTCGCTATTTAAGTTGGATATTTCTCTACATTCCTGAAACAATTTTTAGGTTTTTTTTGTACTAGAAAATGCAGGCAGTGTTTTCACAAAAGTAAATGTACAGTGATTTGAAATACAATAAATGAAGGCAATGCATGGCCTTCCAATAAAAAATATTTGAAGACTGAAATAAGTGGAAATGGTACTTTATTTTACATATATAATGTCATGTAAAACTTGGCTTAGAAGGTGTGTTTTTTTTTTTTTTTTTTAATCCTAAGAACTAAATTTACTGCTCCTTTCCATGATGTAGTTTGGGGGAATGGGGAGATCAGAAGGCCTTTCTTACAGTTATCTATTCCTATAGCAAAGATTAAAATTAGATTGATTTAGGTTAACAATTCTAGACTAAATTGTAAAGGCTTTGTCAGTACCCTCCAACATCAGGTGAGTCATTTAATAATGGTCTATTTGTTGGCAGAATGGTAAAATGAGGTACTGCAACATAGGAAATAATGTAACTATATAGCCCTACCCTCTGGCAGTTTAGTGTGAGAATGTGGATGGTTTTGTTCATACTGCAAAATTTATAATTCAAGAATCTCCAAATACCTTTTTTTTAAAGAGACTATATATTTGTGGTGATAGCTATATTAGAAATAACTGAAATACTGAACAAGCTGAAAGGCTGCATACACCTTTTAGGGTGGTTGGCCAAAAAGTAAGTTTGAATTTGTTTAATTTGTTTTCAGTAGTCTTGGTGCTGACTGCTGTCAGGTAGTAATAGAGATGCTAGTCTTCACAGGTTTCCTGGGACTCTTAACTGAGTAGTGAATGTCCAGTAATTCAGGGAACTTTAGAGGACTTCAAACTGTAAGGTCTGTTCATGTTTAAATAAACATACACCAAAAAATCCTCAAGATTTAATTAATGGTTAACCTAGAGGAAGCCACATAACCAAAAAGCACAGTGACTGTAATCCAGGTCCTTTCGTTAGGGTCATCATGGGTTTATTGCTAGAAAGATTCAGCAGGTAGTTTTAGATTTAACTTTGGCTCACCATCCTTTCTAACACTTAATTTCAGTGATGGCTAGAAGTAGGCCTGAATGTCTTCCCAGAGAGTCTGGTACTTAGGTTTTTTTGCAAGGAGAGGAGAGGTCTTCCTTGCTATTTCATTTAAATCGTGATGATTAAACTGAGACTTTAATTGGTGTTAATGCCTTATCTCTAAAGTGTAAAATGGGAGGTTTCCTGGGGCAGGGTAAGGAGTGGCATTTTTAGGACTAATACATTGAAAACTGATTCAGCCTCTAGTAATTGAACAGTTTTCAATAGCATGATTAGTCAAATTCATTATGACTTTTAACTTATAAGCTTTTGGGATAGGTTGGAGTATTTATTACATATTTTACTGTTTAATGTCTAACGTGGGCCTTTTAATTTGTAAACATTTACTGAAATGACTGTGGGACTGTGGAAAACATTTACCTATTTACCTTTGAAGTTTTAAAAGACAGTCCACTTTTTAGCATGTGTGTTGTGTCCAGCCTGTGGTTGTCTTAACCTAATAAATGTGATTTTTCTCCCTGTTCTCTCTTTTATTTATTTGCGTATAGGCCTCTTCCCTGGTGTGTGTTTTCCTGGGTGTGGAAAACACCTTGTTACCCAGCTCCACAGTTAATTACTATAATTGCTTTGGGGCAATATTGTTTCTAGTTTGTTTTTTTTGATATAAAAAACTTTTCATACACATTCTTGTATGGAATGATTTCCTGAACCTGTCCTTCACCTTGCTCATGATGAAGAATTTTGACTGTTGCGTGTTTACTCAATTGCTAAGCTGCTGTACGTAGTGGAATACAGTAGTATCTTTTACCTGGGTTAACCTTTCAAGGTTAAGGAAAGTTGGAAGTAGAAATTATGGGGTCTAGAATCAGCTATTTTCCTCTAGCTGACTTGTACCACATCATCTCCACTATTGGCAGTTTTCCTAAGGTCTGTAAAGATGAAAAGTCATCAAGCTGGCCAGGTACTCCTGCCACTCTGTTTTAAGAAGGTTTTTTGTGAGTTTGTCTCATGTTTTAGAAGAGTCTTGGTGGAACAACTTACCTGTACACAAGTGCTTTGTTCTCAAGTGTTCGTCCATATTAACTAGGTTTAAAATATTGCTGGGCCCTTTCCAACAGTTGTTTAACCTTCACAGGTGAGGTAGGTGCTGCGTAACAAGGGCTGCCCTTTGAACACCAATGTGTGAAGGTGGTGTGTGCCCCTTTCCCCATGCACACTCAGAGAAGTATGGGGGAAGGCAGGATAGCCCCAGCCTTTTTGCCTAGAAACGCAAGGAAGGCCTGGGTCTTTAGAATTGCAATAAAAGGCCAACATGCTAGCTGCATGCAGAGATTGACTAGGGGATTGACTACCTACAGCAGAGGTTTTGGCCAAGTCCTTAACCACTGAACAACGAGGGAACTGCAAGGACTATGACCACTGTTAATTTTTGTGAACACTTAAGGTTAATAAGGGGCATTTCCTTGGCTGGTGTTTTGTTTTTTGTTTTTTTGGCTTTTTGCTTTTTCTAGGGCTGCTCCTGTGGCACATGGAGGGTTCCCAGGCTAGGGGTCCAATCGGAACTGTAGCCACCAGCCTACACCACAGGCACAGCAATTCAGGATCCGAGCCGAGTCTGCGACCTACACCCCAGCTCAAGGCAACGCTGGATCCTTAACCCAGTGAGAGGCCAGGGATCGAACCCGCAACCTTATGGTTCATAGATTCGTTAACCACTGAGCCACATGGGAACTCCTTGGCTTTTTTTTAAGGGCTGCAGCTGGGGCATATGGAAGTTCCCAGGCCAGGGATCAAGTCAGAGCTGTAGCTGCAGGCCGACACCACAGCTCACAGCTACGCCTGGATCCTTAACCCACTGAGCGAGGCCAGGAATGGAACCTGCCTCCTCATGGATCCTAGTTGGGTTTGTTAACTGCTGAGCCACAAAGGGAACTCCAAAAAGGGATGTTCAAATGTGAATATGCAGCATACAAAGTACTGATTGAACAAAAAGGAAAGTAAGGCTGACTCAATAGAGGCGACAGCAGGAGAATGAAAAGATCTTTATTGGTGTTGATGAGGACATATAAAAAGAGCAACAAATTAGGGCGAACTAGACCTGACGGAAGTGAGAAGAACCGAGGGTCCGACGTCTGCCTTTGCAAGCGGGAGAGGCCCGTAAGGGGGTTCCAGCCGGAAGAAACAAACAGTGACGCACTTCCGTGGGTGGGGCTAGCCGTAAGCACGCTCACTTCCGTCGCAACTGCGCAGTTCGCCTCCGGGATCTTGATAATTGTGTGGGTTTGGTCTAAGTTTAACTCCCGAGGACTATGCGCTCCGGTGCAGCCGGCAGGGCCTGCCAGAGAGTCTGCAGGTGCTTTTTTTCTGGGTTTGGGACTCGAGTAGATGGGGGGCAGCCGGAGTACTTGAGAGAAAACGGCTCCGGCTCCCTCGTAGGGCTTGCGGAGCCCCACGGTAGCGAGCGGAGAGAAGCTCCTGAGTCTAGTGATGAGGGGAGCGAGGTGCTGATAGAGATGTGTCAGAAAAGGCGTTTTCTCAGTGGCACCAAGCGGAAGCTTAGCCAAGATTCTCTTCTCAGCGGGTGCCACCCCGGCTTTGGCCCCTTGGGCATAGAGTTGCGGAAGAACCTGGCGGCAGAATGGTGGTCTTCGGTGGTGGTGTTCAGGGAGCAGGTCTTCCCGGTAGACGCCCTCCACCATGAACCGGGGCCTTCGCTGCCTGGGGACAGTGCCTTCAGGTTTGTTTCTGCAGAAACGCTACGAGAAATCTTGCAAGACAAAGAGCTGAGTAAGGAACAGCTAGTAGCATTTCTTGAGAACTTATTAAAAACTTCTGGGAATCTACGAGAGAACCTTCTTCACGGTATGCTTCACGGTTTCATGCTTCAAAATAGATGTTGGGGTGGAAAAGCAGTCTCACTCGATTAAAACGAATTGCACCTGGCTCTTTATGCACGTGGAAAGGAAGTTATCTGGTTCTCATCTTCTTGAAATAGTTGGGTTTATTGACAGTGCTGCTGCCCTGGAGAAAATTAGTTCATGGGATCGTTATTGTTCCTTGAAGAATCTGGCCCGAGGATCTAGTAAAGCTGTTTCATAGGGCAACCCTAGAATTTTGGAGTTCACTTGAGCAGCCCTAGAATTAGGAGATTAAATCATGTGTATTAATCATAGGCTCATTGTTTCTAAAATGTTTATAAATACTTCCACAGTTTTGAGTTTTACATACAATAGACTAATCAAGTGCTCATTTTTCTAGAGCAACAGGAAAATGCCCTCCCCCAGTTTTTCTTAGTAAAAACTGAGCAATAGTCTAGTTCGAAGAGCCCTTCAGGTGATTTTTGAGTTGGAAATATAATAACAGGACTAAATTGGAGTTCCCGTCGTGGCTCCGTGGTTAACAAATCTGACGAGGAACCATGAGGTTGCGGGTTTGATCCCTGGCCTTGCTCAGTGGGTTAAGGATCCAGCGTTGCCATGAGCTGTGGTGTAGGTTGCAGACGCGGCTGGGATCCCGTGTTGCTGCTGTGGCTGTGGCCTAGGCCGGTGGCTCCGGCTCCGATTCGACCCCTAGCCTGGGAACCTACATATGCTGTGGGAGAGGCCCAAGAAATGGCAAAAAGACCAAAATAATAATAATAATAATAGGACTAAATTAAGCTATATAAGTGACTCAAGTGAATACACAGAAATTTGTTTGTGACAATTTGGCTTTCAAGTCAAATAGAACATGGGGGAAAAAAATCAGGTTCTTGGAGTTTCCGTCGTGGCTCAATGGAAAGGAATCTGACTGGCATCCATGAGGACACAGGTTCAATCCCTGGCCTCACTCAGTGGGTTAAGACTCCTGAGTTGCCATGAGCTATGGTGTAGATCAAAGATGCAGCTCAAATCTGGTATTGCTGTGGCTGAGGTGTAGGCCAGCAGCTACACTCTGATTCGACCCCTAGCCTGGGAACCTCCATATGCTATGGGTGCAGCCCTAAAAAGACCAAAAAAGAAAAAAATCAGGTTCTTTAGAGGACAGACTTGCTACAGCATCTCATCTTTGCAAAGCGCTATTCTTGCCATTTTTTATTAAGCGGTACTATGAAGTAATTTAAAATAACCAATGTCCATTGTTTCTGAAAATTAGTACCTGTATTGTAACCTTTTAAAGATTTTCCGTAATAAAATAAAGCAAGCTTAAACTGGTGAGTATATAGGACAATTTTAATGTGTACTACTTTAATTATTCCATGGTAGTTTTACTTTGGGGGAATTAAATCTCTGCTCATTATCATATCCCAAAACAAAGTCAATCTTTTATTACCTATTAGAAAATGAAACATAGCTCTCTTGGATTCATCAAAGTACTTATTGATGTTCCAGACATTTCCTTGCCTTTAAGAAACTTAAATCCGGAGTTCCCATCATGGCGCAGCAGAAGCAAATCTGACTAGGAATCATGAGGTTGTGGGTTCGATCCCTGGCCTTGATCAGTAGGTTAAGGATCCGGTGTTGCTGTGAGCTGTGGTGTAGGTCGCAGACATGGCCCGGATCTGGCGTTGCTGTGGGGCAACGGCTCTGATTAGACCCCTAGCCTGGGAACCTCCATACGCCGTGGGTGTGGCCCTCAAAAGACAAAAAAAACCTAAAGACTTAAGTCCACTTATTTGCCAAATCTTTTGGTTGTCTAGTGTTTTAGCTTAAGTACCAGTTTGCCATTTCTTTCTATGCCCAATGCCCTTGCTGTCTTTATTTCATGTCTGAAATATTGTGGTAGCCTCTACTTACGAATGGGTTTTTAAAAATTCTCATCCATTGTGTTTCCAAGTATTGTTACTGCCCCATTCTCTTCCTTCTGTCCTTCTGTGGCTAATTACACATATGTTAGACTTCCCTCCCACCCAGTCTTATTAGCAACTTTCTTGAATACATTATCACGTTTTAAAGTCTATGTCTGATAACTCAGATGTCTGTTTCCAATATCTGTTTTTCTCTGGGTGTTTTGGTCATTTGGACTTCTCTCTTGGTTTTCTAGGTAATTTGTGTGTTCACTGTAGAGATAAACTGAGGCTTGGGTGGCATTGTTTTCTTTTGCTTTTGGCAGGCAGCTAGAGCATATCTTGATACAATCCAGGATTAAGTTTATTGAGGCTGGGCTTCGGTCTTTTCACTTAACCTCCACTCCTAGAGTGTAGCCCTTTTGAGTGTCTCTAGTGAAAGGCTGGGATGTTTTCCAGCCCGCCCCGGCCATGAGCCAGGAACTACAATTTTTGTACTTCTTGGCCCCAGAATATGGCAAGCTCTGCTCAGCATTTCAGCTTCTCAGCTCTGCTACTTCAAATTTGGAAAAGTAGCACATGTTGGATTCACCTCTCTGCTCTTCTTTTCTCTCCCAATCTTGGACCCTCAAGTCTTTACTGCCTTGATAGCTCTCTTATGTCTTTAAACAGATTTTTTTAAGTTTCTTGACCAACTTTTCTTGTTAGCAACATGTTAGGCTACTATTACCAGATGTAGAAATCTCAAAGTAACTCTTGAACACAGTGTTAACATTTAGTGGGAAATAAGTGCGTAAAGAACTACAAATAAATCTTGAACTTAGATTTACTCTAAGTAGAAATGCTGGGGGAGTTCCCATTGTGGCTCAGCAGAAAGAGATCTGACTATATAAGGACACAGGTTCAATCCCTGGCCTCGCTCATTGGTTAAGGATCTGGCATTGCCGTGAGCTGTGGTGTAGGTCGCAGACGCAGCTCAGACGGGGAGTTGCTGTGGCTGTGGTGTAGGCTGGCCACAGCTCCAATTTGGCTCCTAGCGTGGGAACCTCCATATACCACGAGTGGAGCCCTAAAAAGACAAAAAAGGAAATGTTGGTATTGTAATTCTAAAGCTATTTCATATGTGTATTATAGGATAAAGCGAATAGATCAATGGATCAATTTAGTATCCAAGATTTTCACTGTAAGAGAAAAGATATATATATATATATATATATATATATATATATATAGGCGAAGGTAAACATTGTAAGGTTAAACTTGAATTGACTATCAGTATGAACTCATGAGTTTTTAAAAATATATATTCTAACTTTCTTCATTGAAAGGGCCTGGAAGTGATTACATTAGCAATGAGCGTACCTACCCAGAATTTGGTTTCTTTTTCCTCTTCTTTTTTTTGGCTTCACCTGTAGCATGTGAAAGTTTCTGAGCCAGAGATCGAATCCAAGCCACAGCTGTGACAATGCCAGATCCTTAACCCATTCCACCACAGTGGAAACACCCAGAATTTGGTTTCTCTAAGGAACCAGTGCTGGGAGAAGTGGCTCACTCCAGGTCTGGGCAGGGAAAGAACAAGGTGATTTGGGGACAGTTTATGGTGCTAGAAAGCAAAGAATTACTTGAAGACTAGTAGATTTATGTTAAAAGGACACAGAAGCTGCCTTGTAGGAGATTCCCACTGGGTAAGTTTGGGACAAATTAAAAATTAAAATATATATTGATGGTAATGGATAAGAACACATTAAATAAAATTAAAAATCTAATCTACAGTGTTAATCAAAATAATTGAGAAGGAGGAGGTGAAGAAAGTTTGTTTTACAGAAGCTTTGCAATAAATATAGAAAGGAAAAAGAGATTAGAGAAAAATCACCACTTTGATTTTGTAATCACCAGTATAATAATTCAAGGGTCATTAGTATATTCTAAAATATTGGGTGTTGGAGTTTCCGACGCGGCTCAGTGGTTAATGAATCCGACTAAGAACCATGAGGTTGCAGGTTTGATCCCTGGCCTTGCTCAGTGTGTTAAGGATCGGGCATTGCTGTGAGCTGTGATGTAGATCGAAGACGTGGCTTGGATTCCGCGTTGCTGTGGCTCTGGTGTAGGCTGGCGGCTACAACTCCGATTGGACCCCTAGCCTGGGAACCTCCATATGCTTCGGGAGCAGCCCTTTGGCAAAAAAGACCAAAAAAAAAAAAAAAATATATGTATATATATTGGGTGGAAGGGAATTCCCACTATGGCATAGTAGGTTAATGATCTGGCTTATCTCTGTGGAGGCTCCCGTTTTGATCCCCAGCCTGGGGCAGTGGGTTAAAGATCCAGCATTGTTGCAGCTGTGGCATAGGTCACAACTGGGGCTTGGATTCAATCCCTAGCCTGGAGATTTCCATGTGCCATGGGGTGGCTGAAAAAGAAAAAAAAAAAAATTTTAAAGGTATTGGGTGGGAGACACTTGGAGAGCAGGATAATGTTGGGCAATGGATAGTCACTACCTAGATAATCAAATCTCGTTTCATTAAAAGTGGGATAATTTGATATTATGTTCCTTCTGTTAGTTGATGTGTATATCTTACTGCATCCAATGTCGTGTTTACTCCTGCTAAAAATAATTAAGCCAAATTATAAGGAAGCTTCAGACAAATCTAATGTGAGATAATCTATGACTGGCTTGTACTCAAAAAGAAAAACGTCATTGGAATTCCTCTTGTGGCCTTGCTCGGTGGATTAAGGATCTGTCATTGCCATGAGCTGTGGTGTAGGCAGCAGCTATAGCACACATGGCATATGGAGTTCCCAGGCTAGGGATCAAATCAGAGCTACAGCTGCTGGCCTACGCCACAACAACGCGAATCCGAACAGGATCCAAGCCATGTCTTCGACCTGCACCACAGAGCTCAGGGCAACACCAGTTCCTTAACCCACTGAACAAGGCCAGGGAATCGAACCCATATCCTCATAGATACTAGTTGGGTTCATTACTGCTGAGCCACAGGGGAACTTCCAAGTTTACAGATATTTGTTGTACTGTCCTTTCAAGTTTACTATGAATTTAAAAATCTTCGAACTAAAAAGTTGGGGGACACTTCCCAAAATTAAATGGTAATCAGTTAAGATCTACCTTAGTACCTCCATGTTAGTATACTTACTGCTGTGTTAGCATTATATTATTAATTTGTGTATTAATTATACCAAAATGACTTGGGTTTATAGACTAGATTCATACAGTGATTGGTTTATCATTTGACAGGTGCCTTGGAGCATTATGTTAATTACCTGGATCTGATGAATAAGAGGCTACCTTTTGGCCTTGCTCAGATTGGAGTGTGTTTTCATCCTGTTTCTGATACTAAACAGACATCTGATGCTGTTAAAAGGTATACACACACAAAAAAAATGGCAAAATAACTTGGCCTTACGTTTAAAGAGTCACTTTCACTTTGGGAGAACTTGTATGATTTTCAAATAAATGATTATCTGTTATTTCTGATAGCCAAAGAATCGGTGAAAAGACTGAAGCTTCACTGGTATGGTTTACTTCATCAAGAACTGCAAGCCAGTGGCTTGATTTCTGGCTACGTCATCGACTCCTGTGGTGGAGAAAGGTATGACACTCATTACCCTTAACTTAATAATTAATAGGCAACGTGTCCTAGTGTGTCAGAGGTAATAGTTCTCTCTAATAAGTTAAGTTTCATTTGATGTAGCTATAGGAGACAGCTATAGGATACATTAACAAAAACAAAAAAACCCAATTGTAATGATTTTCATTATTCCATTAAACGAAATTTCTTTGGTAAAGACTTGGTTGATATCTCTCTCTTGCTCAGAAACTCTGGTTAGTAGGACTTTACATTTAGGGTAAAGTTCAGATTCCCTAGCCTGGCATTCCTGGCTGGTACAGAGTGGGACACTTGCCCTATCTTAGAGCTGTAGCTTTTGCTCCTCACCACCGGGAACGCTCTCTCGTAGTCAAATTGTTCTGTAATTTACAATCCAGTTTTAGTGTATGCTAAAGAGAAAAGTGTTGAAGTAAGCGTTTTTATCTTGCCATTGTCTTATTTCTCTAACTCTTAAAATCTCCAAACACCTAAACTAAATGGGATAATCACAAATAATCAAGCTCTTCACAGAAGCATAAGAATGGTATGTGGTACTTTCCTCATTATCCCATTTAGTTCATAGGTCCTTTCCCTCTTGTTAATTGACCACAGAAAGGCTCGATAACATCAACAGGTTTTCTCTGTAGTTCTTTCAGGTTAAAAAATAGTATTTTCAACAGTGCATTCACTCATATTTAATTAAACTTAAATTTTTTGGGGGGGGACTTGACCAGTTTCATTCAGTTGCCGCAGGCAAATTTAATTTTTAATGTTATTTTAATAAGTTAATAAGACAAACTTTCTTTTCCAGTTTGCCATGAGTCCATCTAACTTCAGCAGCAGTGATTGTCAGGATGAAGCAGGCCGGAAGGGAAACAAACTTTACTACAATTTTCCTTGGGGAAAGGAGCCAATAGAAACCCTGTGGAATCTAGGAGATCAAGAACTTTTACATAAGTATCCAGAAAATGTGGCTCAATTGCACGTATGTTTTCCCTTGTGCTCCCATGTATCCTTTACCCAGATTCTCCGTGATCATTCCTGAACCATTGTGGAATAAGCTGCGGACGTGGTACCCCATGACCTCTTAATACTTCACTGTGTTTCTCAAGAACAAGAACACGTTTCTGTAACCCCAATGCAACAATCGAAATCAGAAAAAAGCACTAATCTGCTATTACTATGCAATCCATAGAATCCTTCGAAGGCAACCAGTTATTCCAGCCTGCCCCTTAGCGGTCCAGGATCCAGTCTAGAATCATGTATTTCATGTAGTTGTTATGTGTCCTTAGTCTCCTTCAAATGAATGAATCCTTTTATCTTTCCTTGTCTTTCATAACCTTGACATTTTTGAAGAGTATAGGCCAGTTATTTTGTAGAGTGCCGCTCAGTTTGAGTGTCTCTCATGTTTCCTCATGATTTATGTAGGAATGCCCAGAAATGTGCTACCCTCTTCTCATTGCATCATATCCATCAATTTGTTACCTTTTATCACTTGGTTAAGATAATGATACCAGGATTCTCCAATGTAAAGTTGTTAAGGATTTTGTACTTATTAATTGATGAATAATAAGTTTTGTGGGCAGATAGTTTAAGACAATGTAAATAACCTGTTTCTCACCAAATTTTGACCTACTGATGGCAGCATCCATCAATTATTATTATTATAAAGGTTGCCAAGTGGTCATTGTTAAAATTAATTTTATTAATCTTTCTAGATGTATTGATCAGTTTGTATTCGGATTCTGTAAGTCTAAAATGTCATTTCAAGTAGTAGTTCTGCTAAATGGTACTTTATTTTTGTTCTACTTTTCTGTGAAGGGTCGAGATGGACGAAAAAGTGTGGTTCCTTCTGTTTTATCTATAAACGGAGATCTAGACCAAGGCATGCTGGCATACCTCTATGATTCCTTCCAGCTAACGGAGAACTCCTTCACAAGAAAGAAAGATCTTCATAGAAAGGTGCTTTTGATATTTCAAGGATAGACTTGAGAAACTAAAAATATAAGTTTCTTCTTTTTTATGTTAGTGTACTTGGTTTCTGATATAAACTCTGAATCATAATTTTAAGCATTTTTCAGTTTTTTAGCATCTGGCCGTAGGAATATTAAGCAGGTTCTAACAGAATAGAACCAGGAATCCCTATTGAGTAATCCTAGAGACGTTTCTGTTTGATCTTGGGCAGCTAGACAGTGATCTCTGATTCTTAGCCCTGGGGCCTTCCCACTGATAACTCCCACTTGTATCAAAAGCTGAGTGTTGGAGTTCCCGTCGTGGCACAGTGGTTAACGAATCCGACTAGGAACCATGAGGTTGCAGGTTCGGTCCCTGCCCTTGCTCAGTGGGTTAAGGATCCGGCGTTGCCGTGAGCTGTGGTGTAGGTTGCAGATGCGGCTTGGATCCCGCGTTGCTGTGGCTCTGGCGTAGGCCGGTGGCTACAGCTCCGATTCGACCCCTGGCCTGGGAACCTCCATATGCCGCAGGAGCGGCCCAAGAAATAGTAACAACAACAACAAAGACAAAAGACAAAAAAAAAAAAAAGCTGAGTGTTAAGTAGGACTAAGTAAGACAGACCTGCAAGAGTGGTAGTATTGATTTCTCTGCACCTGTTCTGACCCCAAGTGGCTGATCACTGGATCACAAGAGATAGACATGGGTCTGGGTCAAGGGAAAAGCTTAGTTTAGGATGTGCAGTTTGAGTATCTTTATGGGCTCAAAATCAATAGAGAGGCGGGATTGAAGCTACGGGAGAGAAATGAAATGACCAATGGAGCAAGATTTTGGAAGAAACAGGAAGGATCAAGGATGGAGTTCCCATTGTGGTTCAGCAGAAAGGAACCTGACTAGCATCCACGAGGATGCAGGTTCAATCCCAGGCCTTGTTCAGAGTTAAGGATCCAGCATTGCTGAGAGTTGTAGTGTAGGTTGCAGATGTGGCTTGGATCTGCCATGGCTGTGGCTGTGGTGTAGGCTGGCAGCTGCAGCCCTGATTGGACCCCTGGCCTGGGAACTTGTGTATGTTGCACATGAAGCCCTAAGAAGAAAAAAGACAGAATCAAGGAGTTCCCTGGTGGCCTAGCAGGTTAAGGATCTAGCATCAATGCTGTGGCTTGGGTCACTGCTGTGGCATGGGTTCGATCTCTGGCCCTGGAACTTCTGCATCCCTCATGCAAGGCCAAAAAAAACCCAGACAGAATCAAGAACACAAGTGAGGAAATTACTGCTGTGGCACAACAGGATTGCTGGCATGTTGGGAGTGCTGGGACGTGGGTTCATTCTCCAGAGTGGCACAGTAGGTTGGGGATCTGGCATTGCCACAGCTGCAGCTCAGGTTTTGACTGCAGCTTGGATCTGATTCCTCTCCGGGGAACTCCATATGCCACAGGGCAGTCAAAAAAAGAGAAGAAAAAAAAAAAAGAACACAGGTGGGGGATTTTGTCTTGAAAAAGAGTTATTTGAAAGAGCAGGGAGGAAAGAAACAATGTGTATAGCTATAAATAGGCTACCCGGCTTGGTTAGTCATTGAAGGAAGTTTTTACTCATATTCTTTATTTTCTTAGGAAATTAGAAAACAGATTATTAGCTTAAAATATGGAGGATCAGGGGTTTAATTGGCAAGAGTTTAGAATAGTCGTTCTTCCCCTTGGATGTGAAAGGAAGCTTCCCCATATCAAAAGTTCAACCACCACTGAGTGCTAAATGGGATTAGACACCATTCCTTACATAGGTAGCACCGCTCTGCATAGTTAGTGACTTAGTATGCAGTGCTCATTTAGCCTGATATGACCACTTATAGAATTGTTCTGGGGGTTGGGATTTATTGGGTATATTATCAGAGAAACAAGAGGCATGCTTTATTTCTCTTATAACCGACATCCAAACTATCAGCAAAACCTCTTTGACTCCAGCTTCAAAATATATCCTAAATCTGACCATTTCTTACCACCTCCACTGCTCGCACTCTGATCTAAGCCACTGGCATTCATCTCTCCGCACTAGGTGGCCCTTTTTACACATTTCTTTGCTCCTCTGCTCAAAACACTCTGGTAAACTCCTCATCTCACTTAGAGGAAAAGCCAAAGCCCCTAAAGTGTTTTACAGATTTTTTTCCCTTTTTGACCTCCCGTTCCTCTCTACCTCACTCGATCTCCTCCCAGAAGCACAGATCTCATTGTTTCTGTGCTCCGAGCTTAGCCTTGTCATTAGTTCGCCCCTTTGTCTAGAATGCTCTTGCTCCAAATCTATGTCTTGTCCCTCAGCTGCCTTCAAGTCTGTTCAAACGTCACCTCAGAAAGGAGACTTTCTCTTACTACCTTATTTAAAATTGCAAACAGCCCACCCCCAGCTCACCCCTTGCCAGCACTAACAGTCTTTTTTTTTTTTTTTTCCTTTTTGGCATTTACCACCTTCAAATATATTATTTACCTATTTATTTTATTATCTGCTTCTCCCCATTATGAGGGACAGAGACTTGTCCCCATCACCTAGAACTGTTTCTTGTCCCAAGTAGCCATTCAAATGTTTATTGAATGGTGGAATGAATGCCTAGAGTGGTGGGTTTGGGGTAGAGAAAGTCCCAAGTGATGAGCCACGTGGCCCAGACTGGGTAGGGAAAGCAGTGATGACTAGAAGGGGCATTTCACTGAGGGAAAATGGAGCTGTCAGAAAATGGGAGAGTATCAAGTGCACTTACTTCTGCAGAACATCTAAATGGAGAAATCTATGAGCAGCTAAATGTAGACGGCCGATACATCATTCTACGGTATTTTATGACCTCAGCTAGCTTCCATTTTCACACAGATAATACTGTTTAAGAAGCTCTATGTTTGTTGGTACTTGTGTTATATTTAAACAAGATATGCTGTCCTTCCCCTCCCAAAATTGTTTTAGGTGCTTAAACTTCACCCTTGTTTAGCCCCTATTAAGGTTGCTTTGGATGTGGGAAGAGGACCAACAGTGGAACTAAGACAGGTGGGTTAAACAAGTTTTAATGTTGTGATTTCAATTATAACCATTATTCCAAGTAAATGAGTAGTTTGCCATTTAAAGTTTTATTTTGATTCATTTATTTTTAAAAGTTTTAATTAAATAATAAACTGTGGATAAATACTATGGTTAATTATAGATCATTTGAAATACAGTGTATTAGAGACGCTGAATACAATTCAGTGGATTTTGCTGTTAATGTCATGCCCAGTCATAAGTGCTTTTTTAATTTTTATCTATTTATTTATTTTTTCTTTGTCTTTTGTCTTTTTTTAGGGCCTCACCCACAGCATACAGAGGTTCCCAGGCTAGAGGTCTAATCAGAGCTGTTGCCGCTGGCCTACACCACAACTCACAGCAACACCGGATCCTTAACCCACTGAGTGAGGCCACGCCACAACCATAGCAGTGCTGGGTCTGAGCTGCATCTGTCGTGTATACCACAGCTCATGGCAATGCTGGATCCTTAACCCACTGAGCAAGGCCAGGGATCAAACCTTCATCCTCATGGATACTAGTCAGGTTCATTACTGCTGAGCCATGACAGGAACTCCACCCCTTCCCTTTTTAACTTAACACTTGAGAAACTTGTTGGTGTAAGCACAGGTTCTAGATCTGTAATCTTATTTTGATTTTTCTAATCTATCTGGTCAAATTAAATACTTAAAAGCCAGGACCCCATTGAGCAGTTGTTTCAGTATGGGTGACACAGACCTGAGGACACTAGAAATACTGAGCCAGCTCTCCCAGGCTTATGTGGTAAGGGAAGGTAATGGTTTAATTTCCTCATTTTCCCCCAGGATTGTGGAAGGCTTCCCAATACTAGTAGGTAGGAGGTTCCTGAGTTTTTTGTTTTTTGTTTTTTTTTTTTCGGTTGGTTGGTTTGTTTTTGCTTGAAGGACAAAGAACTTTGCTCCCTAGATTTTTGTCATTACCATTGCAGGCCCTTTTTTGTTTTGTTCTTGTTTATAAGAATATTAGTAGTATTTTGTCCCTTGAGTGTTTTACCCAAATAGTAATGTCTTACTCTGTTTTAAAATTTTCTCCTTAGCATATGACAGAGCAGATCCTTAGCATGTAACCTTCTGAGCTGTTAAAGAGTTTTTGTTGGTTTTATACATAGGGATGAGATTTTTTTGGATAAAATGAATATATAGCCTCAATTTCACTATATGAGCTAGACTGCTCTCCAGATTGGCTGGAGCTGTTTGGACTCTCATCCGTGGTGTGAGGGGCTCTCATTTCCCCGTGTCTTCACCTGTGCTTAATCATGCTTAGAGCGTTGGTTTTTTGTTTTTTCTTTCTCTTCTACCTTCTGTTAGAGCACATTTTCTCCTGGCAACCACTACCTTAGTAAAATTTATATTTATTTTTCCCTGTTCATTTCTGAGATTTATTAATATCTATATTCTCATCTAACTCCCAAAATGCTCTGTACCTTAATACCCATTTACTTTGCTCTGGTCTTTCCCTGAAACTTGTTAGAAATGCAGATTCTTCCCAGACCTGCTGAATCAGAAACTAGGGGTGGTCGGGTAGGGGTGGGTGAAGGCTGGGCCACCTCTGTTTTGACAAGACCTCCAGTTGATGCTGATGCTAAAGTTTGAGAGACAGTGCTCTAGCTCAGACACACAACCCTCCCCTTCCCCTTGAGGACATTTGGTCATGTCTGGGACCATTTTTGGTTGTCACAAGGTGGGGGAGGGTGCTCTAGGCATCTAATGGAGGCCAGAGATGCTGGGTTTTTTTTTTCTTTTTTTTTATTACTCAAGTGAATTTATCATATCTTTAGTTATATAATGATCATAACAATCCGATTTCACAGGATTTCCATCCCATAACCCAAGCACATCCCCCCATCCCCTAAACTGTCTCCTCTGGAGACCATAAGTTTTTCAAAGTCTATGAGTCAGCATCTGTTCTGCAAAGAAGTTCAGTCTGTCCTTTTTTCAAATTCCACATGTCAGTGAAAGCATTTGATGTTGGTGTCTCATTGTATGGCTGACTTCACTTAGCATGATAATTTCTAGGTCCATCCATGTTGCTAAAAATGCTGGTATTTCATTCATTTTAATGGTAGAGTAATATTCCATTGTGTTTATTTACCACATCTTCTGGATCCACTCCTCTGTCCGTGGACATTTAGGTTGTTTCTGTGTCTTGGCTATTGAAAATAGTGCTGCAATGAACATCGGAGTACATGTGTCTTTGCGAGTCGTGGTTTTCTCTGGATAGATGCCCAGGAGTGGGCTTGCTGGATTGAATGGTAGTTCTATTTTTAGTTTTCTGAGGAATCTCCATACTGTTTTCCACAGTGGCTGCACCAATTTAAAATCCCACCAACAGTGTACTAGGGTTCCTTTTTCTCCACACACCCTCCAGCACTTATTGTTTGTAGACTTTTGGATGATGGCCACTCTGGCTGGTGTAAGGTGGTACCTCAGAGTGGTTTTGATTTGCATTTCTCTAAGAATGAGTGATGTTGAACATCTTTTCATGTGTTTTTTGGCCATCTGTATGTCTTCTTTGGAGAACTGTCTGTTTAGATCTTCTGCCCATTTTTTGATGGGGTTGTTTGTTTTTTTGGTATGGAGCTGCAGAAGGTGTTTATAAATTTTGGAGATTAATCCCTTGTCAGTCGACTCATTTGCAAAGATTTTCTCCCATTCTGTGGGTTGTCTTTTTCGTTTTGTTGAGGGTTTCCTTTGCTGTGCAGAAACTTTCAAGTTTGATTAGGTCCCATTTGTTAATTTTTGTTTTTACTGTCATTACTCTAAGAGGTGGATCTGAGAAGATGTTGCTGTTGTTTATGTCAGAGAGTGTTTGGCCTATGTTTTCCTCTAGGAGTTTGATAGTGTCTGGTCTTATAGCTAGGTCTTTAATCCATTTGGAGTTTAGTTTTGTGTATGGTGTTAGGGAGTGTTCTCATTTCATTCTTTTCCATGTGGCTGTCCAGTTTTCCCAGCACCACTTATTGAACAAGCTGTCCTTTCTCCATTGTATATTCTTGCCTCCTTTGTCATAGATTAGTTGGCTGTAGGTGTGTGGGTTGAATTCTGGGCTTTCTATCCTGTTCCACTGATCTATATTTCTGTCATTGTGCCAGTACCATACAGTTTTGATGATTGTTGCTTTGTAGTATAGTCTGAAGTCTGGGAGCCTGATTCCTCCAGCTCCATTTTTCTTTTTCAGGATGTCTTTGGCTATTCTGGGTCTTTTGTGCTTCCAAACAAACTTTAAAATATTTTGTTTGAGGAGTTCCCGTCGTGGCGCAGTGGTTAACGAATCCGACTAGGAACCATGAGGTTGCGGGTTCGGTCCCTGCCCTTGCTCAGTGGGTTAACGATCCTGCGTTGCCGTGAGCTGTGGTGTAGGTTGCAGACGCGGCTCGGATCCCGCGTTGCTGTGGCTCTGGTGTAGGCCTGTGGCTACAGCTCTGATTCAACCCCTAGCCTGGGAACCTCCATATGCCGCGGGAGCGGCCCAAGAAATAGCAACAACAACAAAAACAACAACAAAGACAAAAGCCAAAAAAAAAAAAAATATTTTGTTTGAGTTCTGTGAAAAATGTCCTTGGTAATTTGATAGGGATTGCATTCAATCTGTATATTGCCTCAGGTAGTATAGTCATTTTGATAATACTAACTCTTCCAATCCATGAGCATGGTATATTTTTCCATCTATTTGTGTCGTCTTTGATTTCTTTCATCAGTGTCTTATAGTTTTCAGAGTACAGGTCTTTTATCTCTTTAGGTAGGTTTACTCTTAGGTATTTTATTCTTTTGGATGCGATGGTAAATGGGATTGCTTCCCTACTTTCAGAGATGCTGTTTATCATCCTATGGCAGCAGTACCAGTGAACAAAATACTGCTTTAGAGTTTTAGTCCTAGGTTAAGAGCATTTAAATTTTTTCTTTTGGAGTTCCCATCGTGGCTCAGGGGTTAATGAACCTGACTAGCATCCATGAGGACATGGGTTCAATCCCTGGCCTCGCTCAGTTGGTTGAGGAGCCGGCATGAGCTGTGGTGTCAGTCCCAAATGCAGCTGGATCTATATTACTGTGGCTGTGGTGTAGGCTGGCAGCTACAGCTCTGATTGGACCCCTAGCCTGGAAACCTCCATGTGCCTCGGGTTTGGCCCTAAAAAGACAAAAAGTAAATAAAATAAAATTTGTCTTTGTTTTGCTTCAACATTGTTAAGAAGACAGTGTACTATGTCATTTACTCTATTACTTCTGTATTTCCAGTCAGGCTTCTGTCTCCAGCATTCCACTGAAACTAACCATTCTCCTCTTGAAGCATTGTCTTTAGTTGGCTTCAGAAAGAGCTCTCTCCTGGTTTTCCTCATACTCTTCTGGCTCCTTTTCCTTAGTTTGTTTTAATGACTCTTCCTTCTCTTCCTGATGTTGTGCTGTAACTCAGTGCTCAATTCTCAGAAGAGTTTAGAGTTAACATAGCCCTTTGGACTTAACTTTTTTTTTTTGGATAGACTGTTTCACTTTTGTGTATATTTGTGTTTTGAATGATAAAAATTCTTATATTTGGTACAAAAATTTCAGAGATTTACATCTAGTATTTAGCTTTGCTGTGTTTAAGTTCTTCAGAAGTGTACAATTTATAATATACAATATATAAAATTATCAACAATATTACCATGTAATTAAAGGGATTTATGCCCATTTTTAAAGATTGAAAAAGGAGTTTTCTGGTGTTTCAATGGATTAAGGATCTAGCATTTTCACTGCTATGGCTTGGGTCACAGCTGTGGCATGGTCTGATCCCTGGCCTCGGAATTTCCTCAGTCTGTGAGTGCAGTCAAAAAAATAATAATAAAGATTGAAAAAGATGATTGGTGGTTTCACAAAAATAGGGTAATAACTCTAGCTACCTTTATTTCTTTCATATTTTAGTTCTTGTATTTTTCCCCAGGTTTGTCAAGGGCTATTTAATGAACTACTAGAAAATGGAATTTCTGTATGGCCTGGTTATATGGAAACTGTACAGTCCTCATTGGAACAACTTTATGCCAAGTAAGAATTATCTTTTGTTGCTAAAACTTGTTTATTCGGAGTTTTTGATTATATGATTTTTTTTAATGAGTAACAGATTTCTTGTATTTTAAAATTATTCCTGGCATTCCCGTCATGGCTCAGCCAATTAAGAACCCAATACAATGACTGTGAGGATGTGGGTTCAATCCCTGGCCTCACTCAGTGTGTTAAGGACCTGGTGTTTCCACAGGCTGCGGTGTAGGCTGCAGCTGTGGTGTAGGCCTCCAGCTACAGCTTCAATTCGACCCCTAGCCCAGGAACTTCCCTTTGCTGCAGGCGTGGCTTTAAATAAAAAAGAAAAAAAAATTATTCTTAACTTTCTGGTTAGTAGAACCACATACCCTTAGTTAGTTGCTCTAGCGGGGAACGGTATACATTGGGTATATGTAAGCAGATACTCTGTGCACCTTCCAGACCTAACATGGTGAAGTATGTGTACCTGAGTTTATCAGGGATGGAATTTGGTGTATTGGCTACATTTGTTGAATCTCTTCTTCGGGAACCTAAGTGGAGTGCCTTTGCCCTGCTGGCCTTGTGGTTCATTCTGAGACTAAGTGGGAGATAATTCCATTTAGGAGAAAGAGAACTAGTTTTCTTACTGGTCTGTACCTGTTTACGCGATTGCTCGAGACTGAAACCTGGATATTGTAATTAACTCCTCCCTCTTCCTTACTGTCCACACGGAGTCCATCACCAGCTGTTGTCATCCTCCTAAAACATCGCACATCCACATCTCTCCATCTTTACTGCCACTACCCGAGGTCGCTAGTATCTCTTGGCTGAATTATTGAAATAGTCTCCTAATTAATTTTCCTGTCGTTAGTCTTACCCCCTGCTGTTTTCATTGACTTGTATTTCTTAGCAAAGTAATTCATTCTTCCCTACTTCAGATTTATTTTGGTTTTTGTTTTTTAGCTTTTTGTGAATACACATCCTTCAGGTGGAAGTTGTGAAGCTTAGTGTTTTGCTCCTCAGTTCTTTAGTAACTTGTTAAAATAGACCTTTTGGATGATGTCAGAAGAGAAATAGGTTTCTGTAGATAAAGCAACTGATGATTTATCATATATAAAATGAAGGGGTTGTAATTGAATTTTCCACTATTCTCAGGTTATAAAATCTTATCCTTTGAGTCATGAGGACATTATCAAGTTATAGTTGTTTTTAACATGGTAAATAAAGGCTTTATTGCCCCAGGGTATTTTTATCCAGGTATTTATTAAGCACCTACTGTGTTTTATGTACCTTTTTTTTTTTTTTTTTGGCCATGCCCATGGCATGCAGAGGTTCCTGGGCCAGGGATTGAACCTGAGCCACTGCAGTGATAATGCTAGATCCTTAACCCACTGCATCACAAGGGAACTCCTGTTTTATGTACTTTGATACAGCAGCAAACAAGACAAAAATTTCTGGTTCTTATGGTGCTTATATTCTAGAAGGACAAAATAAACAATAGACAAGTAAATAGATAGGTAATTTCTTTCTTTCTTTCTTTCTTTTTTTTTGTCTTTTTGCCATTTCTTGGGCCGCTCCCGCGGCATATGGAGGTTCCCAGGCTAGGGGTCAAATCGGAGCTGTAGCCACAGGCCTACGCCAGAGCCACAGCAACGCAGGATCCGAGCCGTGTCTGTAACCTACACCACAGCTCACGGCAACGCTGGATCGTTAACCCACTGAGCAAGGGCAGGGACCGAACCCGCAACCTCATGGTTCCTAGTCGGATTCGTTAACCACTGCGCCACGACGGGAACTCCTAGATAGGTAATTTCTGATGGAGTCCTACAAAGCAAAGAAACATTAATGAGATAGTGTGACTGGGTAAGCAGAAAGAAGGCCAGTGTAGATTATGTTCAGGTATCCGCTAAACTAGAAACTTTGTAAGTTAGGGAGTTCCTGTCATGGCTCAGCGGAAATGAATCTGACTAGTATCCATGAGGATGCAGGTTCAATCCCTGGCCTCACTCAGTGGGTTAAGGATCTGGCATTGCTATGAGCTGTGGTGAAGGTAGCAGACACAGCTTGATCCTGAATTGCTATGTCTGTGGTATAGGCTGGCAGCTGTAGCTCTGATTCGACTTCTACCCTGGGAACTTCCATATACCTTGGGTGCGGTCCTAAAAAGCAAAAAAAAAAAAGTATGTTAGCATACTAAGTTATATATTAAATATTACGCACGAGTTTTGGTATAATTTGTTGTACACTGGATCTTACTGATCTTAAAAGTCTACTATTATAGTAGTATTATAAGAGGGTTTAGTCTAGGGAGTACCCGTCGTGGCACAGCGGAAACGAATCCGACTAGGAACCATGAGGTTGTGGTTCGATCCCTGACCTCACTCATTGGGTTAGGGATCCGGTGTTGCCATGAGCTATAGTGTAGGCCGCAGACTCGACTCAGATCTGTCATGGCTGTGGCTGTGGCCGGCAGCTACAGCTCTGATTAGACCCCTAGCCTGGGAACCTCCATGTGCTGCAGGTGTGGCCCTGAAAAGATGAAAGACTGAAAAAAAAAAAGAGTTTAGTCTAAAATAATTTTCTTGGATTGTATCCACATACCAAAAGGCTGAGGTTATTTCAAGTTTCATCCATAATATCACCCCAGATGGTGGTGGTGTATTGAGGTACTAGTCTTTCTTTAGGGGTCGGAGGGCTGTGCCCACAGCATGCAAGAACTCCAGGCCAGAGATTGAACCTGTGCCGCAGCAGTGACAATGTCGGATTTTTAACCCACTGAGCCACCAGGGAACTCCCCAGTGTTTCTTTCTTAGATTTTATTTTCTTTTATGACTTTACAGCTGTTACAATAAGTCAGAAACTTTCTGAAAATTTTACTTTGAAAGTGATTCAGGAAATTGCAAGAAAGTATGTTTGAGTTCAGCTCTCAAGCCCTGCCTTTGAGTTTTGTGACTCTTGAAAGTGGCATTGACCCTAAAGTAATTAAAGCTTGTAATGTGGTGAACTTATGATTTGTTTGTGCTCACGTGTTTTGGTCACTTACTTTTTTTCTTAGATATGATGAAATGAGTATCCTCTTCACAGTGCTGATTACCGAAGCTACTTTGGAGAATGGATTAATACACCTGAGAAGTAGAGACACCACAATGAAGGAAATGATGCATATATCCAAAGTAAAAGACTTTTTAACTAAATATATATCATCAGCTAAGAATGTATAGATTTTAATATTTGTATAATAAATACTCCTCTTTCCTAATTTGATGGTCTTATGTAACTTGGTTTTTTTCTAGCCCCTTTGCACTTAAGAAGTGGGTATTTTTGGAGTCCTGTTTTAGCTTAGTGGCTAATGAACCTGACTAGGATCCATGAGGACGCAGGTTCAATCCCTGGCCTCACTCAGTGGGTTAGGGATCTGGCGTTGCCTCGAGCTATGGTATAGGTTGCAGACGAGGCTTGGATCCAGCATGGCTGGGGCTGGGGCTGGGGCTGTGGCGTAGGCTGGCAGGTGCAGCTCCGATTCAACCCCTAGCCTGGGAACCTCCATATGCTGTGGTGCGGCCCTGAAAAGACAAAAAAAACAAGTGGCTATTTTTGGTGCTTTTTTGGATTCGGTTTTTTATTATATTTCTTGATGTATTTCATGATGTCAGGAATATGTTCAGCTATAAGACAAAAATACTGCTACACTGGATTAAGCAAATTGGAGTTTGTTTTGCTTTTAACAAGAAATCAAGGGGGTAGACTCTCCAGAGCTGGTGTAATTGTGTCGTTTGCTCTGTAGTAGTTAGGGGCCAAGGCCTTTTTTTTTTTTTAAGGACCACACCTGTGGCTAGGGGTAGAATTGAAGCTGCAGCCACCAACCCTCCACCACAGCCATGGCACTAGGGATCCTTCATGGGGCCAGGGATTGAACTCGCATCCTCATGGATAATAGTCAGGTTCTTAACATGCTAAGCCACAACAGGACCTCCCAGGACCAAGGCTCTTGCTTTCTTTCTGTTCCACCATCTTTAGTATGATGGCATTTATCTTTGTACTTGTTGCTTCTTGGTTACAAGGCCGTTGCTATATTTCTAGCCCTTTCATCCACATGCTAGTTAGGAAGACAGTCAAAGAGATTAGAGCTACACAGCCAAGGCTCTTCTCTTCTTAATTAGGAAAGTAAAAGCTTTCCCAAATGCCCCAATCAGAAGACTTGTTTACATTTTTTTAAACTAATTTCAAAACTGAATCACATGGTTATTAGGCCAATCACTGTCCATGGGAATGAGAATATCATGATTAATTTGGATCGAACACAGTTTGTCCTCTGGGGTTACCGTACTGTCTTATCTTCTCTGAAGCACGTTTTGTTATCAGGAAATAGGGGTCTTTATGTGTATTGGCAAATATCAAAGATTAAACTAAAACTAAATTTAAAAAAATTAGAACAGGCGTTCCTGTTGTGGTACAGCGGAAATGAATCTGACTAGGAACCATGAGGTGGCGAGTTTGATCCCTGGCTTTGCTCAGTGGGTTAAGGATCTGGTGTTGCCATGAGCTGTGGTGTAGGTCACAGACATGGCTCGGATCCTGCGTTGGTGTGGCTGTGGTGTGGGCTGGCGGCTACAGCTCCGATTCAGCCCCTAGCCTGGAAACCTCCTTATGCCGAAGGTGCGGCCCTGAAAAGACCAAAAAAAAAAAAAAAAAAGCCCCCCCCCCCAAAAAAAATTAGAACAGGTCTTTATTTTTGAAAAATAACCTAAAATTAGTCTTAAATGGCATAATGTAATGTTCCAGTGTATTTCATGTCTGATTCTAATAGACACATTTATAAGAAATCTTTGAACCTTTATGTGCTATTATGTTTGTGTTTAACTGTACTGTCATTACCACCCTGACAGAAATTCCAAGTGATAATTTGTGTAAAATGTCTTGAAAGTTTGGCTGACTTGTTTTAGTTGACTTAGCAGGTTTTCACCCTTTGGTTATTATTTTTTCCTACTAGGGAGAATTTCAAACACAAACATATACAGAACAGTATAATTAACCCCAGCACCAACACCCATCAACCCATGACCAGTCTTGCCTCATCCTCCCAATATCACCCTCCCATGTTATTTTGAAGCAGGTCGCAGCTGTCGTTTCATTTGTAAATCTTTTAGTTAATTCACCATTCCAATGCCTGAAAAAATTAATACTCGATGATATTAAGGAATTGTTGACAGTTTCCTTAGATGAGCTAATGGTATTACGGCTTTATTTTTCTTTTTAAAAAGTCCTTATCTGATAGAAACATACGTAGAAGTTTTTGAGTAAGAATACATGTATCTGAGGCTTGCTTTAAAATTTAGTTTTTTAAAAAAAAGTGATAGGGGGAGTTCCTATTGTGGCCCAGTGGGTTAAGGACCCGACTAGTATCCATAAGGATGCGGGTTTGATCCCTGGCCTCACTCAGTGGGTTAAGGATCTGGCATTGCCTGGAGCTTTTGCAGATGCGGCTCAGGTCTGGTGTTGCTGTGGCTATGGTGTAGGCTGGCAGCTACAGCTCTGATTCAACCCGTAGCCTAGGAACTTCCATGTGCTGCAGATGCAGCCCTAAAAAGGAAAAAAAAAAAAAAAGTGATAGAATATAGATGGAAAATAAAAATAGTACTGAATTGTTTAAGTTGTGTAATGATACACATGAGTTCATTGTACTACTATTTGTATATGTTTAAGGTTTTTTGTTTGTTTTTTTTTGTCTTTTTGCCTTTTCTTGGGCCGCTCCCGCGGCATATGGAGGTTCCCAGGCTAGAAGTCTAATCAGAGCTGTAGCCGCCGGCCTACGCCAGAGCCACAGCAAGGCAGGATCTGAGCCGCGTCTGCAACCTACACCACAGCTCACAGCAACGCCGGATCGTTAACCCACTGAGCAAGGGCAGGGATCGAACCCGCAACCTCATGGCTCCTAGTCGGATTCGTTAACCACTGCGCCACGACGGGAACTCCTGTTTAAGGATTTTAATAATAAAAAGTTCTTTAAAATTCTTTAAATTCAGATATCAATCCAGTTTCCAATTGTCTCATAATTTTGTACTGTTTGAATGAAGATCCAAATAAGGCCATTTATTGAAGTTTATTGTTAGGTCTTTTAGTTGCTCTCTTTTTTTTCTTTTTTCTTTTTTTCTTTTGCTGTGCCCGTGGCAGACAAAAATTCCCTGCCCAGGGATCTAACCTATGCCACAGCTATGGCCCAAGCTGCAGCAGTGACAATCCCAGATCCTTACTGAGCCACCTGTTTTAGCCTCTCTTATCCTTATAGATTTGAGCTCTTGCTCACTTGCAGTCTGTTTTTTTAAAGGCATTTGAATTATTTATTATGGTGTTTTCTACTGTTTGAATTTTGCTTATTGCATTCCTAGGTGTAGTTTAACCAGTTCCTCTCTCCATATTTCCTGTAGATTGGTAATTGAATGCAGAGGCTTCATCAGCTTCAAGTTCAATTTGATGAGGGAACGGGAGTAGGGAGCAAGATTATTTTATAGGTTGAGTTTTTCCACCAGGAGGCAGTAAATGTCTGGTTGTTTCTCTTTAGGGAAATGCTAGCAATCATTGACCAATGCCTAGATCAGTTAGTTCTTTAGAGGTGGCAGGTGGTGATATTCTGATTCTATCTTCTTTATTATTTATTAGCTAGAATGCTTGTATAAAGAAAAACCTCTGGAGTTCCCTTCATGGCTCAGTGGAAACGAATCTGACTAGTATCTCTGAGGACACAGGTTTGATCCCTGGCCTCACTCAGTGGGTTAAGGATCCAGTGTTGCTGTGAGCTGTGGTGTGGGTTGAAGACACACGTCAGGTCTGGTGTTGCTATGGCTGTGGTGTAGGCCAGTGGCTACAGCTCCAGTTGACCCTTAGCCTGGGAACCTCCATATACCTTTGGTGTGGCCCTTAAAAGACCAAAAAAAAAAAAAAAAAAAAGAGAGAGAGAGAGAGAGAGAAAAGGAAAAGAAAAACACTTCATCTATTATTTGTTTAGGGGTATGGGAAAGGTGAGAGAAATGCCAGACTTACCCTCTTTAAAGTTACTCTTTTTCATACACAAATTGTCCTACCTTTGGCCAGTAGGAGTCTCTTCAAGTTGGCCTTGAGTCTTTTTGACACAACTTTAGTAGTCTTTGATAGCTTCTTTAGCATCTAATATCCAATATGGAGATTGTATATTTTAGTGTTTCTCCAAGGAGCCCTGGTTCCTTTTACTGGAAAACTGTTTAGAGACCACACTCTGAGTGCCAGGAGTGCTAATTATGAGAAGCTGGTCTTTCTAGACCTTTTCATTGTTCAGAGCTAGCAAATATGTGTGTGTTGGGGTGGGGAGTCTTTGTGTGTATTTCCCCCCAAGATAAAAAATTCATCATGAATTCACTGATACTTGCAGTTCAGATTCAGGACTGCAGAGTGAGTGTGTATGTGTGTGAATCAGCTTTATTAAGATTTACGTATAATAAATTTACCTATTTATTTATTGTCTTTTTAGGGTTACACCCATGGCATATGAAAGTTCCCAGGCTAAGGGTTAAATTGGAGCTATAGCCGCTGGCCTCCGCCACAGTCATAGCAACACAGGATCTGAGCCTGTCTGCGAACTACACCACAGCTCACAGCAATGCTGGATGCACTGAGCAAGGCTAGGGATCGAACCTGCATCCTCATGGATGCTAGTCAGATCTGTTTCTGCTGAGCCATGACAAGAACTCCAAACTTTACCTATTTTAAATGTATAAATTATGAATTCTGACAAATGTGTAACCACCATCACAGGGACAATATAGAACATTTCCATCTCTCCCCACAAGTCCTCTCCTGCCCCTTTAGGACTTGGGGTTTTGTTTGTTCGGCCACACCCACGGCATGTGGAAGTTCCCAGGCCAGGGATCAAACCCCGTGCCATAGTAGTGACAATGCCAGATCCTTAACCTGCTGAGCCACCAGGGAATTCCTAGGGTTTTTACCTTAACCTCTTCTATCATACACATCTGTCTTCCCACAACAAGAAGCCCAATGCTCAAGAATACCGAGGGTGATAAAATTAGAATGCCGTGCCACTTGACTGCTCATTTGCTTTATCATGCTTAACCAAGGCACTCTCAGACTTGCAATACCAGCCTTACACCATACATCTATTTAAAACGTTTAAATTTCATTTTCACAATTTGGGGTCTAATTTTTTTTTTTTGTCTTTTTGCCATTTCTTGGGCAACTCCCGCAGCATATGGAGGTTCCCCAGCTAGGGGTTGAATCGGAGCTGTAGCCACCGGCCTGCGCCAGAGCCACAGCAACGTGGGATCCGAGCCACGTCTGCAACCTACACCACAGCTCACGGCAACGCCAGATCCTTAACCTGCTGAGCAAGGGCAGGGACCGAACCCGCAACCTCATGGTTCCTAGTCGGATTCGTTAACCACTGAGCCACGACAGAAACTCCTGGGGTCTAATATTTAGTTTTAATATAGCTCTGAGAATCTAAATTTTAAAAATCACTTTCCTGAAAAAAGTGTCAGTCCTGCCTGCAGGTACCTTTATTTAGGTACTTTGTCTTCTTAGGGGCCTCAGCCTTCACAGGAGGATTGTATTCCTGGTCTCAGATCAGCTGACTGCACTCACTGGAAACATAGAATGTTTACACTGCAGTTGAGATGAGTAATATTTATGGAGGATTATCCAGATCAGAGATGTCCAACTGGGATTATACATCAGAATCTTCTGTGGAGATTTTTCAAAATAAATATGTTTGAGCCCTATCCCAGACAGACCTACTGTTTGTCTTAACATGGGGGCCCAGGTAAGTAAATTTCTTAATTTTTACAGATGGTTTCTAATGTTCACCCCCATGATAACAACGACTGAATTTATCAGAGAGCTGCATACCTGGATGGTGTTGTTCTAACAGAACTTTCCTCCAACGCAGTTGCTTTTATACATTTTTTTTAAACCAAATACGCTTCTTAGGTATTACACCACATCAACATGTATTGAAAGATGTTATAGGAAATAGTTCTGTGGAACTCATTCTTGATTTAGCCGTAAAAATGTTCTTAAGAGGCGTTCCCATCGTGGCTCAGCAGAAATGAATCTGCGTCCATGAAGACGCAGGTTTGATCCCTAGCCTTGCTCAGTGGGGTAAGGATCTGGCGTTGCTGTCAGCCGTGGTGTAGGTCCCAGACATGTCTCAGATCTGGCGCTGCTGTGACTGTGGTATAGACCAGTGGCATACAGCTCCGATTTGACCCATAGCCTTGGAACCTCCATATGCCACGGATGTGGCCCTATTAAAAAAAAAAAAAAAAAAAGAATGTTCTTGAGGCCGTTCATTTCCTGTGAGGAAGCATGGGAGAAATTGCTCTAAGATTCAAGTGCCAGGGTTAGATGTGCTTCTCCTAAAGCCTGGCCTGATGTTTTATGTCTTAGATATCTGTTCATTTTGTTTACTCACAAAGCATCTTTGAGCACTCAAGTCCCAGGGACTCTCGATGCTAGGGATGTAGCGGTGAACAAAGCAGACAAGGCCCTTCTAGGGGTGGGCAGGTGGGGGATAGTCAATAAGCAAGTTGGTGCCGGGGCAATTTCAGGTAATTTTAGATAGCGATACTGCTATAAAATAGGATGGCATGTTCAGGTGTGCCCGGGGCAGTGTGCTCTACATAGGTGATCAGGGAAGCCTCTGAGGACAGGACCTTCCAACTGTCCAACCGGTGAAGGACCCAGCTGTGTGGAGATCTGGGGCCACACATTCTGGACAGAAGGGAGTGAGCAAGGAATACGGAGCATGACCGAGCCAAGGATAAAAGGGTAGAAGATGAGGTCAGAGAGGTGGCCAGGGCCCACAGGGAAAAGATCACTGCAGAGAGTGGAAAGTAGAAGAGCAGCAGGTCCCATTGTGGTGCAGTGGAAACGAATCCGACTAGTATTCATGAGGATGCAGATTCAATCCCTGGCCTCGCTCAGTGGGTTGGGGAACTGGCGTGGCCGTGACCTGTGGTGTATAGGTTGCAGACCTGGCACGGATCCCGAGTTGCTATTGGCCGGCAGCTGCAGCTCCAATTTGACCCCCAGCCTGGGAACCTCCATAGGCATGAGGCCCTAAAAAAAAAAAAGGAAAGGAAGAAGAGCGGAAGGAGACCTGTTAGGGGCTCTGACAGAGCCTCGGTGATGATGGCCAGGACAAGAGAGGTAGCATTGCCCTTCCTAGATCTGGCAAGAGGAGCCCCTGCTCTGGGCCCTGCCCCAGCTGTGCCTTTCTGCGTGAAGGACCAAGGAGACATGCTTGGAGGTCATTATAATCCTTAGGCGTCTAAACGTCCTAACTTGTAAATTTATGTACTACTTACGTGAGATCTCAGTCTCTGGTTGTGTGTGTTGGGAAAGGTCAAGGGGAAGGCACTAGTCCGTGTCCCTGTAGGGCAGTAAAGGAGAAAGAAGGAGACATGAGATTCAGACATCTCTGAACCACTGTTGATCATTCCTCTGCTTAAGTCTCCCCTTTACATCCTTCAGGAGAGGCAGCACTGATAGAAGGCAGTCTCCGTAGGTTGGAAGCCCCCAGCCCTGGCCTACACCACAGCCACAGCAACATCAGATCTGAGTCACGACTGCAACCTACACCACAGCTCATAGCGATGCTGGATCCCTAACCCACTCACTGAGGCCGGCCGGGGGTTGAACCTGCATCCTCATGGTGCTAGTCAGATTCATTTCCACTGAGCCACGATGGGACCTCCCCTCCTGTTTTCTTTTAATACTTCTATGGCTTCATTTTTAGGTACCTTAATATTTGGGCTAGCTGAATTTATTTTATTGTAAAGAATGAAGTGGAGAGCCAACTTATTAAGTATGGTTTTCTAGTTTTTACAATATATTACAACATATTGAATGATCCTTCTTTTCCCCATTGGTTTAAAGTAACATTTTTCATATACTAAACTCCCATATGTATTTAGATCTATATCTATCTATCTGTCTATCCCTGTTACATCTACATTTTTCTTTTTTTTTTCCTTTTTTTTTTTTGTCTTTTTGCTATTTCTTGGGCCTCTCCCTCGGCATATGGAGGTTCCCAGGCTAGGGGTTGAATCGGAGCTGTAGCCACCAGCCTACGCCAGAGCCACAGCAACGCGGGATCCGAGCCGCGTCTGCAACCTACACCACAGCTCACGGCAACGCCGGATCCTTAACCCACTGAGCAAGGGCAGGGACCGAACCCGCAACCTCATGGTTCCTAGTTGGATTCATTAACCACTGCGCCACGACGGGAACTCCACATCTACATTTTTCTACTTGTAAAACCAGATACCAGTACCACACTTTCAAAATCGTGGTAATTTTATTTTTTGTCTTTTGAGGGCCACACCTGTGACATATGGAAATTCCCAGATTAGCGGTTGAATCAGAGCTGTAGCTGCTAGCCTACGCCACAGCCACAGCAACGCCCAGATCTGATCTGGGGCTGCAATCTATACCATAGCTCACAGCAATGCCAGATCCTTAACCCACTGAGCAAAGCCAGGTAGCGAACTCACATCCTCATGGATCCTAGTTGGGTTTGTTACTGCTGAGCTACAATGGAAACTCCAAAATCATGGCAATTTGATAATGTTTTCAAACTTAACACACCTCTCTCTCACACACACCCCTACACTTATGTTCACTCACATACTTCAGATCCTACAACCTTCTCTTTTTTTTTTGTCTTTTTGTCTTTTTAGGGCTACTCTCACTGCATAGGGAGGTTCCCAGGCTAGGGGTCCAATCCAAGCTGTAGCTGCCAGCCTACACCACAGTCACAGCAACGCGGGATCCCAGCCAGTCCTGCAACCTACACCACAGCTCACAGCAACATCAGATCCTTAACCCACTGAGCGAGGCCAAGGGTAGACTCTGCAACCTCATGGTTCCTAGTCATGATTCCTTAACCACTGAGCCACGACGGGAACCCCCTGCACCCTTCTTCTGTATTCAGTTTCCTTCTTCATCAAGTGCATTGTGTAGTTCTTTCACTGTGATTGTGATTAGGAAACCTCATTCTCAGTCTTTGTCTTAAAATGTCTTTATTTCCCCCTCAGTCTTTTTTTTTTTTAGCTTTTTTTTAAAACTGAATGATTTTTATTACATTTATAGTTGTGCAACAATCATCACAACCCCATTTAACAGCATTTCCATCCAAAGCTCCCGGCCCATTCCTCCCCCAACCCAGCTTGTCTCCTTTGGAAACCATAAGTTTTTCTTCTTCTTTTTTTTTTTTGGCTTCTTAGGGCCGTACAGGAGGCATATGGAGGTTCTCAGGCTAGGAGTCAAATGGAAGCTGTAGCTGCTGGCCTATGCCACAGCCACAGCCACAGCCACAGCCACGAGGAATCTGAGCCATGCCTGTGACCTACACCACAGCTCAGCTCACGGCAATGCCAGATTCTTAACCCACTGACTGAGGCCAGGGCTCAAACCTGCATTCTCATGGATGTCAGATTCATTTCTGCTGAGCCATCATGGGAACTTCCCATAAGTTTTTCAGATACCTATGAAAGTTAAGTTATACTCAGATACTGTGTCTCACTATCTAACTTCACTTAGCATGATAATTTCTAAGTCCATCCATGTTGCTACAAATGCCATTATTTTATTCCTTGTTATGGCTGAGTAATATTCCATTGTGTATATGTACCACATCTTCTTTATCCACTCCTCTGTCAATGGACATTTGGTTGCTTCTATATCTTGGCTATTGTACATAGTGCTGCAATGAACATTGGAGTACATGTATCTTTTCAAGTCATGGAGTGAGATTGCTAGATCAAATGGTAATTCTATTTTTAGTTTTTTGAGCAATCTCCATACTGTTTTCCATAGCGGTTGCACAAATTTACATTCCCACCAACAGTGTAAGAGGGTTCCCTTTTCTCCACACCCTCTCCAGCATTTATTGTTTGTAGACTTTTGGATGATGGCCATTCTGGCTGGTGTAACTACCTCATAGTAGTTTTGATTTGCATTTCTCTAATAATTAGTGATGTTGAACATCTTTTCATGTATTTTTTTGGCCATCTCGATGTCTTCTTTGGAGAATTGTCTATTTAAATCTTCTGCCCATTTTTTGATGGGGTTGTCTGTTTTTTTGATAGTGAGTTGCAGAAGGTGTTTATATATTTTGGAGATTAATCCTTGTTAGTCGCTTCATTTGCAGGTATTTTCTCCCAATCTGTGAGTTGTCTTTTTCATTTGTTTAGGGTTTCCTTTGCTGCGTAAAAACTTTTAAGCTTAATTAGGTCCCATTTACTTTTGTTCTTATTTTCATTACTCTATCTAGGAGGTGGAGCTGAGAAGATAATTGCTATGGTTTATTCACCCTCAGTGTTGATTGATATTTTGGCTAGTGTGATAGCTATTTTGATTGGCTTTTTTTTTTTTTTTCTTTTTTAAGCTCTCTTAAGCCACATCATAACTCTCCTTCTATTTGGTGAGATCAGAAACTTGAAAAATTACAGTTCCCTTGCTGCCAGGGTATGGCTGTGGATATCTTCCACCAATCAAATGCACGTGCCTGGGCTCTTGAAAGTAGAAGAGAGGTGGTGGTTTTCACTAAAAAGCAAATGTCTCCGAGTAGCAAAGCTCCATACTCCAACTGGGCTACAGTTTCTGCATGAGGCAGTTGTGGCAGAGGCAATGACAGTAACAGTAGCAGCAGTAGTTCTGTGTTCTCCAAATTGAAAGGAAATCTATGGATAAATTATTAAAATTGAAAAGAGACGTTAGCAAGGTTGGTGGATACAAAGTGAACCACCAAGATTGTGTTTCTGTGTATCAACAACGTGAAATAAAAATGCAACTTATCAGAGTTCCCATTATGGCGCAGAAGCAAATCTGACTTAAGAACCATGAGGTTGCAGGTTCGATCCCTGGCCTCACTCAGTGGGTTAAGGATCTGGCATTGCCATGAGCTATGGTGTAGGTCGCAGATGCAGCTCGGATCTGGCATTGCTGTGGCTCTGGCGTAGGCCAGCAGCTGTGGCTCGATTAGACCCCTAGCCTGGGAACCTCCATATGCCGAGGGTGCGACTCTAAAAAGACAAAAAAAAAAGACCAAAAAAAAAATGCAGCTTATCATAGCATCAGAATATCAAGTGCTTAGGACTAAATCTAACAAAAGATGTACAAGATGTTTATGCAGAAAATGATAGAATGCTATGGAGAGAAATGAAGAAGACACAAACAAATGGTGACATGTTTGTAGTTTGGAAAACTCAATATTGTAAAAATGCTCATTCTTCCCAAATTCATCTACAAATTCAAAACAGTAGCAATCAAAATCCCCATTATTATTATTTTTGGCTTTTTAGAGCTGCACCCCTACAGCATATGGAGGTTCCCAGGCTGGGGTCAAATTGGAGATGTAACTGCCGGCCTACATCACAGCCACAGCAACATGAGATCCGAGCTGTGTCTGCGACGTACACCACAGCTCACAGTGACACCAGATCTCTGATATACTGAGCGAGGCCAGGGATCAAACCTGCATCCTCATGAATACTAGTCGGATTCACTTCTGCAGCACCACAACAGGAACCCCCATGTTTATTTTTTTTCTTTAAGAAATAAGCTGATTTTAGAATTTTAGGTTTATGTGGAGGAGTTCTCTTGTAGTGCAGTGGGTTAAGGATCCAGTATTGTCATTGCAGCAGCATGGGTCAGTGCTGTGGCATGGTTTCTATCCCTGGCCCAAGAACTTACACTTGCCATCGGTGCAGCAAAAAAAAAAAAAAAAAAAAAAAAATCTACAGTTCTTGTTGTGACTCAGCAGGTTATAAACCCAACTAGTATCCATGAAGATGTAGGTTCAGTCCCTGGCCTTGCTCGATAAGTTAAGGATTCAGCACTGCTGTAAGCTGTGGTGTAGGTCACAGATGCGGCTCAGATCCCATGTTGCTGTTGCTGTTGCTGTGGCATAGGCTGGCAGCTGCAGCTCAGATTCGACCCCTAGCCACAGAACTTCTTTCTACTTTTTTAGGGGCGCAGGTGCAACCCTAAACAAACAAAAAACTAAAATTTACATGAAAATGCAAAAGATCAAGAATAACTAAGACATGCTTTAAAAAGGTGGGGAAATTGCTCTTCCAGTTATCAAAACATATTTAAAAGCTGAGTATGGCAATGATACCGGAGAGATAAGTGGAGCAATGAAACAGAATCTAAAGCCCAGAAAGAAACCCAGATGTATATGGACATTTGATTCGTGATAAAGATGATGCTGAGTTTAGTGGGAAAAGAACAGTCTTTTTAGTAGACTGTGCTGGAGCAACCGAGTATATCCATGCAGGGGAGGAGAAAGAAATATGATGCCGATTTCACATCATTCATAGAAACAATTCCAAGGGGAGATAAACCAAAGTATGAAAGTAAACTAAAAAATGCTATATACTACTACATAATAATACCTGTATGATCTCCAGTTGAGAAGATATTTCTTCCCCTGGACACACTTACATGGAAAAACACTAATAAAGGAAATGGCAGACACACCAAATGCTTAAAATTAAAACTTCTTTTTATCAGAAGGTACCATTAAGAGAAAATCAAGCTACAGAGTAGGAGAATTTAAAAATTCTATTTAAGGAGTTCTGTCATAGCTCAGTGGTTAACGAATCTGACTAGGAACGATGAGGTTGCGGGTTCGGTCCCTGGCCTTGCTCAGTGGGTTAAGGATCTGGCATTGCCGTGAGCTGTGGTGTAGGTTGCGGACCCGGCTTGGATCCCGGGTTGCTGTGGGTCTGGCGTAGGCCGGCGGCTACAGCTCCGATTCGACCCCTAGCCTGGGAACCTCCATATGCCGAGGGAGCAGCCCAAGAAATGGCAAAAAGACAAAAAAAAAAAAAATCAGAGTTCCTTTCATGGCTCAGTGGAAACGAATCTGACTAGTATCCGTGAAGACGCAGACTCAATCCCTGGCCTTGCCCGGTGGGTTAAGGATCTGGTGTTGCCATGAGCTGTCATGTATGTTGCAACCATAGCTCAGATCCTGCATTGCTGTATCTGTGGCCAGTGGCTGCAGCTCCAATTTGACCCCTAGCCTGGGAACCTCCATATGCCACGGGTACAGCCATTAAAAAAAAAAAAAAAAACGAAAAAAAAGTCAAAACACCTCAGTGGAAAAACAGGCTGAGTGTCTCAAATAGGCACTTTATAAAAGAAGAAATCCAAATGACCTGTAAATATATGAAAAGGTAGTCAACTCTGTTAGTCATCAGGGAAATGTGAATTAAAATCACAACGAGATGCAACTCTAAGTGTGGTTAAACTAAGACAAGCAGACAGCACCAGTGTTGCTGAAGATGTAGGGGAATGGGAGCATTCACTCTACCCGTGGGAATGAAAAGGTGGTAGAGCTACTTTGGAAAGAAGTGTGGCAAGATCTGTTTAGACCAGAGATAAACATACCCCATGTCCCAGGAATTCCACTTCTGTGTAGATTCAGTGTGATTGCATGCACACGGGAGTAGTGTAAGCATGGTCAGAGCCACCCGGTTTGTAAGAGCCCCAAGCTGGCAGCAACCCACATGTCTGGCAGCTGTAGAATAGATCAATTCTAGTGTATTCAAACAAGACAATACTACTCAGCAGGGGGAATAAATTAATTACAACTACAGGTAGCAACATGGATAAATCTCACGAATATAATGTTGACCAAAAAGAGCCAGACACGGATAAATACTGTATGATTCCATTTATATTAAATTTAAAAGCAGGCAATACTGGAGTTCGCTTGTGGCGCAGCAGGTTAAGGATCCAGTGTTGTCACTGCAACAGCTCTGTGGCGCCAATTCGATCCCTGGCTCTAGAACTTCCACATGCCACAGGTGTGTGTGTGGGGAAACCCAGCCAAAACTAACAACGATACCTATGAATACATACTTAGGTGATAAAACTATAAAGAAAAGTCAAGATGCTGGAAATCCTGTGAAATCAGATTGTTATGATCATTATACAACTACAGATGTGATAAATTCATTTGAGTAATAAAAATTTAAAAAAAAGTAAAGATGTAATTCCCAGAAAACAGTAGTTAAGTTAGGAGTTCCCACTGTGGCTCAGTGGGTTAAGGATCTGGTGTTTTCTCTCTGTTGGCATGGGTTTGATCCCTGGCTCAGCAGAGTGGGTTAAGGATCAGGCGTTGCGACAGATGTAATGTAGGTCACAGCTGCAGCTTGGGTTTGATCCTCAGCCTGGGAACCTATGAACATATGAATGCCATGGGTGCAGCCAAAATGAAAAAAAGAGTAAAGTTGGGGAGATGGGGTTGTAATTGCGGTAAATCATGCAGAGGGCTTCTGGGGTGCTGGCAACATTCTACCAGTAGTATTTACTTGGTATAATTTACTAAACCTTTGATATATATTTTATGCATTTTCATATCATATGTGCTCTCTTTTACAACAACAAAAATTTAAAGAATATGTAAATTTGAAAAAGAGCCAAGGTGAAACTTCAAGACATGAAAAAAGTGTAAGTGCTGAAATGAAAACTCAACAGATCCTCTTCGTCTTCTTCCCCTCCTAAACAATTCAGTTTAGAAGGCATGGGGGGAGCTTCCATGTCTGTGCAAGGAGTAGGTGCAGGCAGACAACTCACTCAACTCCACGTAGAGTCAGAGTTGAGTGAGGAGGCTGTTGTGAGGACAATGTGAAAATAAGTCACAAAACACTGATCGCCTGCAACTGGGTATGTGTGCAACCCTTGGCGGTTATTATTGCTGTTAGTGTTCTAGTTGTCCTGAAGGAACTGTTGAGAGATGACAGAACAGCCCCCAGTCACATCCTCTGGGTCTCACCTCTGATTCTAGCTGCATCTGAAGCCTCCCTCAGTTTGTGTTGACAGTGACTTGCTTCCTGTGTACAACATATACCACTCATTTCTGCCTTGGGGCTTTCCAGTGCCCTGGGTGAGAGACCAGTGGACGCCCCACTTAGCATGCCCAGCCTAGAAGTGGGGGAAGCATCCCCTCCTGGGGCAACCCTCAACCAGTGGGGCATGGCAACCAATGGATAAATGCTTCTCGCTGTCCATCATCAAGCGGACAATTCTGAGACATTTTCACGCCTCAGACATTCCAGTGGGATCAGAACCCAGTGGCTCACAGTGATGCCCAAGTCAACCTTTCGCCCTTGTTCTGGCTTTTCCTCCAGCTGTTCATGCCTGTTCCCTGGCGTCCCTCTGTTCCACAGGAGGCCTCTTCTCTGGCTCTGCTTTCAAGGCTAGGTCAGGATAGAACTAAGTATCAGAAGGCCATAGAAAGTGGCCCTGGGAAACAGAATTACTCACAGGGTGAATGGCAACAAGGACTGTGCTGGTGGGAAGGGGAGTGGAGATAATCCTTACATGCCTTAGCTTCACAATTATTGAGACTTGCCCCCACAGTGGGGAAGGGGCAGAGGTAGATAATGAAGCACTAGGTTATGCAATAATTCTCGTACTTGAAAGGAAAGAGGCAATGGTAATTATATGGATCGTGGAGGTGATTGGCTTCTACCAACTGCTTTGGAAGGTTTGCAAAGAGAAAATGAGAGGCTGTGGATTCAGGGCATGCTGTGAAACCCAGGGGCACTCTGGACTCCAAGACTTCAGAAGGTCTTAATGGGATCAAATCCAGTTATTGGTTTGCTCAGCCATTTGCTAGCCCCTCCCCACTCCTAGTGTTGGCTTCTTCTTTCTTTCACTCTCCTTGGGCCCCCCTGCTCCCAGTGATGGCCTCTTATATAAATGACCTGCACCAAGTCCTTGCCTCAGGCTCTGCTTTAAGGAGGATCTCAGGTTAAGACATGAAGAAGCTAATAGTGGCCAAGTTTATGACCTCAAAGACTTAAAGATTTCTCAGGGAAGCAGCCAATTAGTATGACTCAGGGTAGGCATCATCGTACTATGAATAGCTCACTTTTTTTTAGTTCTTACTTTGTGCCTGGCCCTTTTACATTCATTACCCGAATTAATTCTCACAGCAGGTCCATGATGTATGTATTATTTCTCTCTCTCTCTCTCCTCCTTTCCCTACCACCTCAAGGGAGAGAACTGAAGCCCAGAGAGTTTATGACCCTTACCTGGAGTCACACAGCACATGACTGAGCCAAATCCAGGCTCCAGAAACCCCACACTCTTAGCTATTCCCTTGCAATAACTATTCCCTTCAAATAAAAACATCAATAGAGAAAGGGGGGAAATTATGCTCATGAAATGCTATTTAATGGCAAAAAAAATCAAATTTATCTGGACTTGTGTTTACAGTGTTCCATCCCACTATGATGGATTTTTTTTTTTTTTTTTTTTTTTGTCTTTTTAGGGCTGCACCCTCGGCACATGGAGGTTCCCAGGCTAGGGGTCCAATCGGAGTTGTCGCCACTGGCCTACACCAGAGCCACAGCCACTTGGGATCCAAGCCAAGTCTGCAACCTACACCACAGCTTATGGCAACTCCAGATCCTTAACCTACTGAGCAAGGCCAGGGATGGAACCCGAGTCCTGATGGATGCTAGTCAGATTCGTTAACCACTGAGCCATGATGGGAACTCCCCATCCTGCTCTGAAGATGCATTCCCACAGCTAGTGTTTCTGCTGCTCTTTGCTAGGATTTAACTCCCAGTTCAACCACTTACCAAGTTGGGATGACCTTGTAAAATTACTTAGCCCATCTGAGCCTAAGTTTCCTTATCTGTAAGAGCAAATGAATAATATTGGCTCTGTAGGATGTCACACAGAGTTAGTGTCTAACCGCTGATAGTTGGGGTTTTTCTAGTCAGAGGCCCGTTGTTGGGAACAGTTAAGACTGAGGTTCAGACAGCGCCGCCCACCCCCCACCCCAGAAGAAGAGCAGAGCAGAAATATTTTGGGAAGATTATTCTGTTTGTCTAGAACCCTAGAAATGCCTCTTGGCTTTATTGGACTTTATTTATGATTCCTAGGATGAGAGATTCAAAGCCAAAACCATTTTGTCCCCTGAAGGGGGCCGAATGGTGGCTCCCCAAAAAGATATGTCTTAATTCCTAGCACCTGTGAATATCACCTTATTTGGGAAAAGGCTATTTGCAGGTGTAACTAAGTTAAGGCTCTTAAGAGGAGGTCATCCTGGATTATCTGTGTGGTCCCTACATCTGCTGACCAGTGTCTTTATAAGAGAAAGGCAGAGGGAGAGACTGGAGGTACTGCCACAAGCCAAGAGCCATCAGGAGCCACCAGGAACTGGAGGCGGGGGCAAGGAAGGATTCCCTCCTAAGGCCTTTGGAGGAGCATAGCCCTACCGACACCTTGATTTTGGATTTTTTGGCCTCTGGAACTATTAGAAGATACATTTCTATTATTTTAAGCCACTAGTTTGTGGTCATTTGTTACAATAGTCCTGGGAAACAAATCCATTCTCTCCTCTCCTAGCTCAACTCTCTCTCCACAGAGCGCTGATGGGAAATGAAGCACATAAGGGCATGCCTTTGACATGAGCTAAATCTTAAGGACTGAGAAAGTCTGTGGACATCAGTGTAAATATTTATGCAGGCTGCTGAAAGCTGAGAGCAGATTTTACTGGTGGTGGGGAATAAATGTGTACTTGTTGAGTAATCTTGCCTTCCTCCAATGGTAACCGCAGGTGCCGTTTTCTTCGGACACCTTTCAAAGGTCACCAATTTTTGCTTTAGAATTTAGATGTGATTTTTGCTGTGTGGTTTCCTTCTGAACCTTCAGTGGGCATGGGGGTGGAGAAACCAAAAGATGATCATTGTCCTGCTTCCAGGATGCACTTAGGGTCTAACGATTACTCTTTATTAAATGAAGTGGAAGTGAGGGAAATGATCGATGCCTAAAAAGAGTAAAAGCATTTACAACTTGTCACCGGTCAGGACCCCACCTGACAGGACTGCTGTCTGATGACAGGAGTGGATGTACCTGAACGGGCCAAAGGAATAGTGTTGAAAAATGAAAAACAGGGGTTCACTTTAGGTAATGGGAAACATTTTTAAGTGTCAGTCAAGTGTGCTTTTTTTTTTTTTTTTTGGTGTGAATCAGCTTTATACAAAGCATCTTACCATGAGATGTAGACTGTGTCTTTAAATCTCAGAAGTTGAGTTCAGAATAGACATGGTCAGTTTTATAATCATTAGAGGCTTCTGAAATATAAAAGAGAAAATAATTCGGTAAACTTAGGATATCTATCCACAGAAGCTCTTAAAAAATTCTCCCTTAGGTGGGTGGCCTGACAGAACCAAGTATTAACTGGTTTCCCCCCACACACACCCAGACTGTATTAAATAATTTATTCTTGACAACGTTTTAGAGGTGCCCTTCCATCGTCCTCTCTGGATTTTTCATGTGATAGTCTCCCCCGCCACCTCCTTCCCTCCTCCCCACCCACCCATCCCGATGGCATTTGTTAGGAGCTGTGGTACTCGTTGCTATTGGTTTCCTCGGATGTGCATATTGCCCACATCCACCCAATCCTCGGGTTCCTGAAGCCTAGGAGGATGTTGGTCTCACAGAGACCACTGTCCTGTTTCAGCAGCATCTCTTAGCCCAAGCCATTACTCACCCCGATCTCTTGGTGCCACGGCCTGAAACATGGGGGCGGCATAATGTATCTCCTGGGAGTCTTCAGTTTCTGGGTAAAAGACAAGAAACAGAGGGATTGGGCCTAAAATTCAAACCTCTGATTACTGGAGGGCAGGGGCTTCGCCAGCTAACCTGCAACTTGGCATGTCACCTCGAAACTTTGTAGAGAATACTTACCATCTTGGGCTATGGGAACACATTGTCTTGATTCTGAGTCAGGCACTGATTCCTCATCTGTAAAGTAAGAATGATATAAATTGGGAGTTAGTGGTGTTTGCACCAGACAGGGCAGGTAAATTGCTTAACACTGTGCCGGGAACATGGCCAGCCCTCAGTTAACATTGGCTAACATTGTTCTCACTGTTGGCTGGGGCCTGTAAAGCAACAAATGATGCCAGCTTTAAGAAGTGGTCATAAAAGAAATTTGAACACAATATGGATCATTCTGAACTGATAGGAAGAAATCTCTAAGATACGTTTGTAAGTGAAAAAAAAAATCAAGGTATAGAATGGCATCTGTGACATACTACATTTATATTAGATGCTAACATACACATAAAATATCTGTGCAAGGGGGATTTCTTGGTGGCACAGCGGGTTAAGGATCCAGTGTTGTCACTGCTGTGGCATGGGTTTGATCCCTGGCCCAGGAATGTCCAAGCATGCCATGGGCACGGCATGTGTGTATACAGATATGTATACATGGAAGGATTTTTATTTTTATTTAATTTTTTTTTTCTTTTTAGGGCCACACCCTTGGCATATGGAGGTTCCCAGGCTAGGGGTCTAATGGGAGCTATAGCTGCCAGCCTATACCACAGCCACAGCAACGCCAAATCCAGGCTGCGTCTGCAACCTACATCACAGCTCACAGCAACGCCAGATCCTTAACCCACTGAGCGAGGCCAGGGATCGAACCCACAACCTCATGGTTCCTAGTCGGATTTGTTTCTGCTGCGCCATGACGGGAACTCCTGGAAGGATTTTTAACGACTGGTTGTTGCCCCCCTGGAAAGTGAGATTGGGTGTCAGGGGTGGGAGGGAGCCACTATACTCTGCTTCTTCAATTTTTTACCCATATGTCTTTACGACCTGAAAAAAATCAAAAAGACAAAAACCTAAAACCAACCAAAATATCCAACAAAGTTCTCTTACCTTCTTGCTTATTACAGATATTTGCATATATTCCAGCTTCCATGGATGTATTTTCATAGACTCTGGATTTATTTCCTTTCATAGCTTTTCCTAAATAGATTGGTGCAGAATCATTAAATTAAACCAATTCAGCCGCATTTTTTTCTCTTCTCCTCTGTCAAAGAGCAGAATTCCCCAATATTCTGAAAGAATGACCTGCTCCAGTGGCCTAAAACTGTTGTCTGTCTATTGAAGGAAAACCACAGACTCAGTAAGGAGTCCATAGTATCTAATCTCTAAGCCAGGAGCCCTTCTGATTTATTTTCCAGGCTCTGCCTGTCAGATTATACTCAAGATGGCCAGAGACAACTTTTCTTTCCTTTACTGAAAAGAATAGTCTGTAAAAAGCTTTGTAATATCTGTAAGAAAAAGTAAGTTATCCAGCTGAGTTCTAATTAGCCCTGGCCAGTACTCAAGAATATTAATTCCACTTTTGTAAGAGCAGACTTTTTATAGGAAGAGGAGATAGGTTTTTAAAATGTATGAGATACAGTCAGTTTAAGAAGATTGAAATCATATCACCCATCTTTTCTGACCACAGCAAGATGAGACTAGAAATTAACGATAAGAAAAAAACTGCGGAAAAGCACAAACATATGGAAGTTAAATAATATACTACTAAACAACCAATGAGTCACTGAACAAATGAAAGAGAAAATCAAACAATACCTGGAGGAGTTCCTGTTGTGGCTCACCAGCAGCAAACCCGACTAGGATCCCTGGCCTCACTGAATGGCTTAGAGGATCTGGCGTTCCCGTGAGCTGTGGTGTGGGTTTCAGACACAACTCAGATCTGGCATTGCTGTGGCTGTGGTGTAGGCCAGTGACTGCCATTCTGATTCAGCCCCTAGCCTGGGAACTTCCATATGCCATGGGTGTGGCCCTAAAAAGATAAAACAACAACAACCACAAATAAACCTGGAGGCAAATGAAGATGGAAGCACAATGATCCAAAATCTAAGGCACTCAGCAAAAGCAGTTCTAAGAAGGAAGTTTTATAATGCAAGCCTACCTCAGGAAACAAGAAAAATCATAAACAACTCAACATGACACCTAAAGGAAATAGAAAAAGAAGAAGAAGCAAAACCCAATGTTAGTAGAAGGAAAGAAATAATAAATATTAGAGGAATTCCTGGCGTGGTTCAGTGGTAATGAATCTGGACTAGTAGTATCCATGAGGATGCGTGTTGGATCCCTGGCCTCCCTTAGTGAGTTAAGGATCCAGCGTTCCCGTGAACTGTGGTGTAGGTCACAGGCACGGTTCTATTCCCGTGTGGCTGTGGTGTAGGCTGGCAGCTGCAGCTCCAATTCAACTCCTAGCCTGGGAACCTCCATATGCCTTGGGTTCAACCCTAAAAAGCAAATAATCGGAGTTCCCGTCATGGCGCAGTGGTTAACGAATCTGACTAGGAACCATGAGGTTGCGGGTTCGATCCCTGGCCTCGCTCAGTGGGTTAATGATCCGGCGTTGCCGTGAGCTGTGGTGTAGGTTGCAGACACGGCTCGGATCCGTGTTGCTGTGGCTCTGGCGTAGGCCGGTGGCTACAGCTCCGATTGGACCCCTAGCCTGGGAACCTCCATACGCCGCAGGAGCGGCCCTAGAAAAGACAAAAAAAAAAAAAAGCAAATAATCATTATAATAATAATGTATCTATATATATGACTGAGTCATTTTGCTGTACAGCAGAAATTGACACAAATTGTAAATCAACTATAATTAAAAAAAGAAAAAAGAGGGCTCAAATAAGTACAATTAGAAATGAAAGAGAAGTTACAGCTGACACCACAGAAATACAAAGGATCATAAGTGATTACTACAAACAAGTGTATGCCAATAAAATAGACAACCTAGAAGGAATGGATTAATTCCTAAAAGTGTACAATTTCCCAAGATTGAATCAGGATGAAAGAGAAAATGTGAACAGACCAATTACCATTCAATACGAAATTCAATCATAGTCAAAAAACTCCCAACAAACAAGTCCAGGACCAGATGGCTTCACAGGTAAATTCTACAAAACACTGAAGAGGAAGGAACTCTTCCAGACTCATTCTATGAATCCAATACCACCCTGATATCAAAACTTGACAAAGACACCACAAAAAAAGGAAAATTACAGGCCCATGTCACCGGTGAACATAAATGCAAGGAGTTCCCATCGTGGCTCAGCAGTAACGGACCCAACCGGTATCCTTGAGGATGCAGGGTCAATGCCTGGCCTCACTCAGTGGTTTAAAGATCTGGCTTTGCCGTGAGCTGTGGTGTAGGTTGCCGATGTGGCTCAGATCCCACGTTGCTGTGGCCATGGCATAGGTTGGCAGTTGGAGCTCCGATTTGACCCCTAGCTTAGGAACTTACATATGCCACACCTGCAGCCCTAAAAAGCAAATAAACGTAAATGGACGCAAAAACACTCAACAGAATATTAGCTAACCAAATTCAACAATGCATGAAAAGGATCATATACCATGATCAAGTGAAATTTGCCCCAGGGATAGAAGCATAGTTCAATATCTGCAACTCAAACAATGTGATACACCACATTACCAAATGAATAAAATCATACGGTAATCCCAATAGATGCAGAAAAAGCTTTTTTGACAGAATTCAACATCCAGATATAATAAAAGCTTTCAACAAAGTGGGTACGTGGGGGGACATACCTCAACATAATAAAAACCATACTTCCACAGTTAACCTTATATTCAGTGTGAAAAGCTGAGAGCATTTCCTTTAAGATCAGGAACCAGACAATGATGCTCACTCTTGCCACTTTTATTCAACATAGCATTGGGAGTCCTAGCTGCAGTAATCACATAAGAAGAAGGAAAAAAAGGAATCCAAATCGGAAAAACAGACATTAAGCTGTCACTGTCTTGGATAACAGGATGCAATATATAGAAAACCCTGGGAGTTCCCTGTAGCACAGTGGGGTTTTAAGTATCCGGTATTGTCACTGTAGAGACCCGGGTCACTACTTTGGTGTAGGTTAGATCCCTGCCCCAGGAACTGCTGTATGCTGTGGGCACAGCCGAAAGAGAGAGAGAGAGAGAATCCTAAAGATGCCATTGAAGAACTATTAGAGTTAATACATGAATTCAGTAAAGATACAGGATACAAAATTAATATAGAGAAATCAGTTGCATTTCTATACACCACCAGTGAACTATCCAAAAGAGAAAGTAATTGCACCAAAAAGAATAGAATACCAGGAATAAATCTAACCAAGGAGGTAAAAGACCTACCCTTGGAAAACCATAAGACACTGATGTTTCCACCCCAGCAAATGGAAAACTATACCATGCTCATGCTCGTGGATTGGAAGAATTAACTTAGCAAATGATTGTACTCCCCAAGGCAGTCTGCGTTCAGTGCAATCCCTGTCAAATTTCCAAGGGAATTTTTCACAGAATTAGGACAAATAATTCTAAAGATTTGTATGGAAACACAAAAGACCTCAAATAGTTAAAATAATCCTGAGAAAGAATAAAGTCAAAGGTATCATGCCCCTTGATTTCAAACTATATATGTAAAGTTAAGGCTGGTTTTTCACACACAGACACACACATGCGTATGTAGGTTATACTGGGATGAGATGTAGAGCGTGGGAAACATAGTAATAGTGTAATTCCTTGGTATGGTGACAGATGGTAACTAGAGATCTCACAGTGGTCATTTCGCAATGTATAGAAGTTTGAAGCACGATGTTGTAACATTGTGTTTTAACATTTTAAAAATGCTTTATGTTACAAAAACAAGAATACATTTTTAGTGTATGACATGTATATATTTTGACATCTATTTTATTTTATTTTTTTCTTTTTAGTGCCACACCCGCAGCATATGAAGGTTCCCAGGCTAGGGGAGCTACAGCAGCTAGCCTACGCCACAGCCACAGGAAGCCAGATCCAAGCTGTGTCTGCGACCTACACCACAGCTCACGGCAACGCCGGATCCTTAACCCACTGAGCAAGGCCAGGGATCGAACCTGCAACCTCATGGTTCCTAGTCGGATTTGTTTCCGTTTCCGCTGCGCCAGGAACTCCGACACCTATTTTCAAGTTTCCTGTCAACTAAGTCCCTGACTTGACTGAATTAGGACTCTATGAAGGTGGGAGAAGGCCAAAAACCTAACATATCACGTCTTCTCTCCCCAGTTCTGGCGGTATCTCCTGCGGCCGCATTCTACACGTCAGAAGCCTGAGGCTCACGCAGGCAAAGGAGCTGATTCAATACCTCTTGGCTGGTTGGCAGGTACTGAGACACACATTGTCTTTGCACAGATTTCCGTATGCTTCCATACTTGTGTGCCAAATGCAAAGGCCACTTTGAAATCTTAACTGGAGGCCCTAAGACGTGAATTGTGAAAGGGAGTAAATGAGGCTTAATGCAGCACTTAAGGTGGGGCAGAGAGGAAGGAGGCTCGTGTTTGTCCTCATGTACTGAGCTTCCTCCTAGATGTGAACCCACTGAGTAAGCTAAAAAATACAAAGCAAAGCTCTGGCGATAAGATCCATTACATCATTCGCCGGCTTCACGTAAAGTGAAAATGAAGGGTCTCCTGTTTAAAAATTGCTGAGACTTGTAGACCCATGTTCAAAGCAGCACAACTCAAAGTAGCCAAGAGGTAGAACCAACCCAAGATTTCATTGACAGATGAATGGATAAACAAAGTGTGTGTGTGTACATGGAATATTATTCAGCTTTAAAAATGAAGGATGGAGTTCCCGTTGTGGCTCAGTAGTTAACGAATCCAACTAGGAACCATGAGGTTGCAGGTTTGATCCCTGGCCTTGCTCAGTGGGTTAGGGATCCAGCGTTGCCGTGAGCTGTGGTGTAGGTCTCAGACATGGCTGGGGTCCCGTGTTGCTGTGGCTCTGGTTGTAGCCAGAGCTACAACAAAAACAACTGGTTGTAGCCAATGGCTGCAGCTCCAATTCCACCCCTGGCCTGGGAATTTCCATATGGCACAGGTGCGGCCCTAAAAAGAAAAAAAAAAAGAAGGAAATTCTGACACATACACAGGTGGATGAACCTTGAGGAGGACATTGTGCTAAGTGAAATAAGCCAGTTAGGGAAGGACAAATACAGTATGATTCCATTTATATGAAATTTCCAAAGTAGTCAAATTCATAGACACAGCGTAGAACGGTGGTTGCCAGGGCCTGGGAAGAGAGAGAATTGGATGGGGTGTGGCCCCAAAAAGACAAAAAAAAATGTGTATTTACAAATTTCAAAGCAGTGACAGCAGAGCATTAAACCATAGCATGGGGCCCTGCACAGTTACATGCATGCTCACGAGCAATCTAAATAGGGAAGGCTTTACCAGAGAAAAGAGAACTACATTGCATGTGCACAGTTCAGGAAGTCCTGCATTACCTTCTTCTTTTGTATCTTTTCCTTTTCCTTCTTTTTTTCATTTTCTTCACATCACATTTTTTTTCTTTTTTTGGCCGCTCTGCGGCATACAGAGTTCCCAGGCCAGGGATCAGATCTGAGCCACAGCTGTGACCTATGCCACAGCTGCAGCAACGCTGGATCTTTAATCCACTGTGCCTGGCTGGGGATCCAACCTGTGTGCCAATGTTCCAGAGATGCACCACAGCCGAAACTCCTCATGTCTCATTTCTGACTCCCCTTTCCCTTCTTCCTTGCCCTCTGCCCTGCTCTCTGTATCCAAAACCCAGAGAAGACAATGGAAATGCTCCTAAGGAACTTACTTGCTTTGTACTTTGGTAGCATCCAAAATGCCAGAACTAGAATTATTACTATTAGGACCAGTAATAATAACCCCGGAAGCAGGAGCTGCAGGCAGAAAGGACAGCTGTCTCCACCTGGAAGAAGATGGCATTCCCTGGTTACTGCACAGCCTTCTTTTCCAAGGACATTGAACTGTGGAATGTTCTGGAAAAGGCAGTCACAACTGTCTCCCACGTGAGCCAGTGTACCATGCACCCCAGGTCCCTCCTGCCACAGATACCTGCTGCTCTTGAGAGTTACCTTTTTCGTCAGGGAAGTTCTTAAAGTCAGACAAAGTCTGTCTTCTACAAGCGGTCATATACAAGAAAGAGAAAAGCAGCACAGCATTTAACAGACGGATTGCTGGCTACACTATTAGGGTCCTATGCCTCAGAGCAGCCTGGCCATTCATTGGGCAAAACCTTTAGTCAAGTTGGCATGATTTATGTCACCCAAACAGCTACCACTTACTGAGTATTAACCATATACCAACATTATGTTAAGCACTTTGCATGCATTGCCATATTTATCTCATTGGTACCACTCCCTTTTTACAGTTAAGTAGAGTAAGACTCAGAGAGGTTAAGTGACTTTCCTAAGGTCATACAGCTAGTGAATGGAAGGGCTGTGAAACGAAGGCAAAAGCCTGACTCTGGGGCCTGACTCCCACAGGCTACCTCACTTGTTGGAATTTATTGGACACCCAGGTGTGGGCTCTCTTTTTCTGAGGAGGAGGCCAGGTGAGTTGTTCAATGCCCAAGTGTTTCTGTTACCCTTTTGGACCCAATTTTTCTTCTAGCCTTCTCCTACCTTGACCAATGTCCCTTTATAAGGCCAAGGTTTAAATCTAGAATCCTTAGACTCCTGGAGCTCTGTGCTGGAACATGGCAGTATGGGGAGAGCCAGCCCCAGCCCTGGCCTGGCCCTCTTCCCACCCAGGCTCTGACCCCTGAGGAACTTCACATACACATGGACGTGCCCAACCTGCACAGCCAAATGCTGTCCCTCAGCCCCCACAAAGAGCTCTTGGCTCGGTCCAGGAATGCTCATGTCCTGGGGAAAAGACTTGTTCAGTCCTGGAAGGTGGGTTCTGATCCGATTAGGTTAGGAACTTGGGTTCGTGTTCCTAGAGTGAAGTATAGAAAAGTAGGAACATAGGGGCCAGTGGACACATCCCCGTGACTTATGAGAAGCTTATGGGAAGGCACTTGGTTAAGAAGTGCAAAATCAGTGTCCTCCAAAACACAAGGCTAGGACAGAGGCCTTGTCCCAAGCTAAGAGTGGCACTGGAAGTCTAGACTCACCAAGCATTAACACTGGGGCAATAAACAGCCAAGTGGGTGGGTACAGGTGTTAGAAGTAACAAAAATAGGAGTTCCTGTCGTGGCTCAGTGGAAACAAATCTGACTAGTATCCATGAGGACGCAGGTTCAATCCCTGGCCTCACTCCATGGGTTAAGGATCTGGCGTTGCTGTGAGGTGTGGTGTAGGTCGAAGACATGGCTCAGATCCATCGTTGCTGTGGCTGTGGTGTAGGCCAGCAGCTGTAGCTCCAATTCGACCCCTAGCCTGGGAACCTCCATAAGCTGCAGGTGTGGCCCTAAAAAGACCAAAAAAAAAAAAAAAGTAACAAAAATAATTTTAGAAAGCAAAAGAAAATTAAAAGACCCAGCAGCTTCAAGAGAGATGCAAATTCTAATGTGATTGCTTAGCACCTGAGCAGTGCAAAGTCAAAGCAGGAAGCAGGGTCCAGTCGGGAAGTCTTAATACAAAGTCCCTTCCTGCTCCCGCTTCTAGGCTTTACTGTGGTTCTTTTATGGCAGAAAGCAAACCCATCGGAGCTTGGGGACCCCGCAGAACAAAAGCATTTGGAAGCAGGTGGGCAACATGGGAAGTGGGCAGGCAAAGGAGTAGCTACAGTTTCTAGGAGCAAATCTTGACCCTGTTGAAAGAGTTCAGGTAGCCCTTACCTGGACCTTACCTATTAAGGGTATGGTGACAAATTGACTGTATTTTGCATGGTTTGGCAATCTGTTTTTAGCTTCACACCTATATTCTTTCCCTTCTCCAGTGTTACTCTTGGTTAAGTTAAATTCAGCAGGTTCTCTTACATCCTTGGAAATAGTTGGTGATATAGTGATGTTTTCTTCAAAGAAAGTATAACTGATGGGCAGGGAGCCATTGAATGAGATGCAGTGTAGCATTATATATTGGTCTGTTTTTGTTTGAATGACGCTAATGTTGAGCACTGGTGCAGCCACTGGGTCTAGAAAAATGAAAAGGCACGTTTAACAGAGAAGCAGGCTAGGATCACTCACTTAGTCCACAAACATGGACGGAAGCCCTACTCTAGTCCCGGATCTTGACCCAAAGTTGAACGGCACCCCTCTTAGGCAGTCAGGAAGCTTACAAGAAGCTGCACTGGGGAAGATCAGTGGGTACGCGGCCAACCCCATGCCCTGTGGCATGAATCAGGTTCTGAGAAAGCCAGAGGGTAGACGGCGCCTCTCTGCTTTGAGGAGCCAGAGCGCAAACTTGCCCATTATCGGAATTCACAATTTGTTTGTGGTTGATAGTGAATATAATTTTGTCAAAGATCCAGCTCCAAGTATGTAGTTAAGTGCTTTTATTCCCAATCCTTATGAGATTACAGTGGGGTTTTTTTTTAACAAAAAAATATAAAAATCTTTTCTAACTATATTGCTATTTACAGAATTCAGCTGTACAGTTATCTTTCACTTCCTCCCCAAAGCAGGAAGTAACCCTAAAAAAAAAAATTCAAGGGAGATTCTTCTTCTTTTCTTTCCTTTTCTTTTTTTCTTTTTCTTTTTTTTTTTTTTGCTTTTAGGGCCGCACATGTGACGTATGGAAGTTCCCAGGCCAGGAGGTTGAATCAGAGCTGCAGCTGCTAGCCTATACCACAGCCGCAGCAACGCCAGATCTGAGCTGTATATGTGACCTACACCACAGCTCATGGCAACACCAGATCCTTAACCCATGGAGTGAGGCCAGGGATTGAACCCACATCCTCATGGATACTAGTTGGGTTCATTTCTGCAGAGCCACAATGGGAACTCCTCCCTTAAAGTCTTATGCAGATAGTCTCATAAAGATCACTTCTCAGGGAAGGTATACATCACTATCACTAGGTTGTTAACATGGTAATAGCCTTAAAAGGTAAGAACCATTGACCTAGAGCAGAGGCATCTGGTAGAATTTTGTATGGTGATGAACTGTTCTGGGTCTTTATTGTCTAATACAGCAGCCACCACACACCTGTGGCTCTTAAGCACTTGAAATGTGACTAATGAGACTGAAGAGCTGAATTTTTTATCTAATCCAATTTTTATTAACTTGAATTTAAATTTAAATAGTGACGTGTAGGAGTTCCCATTGTGGCTTAGCAGTAACGAATCTGACTAGTATCCATGAGGACACAGGTTCGATCCCTGGCCTCACTCAGTGGGTTAAGGATCCGGTGTTGCTGTGAGGTGTGGTGTAGGTCGAAGACATGGCTTAGATCCCACGTTGCTGTGGCTCTGGTGTGGGCCAGCAGCTATAGCTCTGATTTGACCCCTAGCCTGGGAACCTCCATATGCCATGGGTGCAGCCCTAAAAAGACAAAAAAAAAAAAAAAAGACGTGTGGCTAGCTAATGCTACCATACTGGACAGCACAGGCCCAGAGAATCACTCAAAGATTTGATCAGTAAGTCAGAGCTCCACTGTGTAAAAGACTCCAGGTACACATAGTACCTGGAAACCCTCTCTCGCTCTCCCAGGAGTCCATTATCAAGGTCACCTTCATGGATGAGGCCGTTAATGCTAGGTTGTGAGAGGCTTGGAGTGGGAAGATGGGAGAGAAAAAGATAGAAGTAATAAAATATGACTGGTCAGGAAGAGTGCTAGCTCATGGTCATTGCAAAGGGAAGAAGGTGGGAGAAGCCTAGGGCTCTGAAGACCCTTGCCACAGGGTCCAACGTTGATTCTAAGACTTCTTACTTGAATATTCAGATGAAAAGCCATTTTTACCTACATAATGAGAATCCTAGAGTAAAGGACCTAGAAAAGATATCAATAGTTTTCCAAATTGTTGACATAAGCCTTTTTTGTCTTAGGTTATTAGCCTATTATCTGAAATAGCCAAACGTCTTTGGGCGAGAAAGTGAAATGGAATTATTAAGAAAAAAGATCTCAGGACTTCCTATGTGGCTTAGTAGGTTAAGGATCCGATGTTGTCACTGCAGTGGCTTAAGTCAGCGCTGTGGCGCAGATTCAGTCCCTGGCCTGGGAATTTCCACCTGCCATGAGTGCAGGGGAAAAAAAATCTCAGTGACATACTTTCCAGGCTCTTGAAATGAGTGTTAGCAAGCGGAACACAGAGCCCAACCTAGAATAGGACAGAATCCCCCAAATCACAGGGCCCCCAAGGTAACAAGTGCTTTACTTACCCACAAATGTGAAGCTGAACGCATAACTGTATTTTGAACAGTTAGAAACTTGGGCTTTGCATTTGTAGGGGCCCAAATCACGGGCTTCTGAGATCGTTAGGTTAAAAGTTGCAGGTTCACCTTTTCTATCATGGCATCCCACATTTTTCTCACCCAGAAACAAATTATATGTGATTTCTAGCAAATTGTTCTTGTGGGAACAAAATAGAGATGCATTTTGACCCCTCATGACTTCATGCGTTTTTGATTCCAGGTTTGGAGAAGAGAATTCTGGAAAACAAAATAACACAAGAGAAAGTCCTTGTTCATGCATATTGATAATATTACTCAGTGGTGGTCTAACCACATTCTGTGCATCAAGGTGGTGGAGAGCCCCTGTTCCTGATAAACTTCGTGAAGGTGGGGGATGTCTCTTGCCTGCACGGCCAGACTGAACAGAGGCCCCTCCCAGTGAGAGATGCGTGGCCTTACCAAGCTCTCATGCTAGCTAGGAACTGACCAATCACTCAGAGCTAGAACACCAGTATCAGAAAAAGCCACTCTAGGACCATGTTGGGTCAAGGCAAAAACAAGATGACTCCATAATCATGCCTGAAAGCAGATGAAGACATGAACATTGTCCAAGCCAAAAATGGCCAAACATCCCTCTAAACTGGCTACACTGATGGACTGCTGCTTTTTTTTTTTTTTTTTTTGTCTTTTCTAGGGCCACTCCCTCGGCATATGGAGGTTCCCAGGCTAGGGGCCCAATCGGAGCTATAGCCACCAGCCTACGCCAGAGCCACAGCAACACGGGATCTGAGCCGAGTCTGCAACCTACACCACAGCTCATGGCAATGCCAGAACCCCAACCCACTGAGCCAGGGCAGGGATGGAACCCGCAACCTCATGGTTCCCAGTCGGACTTGTTAACCACTGAGCCGCAACGGGAACTCCGACTGCTGCTTCTTTATCCATCACAGCTTTTGCCTCGCACTGCTGTTCTAATTTCTAGATAAGTGTTATTATGATATCGAACCATATCATTATTTCCACTTCCTAAAAGAATCTAGAGTAAAGCCTGCTGCTTGAGTCTTCCTCCAAGTCAGCCAATGCAAGTCCAAATCTCATCGGAAGACCTTTCTGACACCCTCTTGCTCGTTCCCAAGGGTATGCATTTTCCTCAAAACCCAACTTTTTTCAACAACACATATGCTCCTGGGGATCTTTGGCTGGAGGACATTAATAGAAGATAAGGACCCTTCAGTAAAGAGAATAGTACCTAAAAATTAACAATATTTTAAAAATATCATCAGATATCTAGTTAGTGTTCAGATTTCCCTCGTTGTCTGACTTTTCTTTTAGGATCCATAATGGTCCATTGTAGTTAGTTGATATGTTTCTTATGCCTTTTTTCCATCTGAAAACCTTTCCATCCCTTTTGCTCCCCCCGCAATGTACCTGTTGAACACAGCACGTTGTTTGTTCCGTAGTGGTTCCCATGGTCCGGATTTTGTTGATCACATTCCCGTAGAGTGTGTCCTTCACCATGTTCCTCTGACCCCTGTCTGGAGGCTTGATGAAAGTCAAGCTAGCTTTTATTTTTTTATTTTTTTATTTTATTTTACTTTACTTTTGTCTTTTTGCCTTTTCTAGGGCCGCTCCTTCGGCATGTGGAGGTTCCCAGGTTAGGGGTCGCATCAGAGCTATAGCCACTGGCCTACACCAGAGCCACAGCAACGCGGGATCCGAGCCGTGTCTGCAGCCTATACCACAGCTCACGGCAATGCCGGATCCTTAAGCCACTGAGCAAGGCCAGGGACCGAACCTCATGGTTCCTAGTGGGATTTGTTAACCACTGCGCCATGATGGGAACTCCTCGAGCTAGCTTTTATTTAGCAAGAATGCTGCCTAGGAGGAAGTGTGTACTTCCACTAGAAGGCATATGAAGTCTGATTATCTCTCTTGTTGTTTCTTAGCAGGCTTTGACAATAATCACCCAGAAGCATTATTTCATTAGAGGCTGCAAAATGGTGATATGTAATTCTGTTATTCCTTCTTCATTTATTATCCAAAATTATCTGAAGAGAAACATCCTTGTCAACTCTTTTGTTACACTGAGGTACAGTTTGCATAAAAAAGCAGGATAAATGCTTGGTTTTCTTCCATTATTGACCAATTTTGAAAATAAGAAATTGGCTTCTTAGTATCTTATAACAGTGAGATAGTTTTCTTTTATTGTTGTTATTTTTGTTTGAGAGTCATTATGAACTCATAGATTTAAACATATTCGGTGTGTTTCAACCCGCTGCAATCATTTTATTCTTATATTGTCTCATGTTTTTTTAGCTATAGGGAGCAAACTGGCTCGTGTATTTTTTTTTTTTTTGGCCACCATCCCAGTAGTCTCATGTGTCTGTGTTTTATTATTTTAAAATGCCAAGGGAAGAAATAACCCTCATCAGAAAATCTAATGTAAAAAAAAAAAGGTTATAAAATAATTAAGAGGCATATAGGGGAATGTTTTTATAATACCTCCTTGGAAAAGGTCTTCCAAGTAAGACACAAAATAGGAGCCATAAAGAAAAGACTGAAAAAAGTGACTATCCTAAAACTTTATTTTATTTTATTTATTTTTCTTTTTAGAGCCACACCCATGGCATACGGAAGTTCCCAGGCTAGGGGTCGAATCAGCAGCTAAAGCTGCTGGCCTACACCACAGCCACAGCAACACAGGATCGGAGCCGTGTCTGTGACCTACACCACAGCTCATGGCAACACCTGATCCCCAACCCACTGAGTGAGGCCAGGGATCAAACCTGCATCCTCATGAATACTAGTCAGATTCGTTTCTGCTGAGCCCACAACAGAAGCGCCTATCCTGAAACTTTAAGCTCCTCTATGGAAAAATCAAGACAAATGACAGCCTAGAAAAAAAATATTTAAAGCATAAATGAAAGCATAGGATTTTTTTATGTACATAAACCAACAGCAAGTTAGTAAAAAGAAGACACACAATCAAATTAATGGGCAAAGAACATGAATAGGCAATTCCCAAAAGAAACAGTACTGGGGCTAGGGGATGGCTTGGGTGGAGGAGGTATTTAGACCCTCAAAATGCCGACAACCTCCCTCATAATCTTTGATCTGGACAATTAATGTTTTCTCAGTCCACGGAGTTCTGATTTTATGCATGGTCGGGGAGAGGGTGAGAAACTCACACCCATGTTCAAGGTCACTGTTAGTGACCATGCACCTGTTCGGCGTCTTGGGAGGGCATCTTAGCGGCATCTGTAACAAGTCAAATGGACATGCCCTTGGACCCAGCAGTGTCACTTCTAGGATTTTATTCTGCAGAGATACACTCACACACTCAGCGTGTCCACAAAATGTGTTTGTACAAGGATGTTTATGTAGTACTGTTTCTATTGAAAAGGAAAAAAATGGGACAACCAATAAGGTGATGATGGTTCAATGAATTACGGCTGAGTTCTGTTATGAAATGCCACGTAGCTGTTGAAAAAAAAAAGGAGCTCTCTCTGCATCTCCCTTTTAGAAAAAATGTCTGGGATTTATTATTAATTTTAAAAGGGACGGGTCACGGGCAGGACATAGTCTGTTTACTATGATATTGAAATGAAAAGGACTGTTAATGGTAGTTGCTTCTGAAAGGGGAGAGGGGTCAGAGGGGATGTCACAGAGCTTGCACATTTTATAGTATAGTAACAGCAACGACCTGGGCTCGCTTTTATGAATGGTTCCCCATACACCAGGCTCTGTGCTAAGGGGCATGGCTTATCTCAGTCCTCACAACACCCCTCCCTGAGAGGTGCTTTTATTTTCCCCACTTCACAGAAGATAGAAATTAAGGTCGTGTACACCCGAAACTAACACAACTTTCTAAGTCAACTATACTCCAGTAAAAATTTCTTTTTTTTTGTCTTTTTAGGGCTGCACCCCGGCACATGGAGGTTCCCAGGCTAGGGGTCCAATCGGAGCTGTACCCGCCGGCCACAGCCACAGCCAACACCAGATCTGAGCCGCATCTGTGACCTACACCACAGCTCAGGGCAACGCCAGATCCTTAACCCACTGAGTGAGGCCAGGGATCGAACCCACAACCTCATGGTTCCTAGTCAGATTCGTTTCTGCTGCGCCACGACAGGAACTCCAAAATTTATTTTTGAAAAAAAAGAAATTAAGCTTAAAGTGGTTTCCTTACGTGCCCAGGCTGCCAGCTGGAAAACAGTAGAACCAGGGTTAGGACCACAACAGGCTAACTCTATAATGATAATATGCCTCCCAGTATATATTGTTAGTGTTGATTGAATTATTTTACAATGATTGTTTTTTTATTTTCTAATTAAGAAAACAGCATAGGAGTTCCTGTCGTGGCTCAGCAGAAACAAATCTGCCTAGCATCCAAGAGGACGCAGGTTTGATCCCTGGCCTTGCTCAGTGGGTTAAGGACCCGGCGTTGCCCTGAGCTGTGGTGTAGGTCACAGACACGGCTGGGATCTGACATTGCTGTGCATAGGCCAGCAGCTATAGCTCCGATTGGACCCCCAGCCTGGGAACCTCCACGTGCCGCGGGAGCGGCCCAAAAAAGACGCAAAAAGAAAAAGGGAAAAAAGAAAACAGCAGAGAAGGAACCATTTCATTGTAAAAAGCAGTCTCAATATTTTGTCTCTGAGTCTCAGGAAAGATCCTTCAACTCCCTCCCTAAAATCACCTCGTTTTGAGCAGCAGGTAATGGAAAAGACTTACCTCTTTGGTTGTTCATCAAAAAGCATAGAAAAACCCATTCATGAACGGTCATGCTTAAAGCTGACCATCTCATTGCTTCGGTGAAGACAGCTTTAGTAGAAGAGTAAAGTAAGTGAAACTTACCATTTGTTTTTCTCATCCTCTCACAATCCAGTGCAGCCTTTTGAACTGGAAGAGAGAAAAGGAACACGAGAAGACTCTTTTTCCACATGGCGTTTCGATTTGGAGGTTCAAGCTTCAGAATGGTAAGGACGCCTTAAATGCGACAGAAGGCAAAATGCCCCCAAAGAATAGTTTGTTCAGATGGCTCCACATTCTCCTGAATGAAATCAAGAGGAGGACGAGGGAGGCTTGGTGGAACCCGGGTGGTAAATCACTTAGAGAACTTCCTCCTTTCTGACCAAGTTAGAGAAGTCAGAGTTGCATGAACAAAGCCTGACACAGAAGACTGGTTGGTATGACCCTGAGAGTTCTTGTAAGCAGAGATATGGCAGGTTGCCTGTAGTTCAGGCTGGCTGGGAAGTTGGACAGTGGGAAAAAGAAAAAGTGTTGTCTTTATGTAAACCCACCTGCTCATCTCTTTCTGGATTCAGCCTGTGTCTAAAGGAATTTAGCAGAAGTGCGGTTTAGTCTTGGGAAGCAATATTGACTCTACAGAGACACATGGAAACATGGCTGTGGCATAAGCCTGCGGCTACAGGTCTTATTTGACTCCTAGCCTGGGAACCTCCTTAGGCCGTGGGTACAGCCCTAAAAAGACCAAAAAGAAAGAAAGAAAGAAAGAAACATGGCAGCAGAAATGCCTGATTGTGTTCATTGCTGGTTCCTAGGCCCTGCTCCAAGCTTACTGGGGTGAAACCTGGGACTCTGAATTTTCACAAGGGCCGCAGTGGTCTCAGAGTCTCTAAATTACAACCCACAGTGACTTGTGATTCACCGCTACCCAATCCAGAATTCTCCTGACTCTGCAAAGTGCATGCAGTAACAAAGCCACATACTTTGCTGTTGCCAGCCTGAAGTGGGAAGTGGTGAGAGGTTCCCAAGTGGCAGGAGGTGTAACTGAGCTGGGCCACTTGTGTTACTGATTCTTGTTGCCACCCAGGGTTGGTCCTGTAGGTCTCACACATTCCCGTGGACAGGCAGCCCTCTCTGTGGGCAAGACAGGGTCCTCCCTGCCCAGGTACAAGTTCCTTTAGGACATCGTCCAACCTCCATAAGAACTCACTCCAGGTGCTTCTTGCTCGGGCTCGCCAGGTCCCCTCCTGTGGTGGTCAGTCATTTCCGGTCCCACATCTGGCCACCCCTGGGGGTCTGAGCAGAGCCAGGGCCTGCTGCTGTCACCCCCATTTCCTCTTTGTCTGGCCTTCACTGTCTGGAAGCAATTCATCTTATTTTGATTTCAGTTCATAAAAGGCTTTTATTTCCTTCTGACCTGAAAAGTGACTTCTGGGAGTTCCCGTTGTGGCTCAGTGGTTAACGAATCCATGAGGTTGCGGCTTTGATTCCGGGCCTCACTCAGTGGGTTAAGAATCCTGTGTTGCCGTGAGCTGTGGTGTATGTAGGTCGCAGACGCAGCTCGGATCTGGGCTTGCTAGTGGTTCTGGCTTAGGCCGGCGGCTACAGCTCCGATTAGACCCCTAGCCTGGAAACCTCCATATGCCTCATTCGCGGCCCTAAAAAGACAAAATAAATAATAAATAAATAAATAAATAAATAAAAGTCACTTCTCAAGCACCCAGCCTTCTAACAAAGACGGCACTCGATGCTTTGATACTGTGATATTGGTGGCGGTTTCTTTCTCTAAAGAAGAGGGAGAGAAAGAACCCCACAAATTTACTCTCTGATAGGATGACCCACAATGCCAGAATTTCTGCTAAAGGGAATCAGAGGTTTCCTTCTTGACTTTTCCCTCCATTGTCTCATCCATCCTGGCCTGAGCATGGGAGAGATCTGGGTTCCCCAGAGCTGTCATGCCCAGGAGGATGGAGGACCTTTCAGAAACGCTGACACGTCTGGGGCATTGCTGTGAGTAGAACTTTCAGCTGGGGCAGGAAGCTTGCAAACCGCAGCTTGGACACAAAGACAACAAAGGAAACCAGGGGAAGTGCTGCTTAGAGCTGCTGTAAACGTTGCCCTGGGAAAAGGATTGTGATATGTCAGAGGCTATACAACAAATCAAATGGAAAAAGAAAAAAGTTCATCCACGGACCAGGCACGTTCCTTGGGGCCCAGATCAAGACAGATGCGCCTTGTCATGGTCCACAGCAATTCGTCATATTGATAAACTTGATAACACTAAATAGAGTCAAACAGTAAAGTTAGGCTTTCTGTTGTCTAAGAGCTTCACACTCCTTACAGAACCTCTATGAGGTGTGCAGAGGTATTATTAAAACTATTTTACAACCAGGAGAGAAATACACAACACACGGATCCAATATTTTATTTTATTATTATTATTTTTTTTTGTCTTTTTGCCATTTCTGCATATGCAACAACATCTCCCACTCATTGTTCAGTCATGGCCATTCTGGAGGAGGAGAGCTGGGCCTGCCCAACAGCACTCACCCCCCACCAAACTAAAGGGTCTAGAAACAGTTTCTAAAATCTTTCTTTCTTCTTTCTTTCTTTCTTTCTTTCTTTCTTTCTTTCTTTCTTTCTTTCTTTCTTTTTCTTTCTTTCTTTCTTTCTTTCTTTCTTTCTTTCTTTCTTTCTTCTTTCTTTCTTTTTTTCCTAGGGCCATACTCGGCAGCATATGGAGATTCCCAGGCTAGGGGTCTAATTGGAGCTGTAGCCCCCGACCTACACCAGAGCCACAGCAATGCAGGATCTGAGCCGAGTCTGCGACCTACACCACAGCTCATGGCAATGCCCGATCCTTAACCCACTGAGTGAAGCCGGGGATCGAACCCGCAACCTCATGGTTCCTAGTTGGAGTCGTTAACCACTGAGCCATAATGGGAACTCTGGGAAACAGTTTCTAAAATCTTGGCTGAGGGAATTGTTGTCATGGCTCAGCAATAATCAACCCAACTAGTATCCATGAGGACGTGGGTTCAATCCCTGGGCACGCTCAGTGGGTTAAGGATCTGGGTGTTGCTGTGGCTGTGGCAAACTAGTGGTTGCAGCTCTGATTCAACCCCTAGCCTGGGAACTTCTATATGCTGCAGGCGCGGCCCTGAAAAGACTAAATAAATAAATAAATACAGTCTTGGCTTAAACTCCAGATTTCCCAGATTTCCTCCACCCTGCTGTAGTACTGCTACCCTGTACAAAATCCAATAAGGTTTTCATGAAACATCCTTGAAACCGTATTTCTCAAACACTGGCAGTAAAATCTGGATATACTATTTCACGTGTTCCTTCCCCTTTAAGAGATGAACAAAACCCAATAAACTACCTTCCAAGACTTGAATTTTACATTTTAAGTTATTTTAAAATACATGTTTGGAGAGGGATAAAGACAGCAGAGGAGTAAGACGTGGCACTCACCTTCTCCCATAAAAACCATCTGCATGTGGAACGATTCACACAGCACATGTACTGAATGCTGGCAGAAGACCTTACACCTCCAAAAGGTCCAAGAAACCCTCCACATAACTGAGTAGAACAAAAAGAAAAGAGAGAGAGAGAGAGAAGGAATCGGGATGGGACAAGCACTCCTGAGAGGGAGCTGTGAAAGAGGAAAGGAACGCACATCCTGGGAAGCCACCTAACTGACAGGAAGATCAGCCGAGATGCAGGGAACTCAAAGTTTTGGCGGAAAGAGTAGCAGTTGGACGGAGGAGGGCAAAGCAGAGTGAGAGTCACAAAGACCATTGGTACCACCGCCTCTGGACACCACGGCCTGAGATGCTCAGGTGGCGGCTGGGCACTGAGACTCAGGCTCCGGAGGTCAGTTCCGGGGCGAGGACTAGGGTTGGCTGTATGGAGACAGCCTGAGGGGCTGGGGAGCCGAGCGCCACAGCCAAGGAAACCTGGGAGGAGAAGCAAGGAACCATTGTTGGGGTGGGTGAGAGCATAAGGGGCAGACTGCCATAAGAGTATCTTTCCCTGTGCACTAGTGGACTCTCAGAGGGTGGGGCATTTCTGGCGCAGGCTACGGGTGGCAAGGCACCACTTGCATGGTGGCTACGGGTGACAGGACACCTCTTGTGTGGGCTGCAGGTGTCCAGGCACCTGTTGCACAGGTTAAGGGCAGCAGGGGGCTAAGTACAACGTGGTACCTCTTGCGTGGTCTACAGACAGCAGGGGCAAACCATGGCAGTCATCTCAGACACCAGAAGTGGTCGTGGCCTGCTAGAGTACCACTAAGGATCCATGGGCCCTGCAGCCCCAGTTACCTCAGAGGTTGGCACAACAGAAGGGCACTGCAACTGAGCATCACCTGTTGTTGCTCTCACTTCCCTGGGAATGCACATGCCCTGTGCTACCTCTGCCAAATGCTCCAGGCACATTGCATCGTTTGCAGACTTTCTCCCATTGTGTGGGTTGTCTTTTCTTTTTTTTAATGGTTTCCTTTGCTGTGCAAAAGATTTTGAGTTTAATTAGGTCCCATTATTTATGTCTTTATTGTCACTATTCTAGGAGGTGAATCAAGATGTTGCTGTGATTTAAGTCAAAGAGTGTTCTGCCTGTGTTTTCCTCTAGGGGTTTTCTAGGTATCTGGCCTCATATTTAGGTCTTTCACCCATTTGGATTTTATTTTTGCGTATGGTGTTAGATAGTGTTCTATTTTCATTCTTTTACATGTAGGTTTCCAGTTTTCCCAGCACCATTATTGAAGAGAGTATCTTTCTTCCACTGTTTTTCTTGTCTCCTTTGTCATTGATTAGTTGACCATAGGTGCTTGGGTTTATTTTTGGGCTTTCTATCCTGTTCCATTGATCTAAATTTCTGTTTTTGTGCCAGCACCATATTGTTTGAAAACTGTAGCTTTGTAGTATTGTCTGAAGTCAGGAAGCTGGATTCCTCCATTTTTGTTTTTCTTTTTTCAATATTGATTTGGCTATTCAGGGTCTCTTGTGTTTCAATATGAATTTTAAAATATTCTGTTTTAGTTTCATGAAGAATGTCCTTGGTAATTTGATAGGGATTTCACTGAATCTATAGATTGCCTTCGGTAGTATAGTCATTTTGACCATATTGATTCTTCCAATCCAAGAGCATGTCATGTCTTTCCATCTGTTTATGTCATCTTTTATTTCTTTCATCAGCATCTTATAGTTTTCAGAGTATAGGTCTTTTGTCTCTTTAGGTAGGTTTATTCCTAGGTATTTTTTTTATTCTTTTTGAGGAATGGGAAGATTTCTTTTAAGTATTTTTATTTTTTAATTTATTTTTTTATTTTTTGTCTTTTTGCCATTTCTTGGGCCGCTCCTGCGGCATATGGAGGTTCCCAGGCTAGGGGTCTAAATCGGAGCTGTAGCCACCGGCCTATGCCAGAGCCACAGCAACGCAGGATCTGAGCCGCATCTGCAATCTACACCACAGCTCACGGCAATGCCGGATCGTTAACCCACTGAGCAAGGCCAGGGATCAAACTCACAACCTCATCGTTCTTAGTCGGATTCGTTAACCACTGAGCCACAAAGGGAACTCCTTTTAAGTATTTTTATATAGCATTTTTATGCTATATATTTAATACAATATTTTTACATCGATGCTGCATTTCTACTAAAAATAATAACCAGTAGTGAAATAAGCAACAGGGATATCCAAAGCTAATAAAGAAGTGTTAGAAGTGGCTGGTACAAATTTGAAGGTAAATGGTTTTTGTGTATCTAACCTGATATTCCATTAGATGGCGCCATTGTAGAATTTCTGTAATTTCAGATGGGCCGCAAGAGGAACAGGCACACCCCTTGGCTCTTTCTGCCTGTGAAGACTCATTAGTATTTTTGTTTGCTTTTCCTTTAACTCACTTGAAGAAAGAAAGTTAAAGCCCCCTTCAGTAATAGCCTATTATTTCAAGCTAATGGGGATGAGTGTGATAAAGTATTAAAGGAATTTAGTCATTAGATAAAAAAATACTATCAAATGCATATAAAATGGCACTTAGGGACAAGTTATTTTCTCTAGTCCTGTCAAAAGTCACCACTGATACCCTGATTACCAGAAGTGCAAAACGCTGTCTACCACTTTGGAATTTTCCATAATCCCAAACAGGCTGAGATTCCTGCCTTTTCTTCATCAGCAATTCCTCCATTATTCCTCTTTCCTAAATCTCATTATTGGGAAGATTTTATCCAAAATAGCATTTGGAGTTCCCATAGTGGCTCAGCAGTTAACAAACTTGACTAGCATCCACGAGGATGTGGGTTCGATCTCTGGCCTCACTTAGTGGGTTAAGGATCCGGCATTGCTGTGGCTGTGGTGTAGGCCGGCAGCTACAGCTGTGATTGGACACCTAGTCTGGGAACCTCCATATGCTGCAGGTGAGGCCCTAAAAAGACAAAAAAAAAAAAGCATTTGCTAAGAGTTAAAGGTTTTTACATTTCATAAGTATGTATGTATGTATTTGATTAATTGAAGTTCCTAATAGACAAAGGGAGAACCTTCCTGGGTTGATAAAATTCCATCCAAAAGCTGGAGGAGCTGGAGGAGTGGTAAGAGCAAGGGCCCTGTGGTCAGCTCCTGACCAGCCACGGCTCTGTGGGTGAGTTACTGTAGCTGCACCGACCTCACAGGACTGAACCACAGTGTGCATAAATCACATCGCACTATAATAAACAGCAGTTACTGTTATCAGCATTTTATTCAGCTCGTGCCATCTTATCTTGGATTCTCTTTCACTAACCTACCCCTGCCTCCCCCTGGAGCTCTCAGAGTGGGCACTGTTGGTCTGGGTTTACCTCTGGGCTGACCCTGATGATGCTCACAAGTGCTTCTCTTCCCTGCTTGAGATGCCCGAATCACCCTGTTTATATTGTTGATGAGCTAAGAAAGGGGATCTTCAGTTTTACGGGTTTACAGGCCATCACGGAAGCATCCACTTTTGGGGGCCAGTTTTTGTAAAATCCTCTGGTACTCAAATGGTACCATGAAAGTAAAGAGCACAGAGTGGAAGGTCGATGAGTCCTTTTCATTCAGAAAATAGTCGGTATAGAGCTCCCGTTATGGCTCAGTGGGTTAAGAACCGGACTGTTATCCAAGCGGATGTGGGGTTCGATCCCTGGCCTTACTCATTGGGTTAAGGATCCGGCATTGCTGCAAGCTGCGTGTACGTTGCAGATGCCGTTAGGATCCTGCATTGCTGTGGCTGTGGTGTAGGCCCACAGCTGTAGCTCTCATTGGACCCCTAGCCTGGGAAATTCCATATGCTGTGGATGCATACTCCGACGCATGGCAAAATGCAGTGCTATAGGGAAATTCCACAGAGAGAGGAAAGTTAATTTTATCAGAGGAGGTGAACAAAACTCTCTCCCATAGGAGGGAGAGAAGAGGAATTTTTCCTCTCTCTTTGCTTTTTTATTTATTTATTTTGGCTGCACCCAGGGCATGTGGAAGTTCCCAGGCCAGGGAGGGATTGGACCCCTCGCCACAGTAGTGAGTCAAGCAATGGCAGTGACAATGCTGGATCCTTACTGGCTGAGCCACAAGAGAACTCCTCTCCTTGCTTTTAATGGATTTAGTGTGAGTGTGGTGTGTGTTGGCAGGCAGGTGCATACCGAGCTCTTTAGAAGGTGACCTCCTGAAGAGCAGGGAAGTGTCGGCCTCATTTTTGTAGCCCACCACCCCCAACCCCCACCCCAACCCCCACCCAGCCTGTGCAGGGCTTTCAGTACCCACCCAGCTGAGGAGAGTTGAATTGCTGAGCAGCAGTTAGTGAGGAGTGACTTTAGGTGGGGGTTTAGCCTCTGGAGCACCCAGCTGGCAATGGCCTGCTCCAGGGTCCCTGGCTTCCCGTTTGGTGTTTCTCACCTGGGGTCTTGCCCCCGGCCCCAAGCCCCAGGAAAACAAAGCTATAGTGACTCTAGATTTTCTACACTGGTGACTTCTATGAGTTCCTGGACTAGTGGGGTTGTATTTTTCCAGGGGTGCGAGTAGGGAGGGAATGGAGAGGGTGACTAGAAGGGAAACTGTCCTTGTCTTTAAGCGCCGGTGCTCCTCTGGGCACTGTGCTAAGTGTAACAGCTGAGTATAGTTTACATGCTGTCAAATTCACCCATTGTAAGTACACACTTCAAGTGTTTTGAGTCAGGATCTAGTGATCTAGCGATCCTAACTAAAAGGGTACCCAGTTAAGTTTGAATTTCAGATAAACAACAAACACCTTTTTTATGGCCTCGCCTGTGGCATGCAGAAGTTCCTAAGCCAAGGATCAAACCCACCCCACAGCAGTGATCCAAGTCACAGCATTGACAACCTCAGATCTTTAACCGCTAGGCCACCAGGGAACTCCAACACCTTTTTTTTTTTTTTGCTTTTTGGGGCCGTACCTGCGGCATATGGAGGTTCCCAGGCTAGGGGTCAAATCGGAGCTGTAGCAGCTGGCCTACACCACATCCATAGCAACACAGCATCCCAGCTGCATCTGTGACCTACAGGCAACCTCATGGTTCCTAGTCAGATTTGTTTCTGCTGTGCCACAAGGGGAAATCCTCCAACACTTTCCTTTAGTATAAGTATGTCCCCATGTGATATTTGGAATATACTTACACTAAAAAGATTATTTGTGGCTTATTTGAAATTCAGATTTAACTGAACATCCTTTATTTGCTAAATGTCAGAACTCTATATTTCATAAATGGATAGCGTTGTGCAGCCATCACCACAGTCTGGTTTTAAAATATTTCCATCACCTGCAAAGTTCCCTTTTGCCCATTGACCATCAATCTCTAATCCCTCCCAAATCCCAGGCAACTACTGGTCCGGATTCTGTCTTTATAGATTTGAGAGAGGCTGGGGAGGGGTTGGGAGGGGTTGGGTTTTATGGCCTTTTTTTTTCTTTCTTTTTTTTTTTTTCTGCTTCAGAAATCTTTATTGCTTCCATTTGCTCCAAGGCTTGCAGAGGGTTCCAGGGTGGTTAAAACCACTGAGTGGCTCTAGAGACTTCAGCTGTTTCACAACTTCAGTTATTATACAACACTTAAATATTTGCATGAAGTTTGGTTTCTTTTTTTTTTTTTGTAGTAAAATCAGAGAGAAGACTGGCTGCCCTACATGGGGTTTGGTTTGTCTTTTGCCACTCAACTCGCTGTACGGTGTGGTAAGTTCTATGTTACCCAGAAAGCAGGCCTTCGGGGTGCGGTTATGTGAATGATTTGACTCTCTCGGTGTTTATAGACCACTTGGGTAACCTGGCTGGGGTGAAGGCTGAGAGCCCGCTGGCTTGGCAGTGAAGTGGGGGAGGCTTTCCAGGCTCAGTCAGGGCAGGACAGGACGGGAAGGGTTCTCCGGCAATCAGAGGGGGCTGTTCAAGGGCACTGCGGGCTACGCTGGCCAAATGCTAGTCCTTGGCTACCTGGGCCCAGGCTTGGAGTGACTTAGTAACGAAATGAAATATTATGGCAAGGTGCCAAACCCCGTGCCGGTGCATACACAGTAACTGCAAACAGCCTTCTAGGAGTTCAGAGTTCATTTGACATGCATTGCTGGACACCCCCTGAGGGCTAATCTCCATCTGAGGGTCTGCATGAAAGATGGCCCCTGCTTTAAGACCGCTAATCCTAGAGTTCCCGTTGTGACTCAGTTGGGTTGGGAACCTGACATAGTGTCCACGAGTACATGGGTTAGATCCCTGGCCTCACTCAGTGGGTTAAGGATCCAACGTTGCTGCAAGCTGTGGCATAGATCATAGATATGGCTCGGATCTGGCATTGCTGTGGCTGTGGTGTAGCCCGGCCGCTGCAGCTCTGATTCTATCCCTGGCCTGGGAACTTTCTTATGCTGCAGGTGCAGCCTTAAAAAGAAAAAAAAAAAACAAAAAAACAAAAAAACAAAAACAGTTAATCTTTTAGCAGCCAGTGTTTACTGAGCACTAGCTGTGAGCCAGCCTTTTCTAAGTGCTTTGTGTGCATTAACTTCTAATCCTCACAAACGCTGGAGGGCAGATACTATCATTCTCTCCATCCTGCCTCTGAAGAAGTGAGACTCCGAGAGGTTAAGACCCCCAAGATCACACAGCTAGTCTGGGCCTGGAAGAGTCTTTTCGTATTACTTCTCTGTGCGGTCTCACATAATGATGTGGTAAAGTCTCTGGGCACCCAGAAGCCAAGATGTTTGCTTTCCAGGCATCTCCTGGAGGAGTTAGCTGATCAAAGAATCAAGGAACAGCCTTCCAGGCAGAGGGCATGGCATATGCAAAGGTACAGGCAAGGGAACGCGGCACCCCACCCTCCTGAGCAAGAGTGACCACCTAGGCTTGGCACAAATATTTCAGAGCATTAAAAAAAAAAAAAAAAAAACTGGGATTTTTCTTGGGAAAAATAGTCTCTCCTTTTAGTAAGGGAAAGAGTCTCAGATGAGAGCCCCAAAGACCCTTAGGAGCGACTCGCAGCAGCTGTCTTAACTTGATGAGTTGCCTCCGGCCCACCTCTCCCTCACGGGTCCTGTTATTTCATTGTAAAAAGGCTAATAATTAATTCCTGTGTGTCTGTGTGGCTCACATAACAGAGCAAAGAATGCCGTGGGGCTTCATGCAGGATAATGAAGTGGAGTAATGTGGGCGGCACGTGGCCACCCAGGTGTCACGGAGTGCTGGGTGCCCTGGGTCACCCTGGCACCCGTGCCCAAAGTACACCTCTAGGAGGAGCCCACCTCCTTGGCCCGGGCTCTGGGCAGCAGAGGGTCTCCAGTGCTCACTTCCACCTAGCACTGACCTCCTTCTTCCTCTACCTGTGGTTCTGGAGGCTCAGCCTGGAGAGGCGCCAGGCATCTCCCCAGAGTCTGGAGCTGGGGCTGTGTTCTCAGGGCACTGGAGGAAAGGAAAAAATCCTCTCCCTGACTCTCCCTCTCTGGCTTCCCAGTGATTTATCACTATGGAGACGGAGGTCTTTTCCTCTTTGCTGCCGGGTGGCTGGGGGCGCACATTGTTGGTGCCCTTGCCGCACAGATCACAAGTTCCTTCCTCTTTCCTGTTGCAGAAATGCCACAGTCCCCACCGTTGTCCAAGAACTGCAGCTCACACCTGAAGAGCTCAGTCTTGGGAAAAACAATCTCATTTGATTCCCCAGGGGCTGTGGGGGCCTGAGAACAATGCCTGTGTGAGAACAATGCAGCCTCCAGGGCTGACCTGGGGCCCTGCTTTTCCCCTTCCCTCAGTCTTCCTAGTCGCATTTTAAACATGGATTTCCAGGCACCCACAGGTAGTCTGCATTGTGTTAGGCGGCAGAAAACATAAATGCAAAAGTTCCTCTGTGTGGGCCGAGCCTTCTTTGAGGGCGGGGCAGGTGTGATTACAGGCGGGGCAGAGCCCCCTTCCACTGCCTGTACCTCCTCACTTGTGGAGGCCCCGAGAGAAGGATCTGTTCTCACAGGGAAAGGCTTGCACATGGAGGGCAGAGGTGGATTCAGGGGAAGGGAGATGCGGATGCTGGCGAGATGGGTTTGCAGAGGAGACCGCACACCTGTGCCATCCTCGGTCACTTCCATGTTCACATGAGTTTCAGGTGTTGTCAGCTGGAGGCCTGGTGAGAACTGGTTCTGCTGGGATCAGTCCAGCACGTAGGCTACTCCTTACAGGTCAGTGTCTGGGATGGAGCACCCTGGGCCCGACATGACACTTACTGGGCCAAGTCCTGGGTACAAGGACACAGGGCAAATGGTGAATGGGGATCCCAGAGACAGTGAAAGAAGCTCCCTGGCCAGAAAGTCCTGAGGCAACACCAGGTCCACTTTGGCTGCATGGGCAGGTCATGACCCACCTCAGGGACCTTCTCTGTACATTGACCTAAGGGTTGGCTCTCTTAGCCTCATCCTTATGGGGGAAGATGGAGCTAAAGACACATCATATTTATCCATTTCACTCTTCAAGAGGTCCATCAAGAATAATTGGCCAGGAGTTCCCTTCGTGGCTCAGCAGTTAACGAACCTGACTAGGACCCACGAGGATGCAAGTTCAATCCCTGGCCTCGCTCAGTGGGTTAAGGATCCAGTGTTGCCATGGAGCTGTGGTGTAGGTCACAGATGCAGCTATAATCCCGCGTTGCTGTGGCTGTGGCATAAGACTGATGGCTACAGCTCCAATTCGACCCCTAGCCTGGGAACCCTCCATATGCTGTGGGTGCAGCCCTAAAATAGCAAAAATAAATAAATAAACAAACAAAAAGAATAATTGTCCAGATGAACGGGTCTCAGAAATTATCCAGGAGGGCAACACTTGGTGTAGGACGGGCTGGCGCGTTCCAGTGTTCAATAATCCCCTTTACCTCCCTGAGCATCCAACTCTTTCCTAGTTCTCAAAATACTCCCATTCTCTTTCCATCTGGAATATTCTTTTATTTGGAAGAAGATTTCCAAGTTTCTTCCAGATTCTAAGCAGCAGTGTGAAAATTCAGGTTTTATTTTTGTCATCGGAGCTGCTTGCACCCCTGGACCCCACAGGGCCCTGCCCTTCAGGGAAAGGCAGATGGCAACAGACATAATCTTGCCAAATACCTTCGGAGCAGCTCAGCTCACCTCTTCCTCTTGGTATGAAAGAATGAGCCTCTTTGAGGTGGACACTGTCTTTCTCTCTGATTCTCTCTGTGCACCCATGGGACCATCAGAAACGGAGGACTTCCGTGCAGTGCTCAGCTTCCTCCTGACCACCCCAAGGGTCTCGCTCCGTGTAAGACCTCAAAAGAATTGGAGGGGCTGCCTGATGCAGAAATCCCCCAGCAACACCTGTATCAGGGAGTGTCCGACCAGCACTGGAATCCTGCAGGGACAGAGAACCGGTCTGGTTTTTTTAATAGTGATTTTTATTGAGATCATAGATTCACCTGCATTTGTAATGAATAATAGATTCCTTGCACACTTTACCCAGGTTTCTGCAATGGTAACATTTCAATGTTACAGCGTAGTGTCACATGGTCACTAATACAACACACCCACAGCATCTAATCTCCCCGCTTTTACTGGTACTCGTTTGTGTCTCTGTGTATGTAAAGTTCTAAACAGCTTTAGCACCTGGGTGGTTCATGTGTCCATCACCACAGTAAGCACACAGTTCCTGCACCACCAGCAGCCCTCAGCTGCACCCACTTCTGTCCCCATCTCCAGCCTCTGGAAACTGCTAATCTGTCCCCTATTTCTAAGCTTTTGTTATTTCAAAAATGTTGCCTAGATAGGCTCATGTTTGGGGGGGTTGGCTTTTTTCGCTCAGCCTATTGCCCTGAAGATTCACCCAAGTGGTTGCATGTATCAATAGTTTGTTCACTTTCGTTGCTAAGGAATATTCCGTGGTGTGCATATTCTGCCATTTATTGTTTGGAAGGCCGTCTGGACTGATTCCAGTTTTTAGGGAAAGCTGAAATGACAAAGCTGTTGTGAGCATTCATGTGGAGGCCTCTTTTTTGTGAAGATACTTTTTTATTTCTTCAGGCAACTCTTGCATTTTTTTAAACAGCTCTAATTAAGGAAGAGCCTTGAGGTCAGTGATGGGTCCAATTGAGACCCATTTGTGTTCTCACATTCTCAGAATTAGCAGTGTTTATACAGGCTCCTGGCTTGGTCCTAAATCACATGAATCTCGTGTCAGTCTAGAAGCAGTTTCCTGTGCTTATTCTCGTACTCCAACTTGGCTGCCTTTTTTATTTGGATGTATCCATTTAATTTTGTTTAATCAGGTAATGAAGCTGTAAAGAAACAGGAAACATTAAGACAGTTGTATAGAACAAACTGAAGGATTACATCTTAAAATAACCTTGGTGAATAAATATTTCAGATTATGTGTATTTCCAAAATTTTTTTTTTTTTTTAACTTTGACCCCTTCAGTCTTTGTTCTAAGCCAAAGATTTTCCTATTGCTGGGGCATTTCAAGAAGCCTTGAAATATTTTCTTCCAGAGGCACCGTTCAAGAGTTAAGGGCTCAGGCCTGGAGTTGGGCAGCCAGCATTCCAATGGATTTTACCACTCAAACCGGCTGTGGGGGGAGTTCCCGTTATGGTTCAGTGGGTTATGAACACAGCTAGCATCCATGAGGATGCAGGTTCGATCCCTGGCTATGCTCAGTGAGTTAAGGATCCAGTGTTGCTGTGGGCTTTGGTGTAGGTTGAAGATGCAGCTTGGATCCTGCCTTGTTGTGGCTGTTGTGTATGCCAGCAGCTGCAGCTCTGATTTGACCCCTAGGCTGGGATCTTCCATATGCCGCAGGTGTGGCTCTAAAAAGAAAAAAAAAAAAAAAAAAAAAAAAAAAAGGACAACAACGCCCAAACCAAAAATGGTTGTGGGATTGTGAGCAAATGTACTAACCTCTCTGAGATTCTTGTCATTCTCGTACCATGAAGATAATTCCAGCATCTGACCCATAGGATTAAATGAGACAATCCATGAGGAGTACTAAGTGTTCAGTACATTTTCACAGAAACCCCTCTCTAAATCTCTGGAGAATAATGCTTCGAAACCCTTCACCGAAGGTTGTTTGTAGGGGGCAATGAGAAAGAACTCTACCACACTTCCCAGAGCAAAACTGGCTGGAAGTCTTCTGTTCCCGGTTTCTCCCTCAAAGTCAAGTCCTCACCACCCGTCTCAAATCACCCAGTCAGCCTCTCTCTGTTACCCTGGCTCCCACATGGGCCCCTTTCTTCTTCAGGAGCTGCCTGGAATTCTCTGTGTTTTGCCCGGAACCCCCAGCTGGCACCACAATCCCCAAAGATGAAGACCGTAAGCCCTTGGGCTGTGTTTTGCTTTCCTTCTTGTTTTTTGGTTCCGGTCATGCTTGTGGTTCAGTTGGTCATTCGGATGCACTCGGGTTTCCCCAACAGGGACACAGATGCCTTTTCACACAGTCTGGTGGGTTATAACCAACTCCACACACAGCTTCATGGCTCTCCTTAGCAGCAGGCTGGAACTGTGAGCCCAGCCCAGCCCACTGTCTTCATTCCACTTCCTTTGTCTTCAACCCCTGCAATCAGCAGAACACCGCTCTGACTCCTGGCCTTGGCTTCAACAAACCTTTGTCCCCTAGTAGCTTTATCAATAAGGTAAGAAAGCGTTCAGTAGCCACAGTTTTCTTCTGGACAGAGCAGGAGTGGCCTGTGTGGCTGCTGGAGTTCAGCCCAGAGGAGACTCCAGAACTTTCTGGAAACATCTCTCCCTCTCTCAGTGGTTTTGTTTTTGTTTTTAGGGCCATACCTGCCGCATATGGAAGTTTTCAGGGTTGAATCAGAGCTTCAGCTGCTGGCCTATACCACAGCCACAACCACGCCAAATCCAAGCCGTATCTTGGACCTGCACCACAGCTCACAGCAACGCCAGATCCTTAACCCAACAATCGAGGCTAAGGATTGAACCCACATCCTCATGGATGCTAGTCAGGTTCATTACCTCTGAGCCACAAGGGGAACTCCTCAGCTGTCTTTAAAAACCTTTCTAAAACGTCTCCTCACCTGCTGTGTCACAAAGCTCTAACTAAAATAGACCTCCCCAAAGTTTAAAAAAAAAAGGAATTCCCATCTCGGCTTAGCGATAATGAACCAAACTAGTATCCATGAGGACGGGGGTTCGATCCCTGGCCTTGGTCAGTGGGTTAAGGATCTGGCGTTGCCATGAGCTGTGGTGCAGGTTGCAGATGAGACTTGGATCCAGCGTTGCTGAGGCTGGTGTAGCCAGCAGCTGCAGCTCCAATTCGACCTCTAGCCTGAGAACTAAAAAGACAAAAAAAAAGGGAAGAAATTCAACTTCTCTTTCACATAAAAACAAAGCAGTTAAAGATAATTGCCAGATACTCTCCCACTCTTCCACGTCCTTGTCTTACCGTTTCTACTTCCTTCGAGTACTCCTGTTATGAGGAGCCTTGCAGCCCCTTGGTCTCAGCGTTTTCATCACCCTCCATATGCTCTGGGGTGTTGCCCCCTTAACTGAGCATGGATGACAGTGCAATGGGGCGCTCTTCTCCCCTCTTCTGACGTTTTTCTTTCATTAATACTGCCAATGACAGCAGTGGCCATACCCCTTTCTAAAGCATCGTCTTTCCCCCCAAGCCTTCTGCTCTTAAGCAACATGACTCTCACCTGTCATCCTGTATTTGCAAGGTCAGATTTGAGAACTAAGACCAGGAACTTAACGTTAACTTTCTATTTTGTGTTATCATTTGGCCCATTGCTCCCTCCTGGGGACCTCCTTTTGACTGCTGATTCTGTCATTTGGCTTCTTATCTATCCCTCCTTGTGTTGCGTCATTTCTTGGTTCAGCCTGTGAGCCGGGAGAGGGAAGACAGAGCCGTGTGACACTCCACTCCCCTCCAGATGTCTTTTGAATTGACCTTGATCAAAATTCTTTGGTTCTAATTGTCCCACGAATGGCAGACAGCACACACTTCTTTCTCCACGAGGCTCCCGGAACACACCTGGTCAGGTATCTTGCTGAAATCCAGAAACCCTTGTACCTGCAGTAGTTGACCTATTCAACAATCTAATAACTTTGACAACGAAGGAAACCAGGTTAACTTGTTCTGACTTATTTTTAGAAGGTCTTTGCTGGTTTCTGGTCATTTCCACTTCCTCCTTGGTAGCTGAAAATGCCCTCTGCCAACATTTGTAAGACTTCTGCTCTGATCTGTACCTGCCTATTGGGTGCCAGGCCCCCATTCCAGTCCCTTGACTGAATACCCCATCTCCTTAGCATTCCTGAATCAGGCTGTTTCCCAGAAGGGGTCCTGAGTGAGGGCTGTCCATTGAAATACAGGATGCCCAGTCACACTGGAGCTTCTGATAAACAAGAGTTTTGGCCTGTCCCTGGCAAGATGTGAGACATACCGAAAAATGTTTTGTTGCTTCTGTGAAATTCAAATGTAACTGAATATCAGGTTATTATTAACTGATTCTGGAGGCCCCACCCTGAGCTCACCCAAGGCCATCGAAATTGATTACCAGGAGCTCCTTGGGAGGCCCAACCTGGCCTATCACCAGCCCGAACCACCTCTCACTTAAGGGGAGAACATGTGTGTGCTGAGGCTGCTGCCCACCTTGGCCTCCCAAACCACCACACACACTTCCTCCTTCACCTCTTTTTTGTGTGTGGCCTTTGTGTGTGGGGTGGGGGTGGGGGTGGGGGTGGGGGCTTTTTTTCAGGGCCACACCCGAGGCATATGAAAGTTCCCAGGCTAGGGGTTGAATCAGAGCTATAGCCACGCCAGAGCCAAGCCGAGTCTGCCACCTACACCACAGCTCATAGCAACTCCGGATCCTTAACCTACTGAGCAAGGCCAGGGATCCAACTTGTGTCCTCATGGATATCAGTCAGATTCGTTTCTGCTGGGCCACAATGGGAACTCCCTCCTCCTTCACTTCTGTGGGCTCCTCAGGTCCTACTCATGTTCTCCAGTCTCTGACCTGCCCTCCCTTCAGGGCTAAACGTGCTTCCTGGTGCCAGGGACTGACATTGAGCCTATCTGCCCCTACGGAGCCCAGCTCAGTGCTGAGGCCAGCCATCTGGAGCAGATTTGATAGCATGGTCTGTGCGTGGCCACCATTCATGATGACGGGTTTTCATCCACCTGGGCTTCCGGCTCTTTCACTCAGTTAGCAAATGTGAATGCAGGGCCCACTATATCACAGATGTGGTGTTGACTGCTTGCACACTGGGGTGAGTCCAACACACCCTTGTCTGGCCTCATGGACCTGAGTGTCTAATGGGGAGATGCTTCCTAGGGATCAGTCACTGAGTTCTACCAAGGCAGTTGTAAAATATAATTTTTTTCCTTATTAAGGCTGCACCTGTGCAGTATGGAAGTTCCCAGGCTAGGGGTCGAAGCAGAACTGCAGCTGCCAGCCTACCAAAGCCACCACCACACCAGATTCGAATTGTGGCCATGCCAGATCCTTAACTCACTGAGCAAGGCTGGAGATTGAACCCGCATCCTCATGGAAACTAGTTGGATTCTTAACCTGCTGAGCCACAACAGGAACTCCAAAATATGATTTTTTTTTTTTAACAGAGGGAGGAGCCCAAAAAAATGCCCACAGCCATAAATCATGATATAACCCTGTCTCCTGTCAATGAAAAGGTGGGGAGGACTCCAGCAGGGGATGGAACAGAACTAACCCCCCTCCACAGTGTCCCAGCCTGCCTCCCTTTTGCCCAGTGCCCACCTTTTCGAGGGGCCTGACTGGGGCTCTGAGGACAGCACCTCGGTGGGCATTGAATTAGGGACTTTGAGCCCCTCCCCTTGAGTTCATGAAGACAGCCGATTTGGAGTTCCCATCGTGGCTCAGCAGAAACGAATCCGACCAGGAACCATGAGATTGCGGGTTGGATCCCTGGCCTCACTCAGTGGGTTAAGGATCTGGCGTTGCCGTGAGCCGTGGTGCAGGTCTCAGATGCGACTTGGATCCTGCATTGCTGTGGCTGTGGTGTAAGCCAGCATCTTGTAGCTCTGATTCGACCCCTAGCCTGGGAACATCCATATATGCTGTGGGTGTGGCCTTAAAAAAACAAAAACAAAAACAAAACAAAAACAAAAACCAAGATAGCTGATTTCCCAGAACAGCAATTCAGATGGGGCCAGCCGGGGCCCAAAGCAGACCTATAATTATTGTCATTCTTCTTTTTTTTTTTTTCTTTGTCCTCTCCCTCAGCATGTAGAAGTTCCAGGGTCAGAGATCAATCCCTTGTCACAGCAGTGACCCAAGCCACAGCAGTGACAATGCCAGATCCTTAACCCGCTGCACCACCTGGGAATGACTCTTGTTGTTTTTATTGTTACTATGCGCTTATTGTGCTCTGCTGGCTAAATGTGCTTTCAAATGCCAGTCTCTGAAATGAGTACAGCGGGCATATTATTTCCATTGTATAGCTGTGGAAGGTGAACCTCCAAACACGGATGCTGTTAAGGGGCAGAGAAGGGACCGGAGACCCAGGCTTCTGATTTGTGTGTTAATACACGTACATACTTCTGTTAGGTAACTTTCAAATCCGGCCAGTGGGGGATTAGTCCCACTCGTAAATTTACCAAGGGTAATTAATCAACCCTCCCATCACAGGCTGGTCACAGGTCACAACCAGGGGAAGTGGCTGCAATCTTATTTCCTATCCCCGTAATCACGAAATAGATAGGAGGTCGGTTCTTCCGGGTGCCTGCAGCCCTCTGACGCGACCGCTGCCCGCCTCACTCCCCCTTCCTCCCCCCCCCACCCCAGCTTCTCAGCAAGGGTTTACTGCTGCTTCCTGAGGTTTATTCCACTAGGCAGCTTTTTCAGGCAGGTAATGGATTGCTGATGTGGATTTGTGACATCCCTTGTTTTTGAAGGCAGCAGCGTGGCATGTAGAAACCACTCTGGGAGCTCTCTTGTGGCTCAGCAGGTTGAGGATCGGGGTTGTCACTGCAGCAGTTCAGGTCACTGCTATGGCGCCTTTGATCCCTGGCCTGGGAACTTCCACATTCTGTGTATGTGGCTAAAAAGAAAAGAAAAGAAAGAAAGAAACCACTCTGTCCTTCTTCCCTTCCCTTTGGCTGGAAGAGGAAGAAGAGAGCAGAGCTGTGGGAGAAATAGGGCCCTGGGTGAACTTATCCCGCCGGGTGAGCGCTCCTGGGGTCTCCATCCTTGGCAGTGTGGGAGGCAGTTTCTTGACTGGGTACCAAGGAGCTAAAATAGTTATGTGAACTCTTTCTTTTTGTCTTTGTTTTTTCTGAGCAAGGAATCCACTGAGAACCAGAGGAAGGAAGGGGAAGATATGTGGGGGCCACACACACACATAAAAAGCCATTTGATCTCCTTTTTAATTTTTTTATTTTGTCTTTTTAGGGCTCTACCTGTGGCATATGAAAGTTCCCAGGCTAGGGGTTGGAGTTCCTGTCGTGGCTCGGTGGTTAACGAACCCTACTAGCATCCACGAGGATGCGGTTCGATCCCTGGCCTTGCTCAGTGGATTAAGGATCCAGTGTTGCTGTGAGCTTTGGTATAGCTCGCAGACACATCTCGGATCTTGGGTTGCTTGTGGCTGTGGTGTAGGCCAACGGCTAAGGCTCCAATTCGACCCTTAGCCTGGGAATCTCCATGTGCTGCCAGTGCGGCCCTAAAAAGACCAAAAAAAAAAGTTTTTAGGCTAGAGGTTGAATCGGAGCACAGCTGCTGGCCTACACCACAGCCATAGCTGCACTGGATCCAAGCCTTGTCTACAACCTACACCATAGCTCACAGCAACGCCAGTTCCCTGACCCACTGAGCAAGGCCAGGGATTGAACCCGCACCCTCATGGATACTAGTCAGGTATGTTTCCACTGAGCTACGATGGGAACTCTGAGAAGCTGATTTTAAAATCATAAGGAAGAACAAAGGGTTTAGAATAGTCCAAGTAATTTTAAGAAGGAAGAAAAATATTTGAGGACTAACACTACCTGACTTCAAGATGTATTATAAAGCTACATAAATCAAAACTCTGTGGCACTGCATAAATAAATAGATCAGTGGAACAGAAAAGAGACTCCAGAAATATATATGTCCACGTATATAGGGACAGCTGGTTTTCAACAAACGTGCAAGGAGAGTTCACTGGAGAAAAGTAGTCTTTTCAATAAATTTTGCTAGTATAATTGGGTATCCATATGCAAAAAAAAAAAAAAAAAAGAAGAGTTTCCTGGTGGCTCTGTGGGTTAAGGATCTGGCATTATCACTGCTATGGCTTAGGTCACTGCTGTGGTGCAGTTTGATTCCTGGCCCCAGAACTTATGCATGCCACAAGCACAGCCAAAATAAGAAAAAGAAAAAAAAAAGAGAAGGCACTTTGATCCATACCTTGCATCATATACAAAAATTAACTCAGATAATTGATCAAAATGTCAAAACATGGGAGAAATTTTTTGAAACCTTAGTAGGCAAAGATTTCTTAAACATGACACCGAAAGAATAATTCATAAAAGGAAAACTTGATAAATTGGAATTTATTCTTTAAAATTTAAAACTTCTGGGAGTTCTCTTGTGGTGCAGTGGGTTAAGGATCTGGTGATGTCACTGCCGTGGCTTGGATTGCTGCTGGGGTGCAGGTTCAATCCCTGCCCTGGGAACTTCCACATGCTGTGGGCAAGCCAAAAAAAAATATATATATATATTTAAACTTCTATTTATCAAAAGACATCATTAAGAGGATAAAAAGACATGCCACAAACAAGGAGGAAATATTTGCAGATCACATACTTGATAAAGGACTCGTATCCTGAATATATAAAGAACTCTAAAAACGTAATATTAAGAAAACAAACAGAAATTATCACAGCCTTGTAAATTAACTATACTTCAACAAAAGTTAAAAAAAATTTAAGGAGTTCCCGTTGTGGCGCAGTGATTAACGAATCTGACTAGGAACCAGGAGGTTGCGGGTTCGGTCCCTGCCCTTGCTCAGTGGGTTAACGATCCGGCGTTGCCGTGAGCTGTGGTGTAGGTCGCAGACACGGCTCGGATCCTGCGTTGCTGTGGCTCTGGCGTAGGCTGGCAGCTACAGCTCCGATTCGACCCCTAGCCTGGGAACCTCCATATGCTGCAGGAGCGGCCCAAGAGATGGCAAAAAGACCAAAAAAATAAATAAATAAATAAAAATAAAGGCATTAGTTTAAAAAAAATTTAAAAAGAAAGGAAAAAACAACCTAATAGTTGAAGAAAAGATTTTAATAGACCCATTAGATGGCAAACAAGCACATAAAAATATGCTCAGTATCATTAGTCATTAGGAAAATGCAAATTAAAACCGTAATAACAAAGCACTACTCTCCCACCAGAGCGGCTAAAGTTGAAAAGATTGACCTGCTCAGTGTCGAGGAGAATGTGGAGCAACTGGAACTCTCACACCCTGCCCGTGGGAATGTGAAATGACGTAATCACTTTGGTCAACAGTTTAGCAGTTTCTTAAAATGCTGAACACAGAGCTACCATATAGCCCAGGCAGTCCCTGCCTAGGTATTTCCCCAGGGGAAATGAATGGGTGCAGACAAAGGCTTGTTCATAGCAACTCTTCTCTGTATTGGCTTGAAATTGGAAACAACCCAAATGCCCATTAATAGCTGCATAAGCAAACTAGTATTTTCATGCCATGGACTGTCACCCAGCAATAAAAAGGATGAAGTATTGATTGCACTGATTGAAAGAAGATAGAGCAAACACCAACACCAAAAGTACATACTGTATGAGTCTATTTATATGAACTTCTAGAAATGCAAAGTAACCCTTAGTGACAGAAAGCAGGTCAGTGTTTGCGTGATGGGGGATGGGTGTGGCACGGAGGACAGGATTGCAAAGGGATGCAGGGCAACGTTTGAGGGTGATGTATACATTCGCTTTCTTAATTGTGGTGGTCAAGTCCAGGCGTGCACATATGTCAAAACTTCTCAATGTAACTTTTAAATATGTGCAGCTTTATATCTTGATAAAGCTGTTAAAATTTTCAATTTCTTAAAACTTGTAAAGGTAATACAGGAAAAGGGAGATGAAAACCAGTCATAACTTAACTGAAAAAATACAAAAAGTTAACAAAGAAAAATTCCTAGCTGCCCAATTTCTACCACCCATCCATCCACCTCCACGGTAGATAACAAGGCTCAAGATACTGTGGACTTTCTGGGAGGAGTTCCTGTTGTGACTCAGTGGTTAACGAATCCGACTAGGAACCATGAGGTTTCGGGTTGGATCCCTGGCCTTGCTCAGTGGGTTAAGGATCCGGCGTTGCCGTGAGCTGTGGTGTAGGTTGCAGACGAGGCTCGGATCCTGCGTTGCTGTGGCTCTGGCGTAGGCAGGCAGCAATAGCTCCAATTAGACCCCTAGCCTGGGAACCTCCATATGCCATGAGAGTGGCCCAAGAAATGGCAAAAAGACAAAAAAAAAAAAAAGATATTGTAGACTTTCTGTATGTGAATGCTTGCCTTTACTGGCTGTAAAATATCCTAGTCAATAGTAAGTAGCAATTTAAACAAAGATTTACATACCCTTAGTGAGTCATTTAATCTGCAGGAAAGCCTACTAGTCAATGCCCAGTACTAAAAGAACACACTGTGATCCTTTTTGCCCATTTCTTTCTGCTTTTCTTTTCTTTTTTAAATTATAGTTGATTTACAATCTTATGGAGTTCTCTTGTGGCACAGTGGGTTAAGGATCTGGCGTTGTCACTGCTGTGGCATGGGTTCAATTCCTGGTCTGGGAGCTGCACGCCTTGGGTGCAGCCAAATTAAAAAAAACAACACCCGCAAACAAACATACAGTGTTGTATTAGTTTCTAGTGCACAGCAAAGTGATTCAGTTATGCACATACACACACACACACACACATATATATACACACATACATATATACTCTTTTTCAGATTCTTTTCCATTATAGGTTACTGCAAGATATCAAATATAGGAGTTCCCACTGTGGCTCAGTGGGTTAAGAACCCAGCTAATATCCATGAGGATGAAGGTTCAATCCCTGGCCTCACTCAGTGGATTAAGTATCCAGCATTGCTGTACACTGTGGCATGGGTCACAGATGTGGCTTGGATCCCACATTGCTGTGGCTGTGGTGTAGACTGCACCTGCAGCTCCTACTTGATCCCTAGCCTGGGAATTTCATATGCCACAAGTGCAGACCTAGAAAGAAAAAAAGAAAAAATGTATACCAAATATAGTTCCGTATGCTGTATAGAAGGACCTTATCATTTATCTATTTTATGTATAGTAATGTGTATTCTTTTTGCCTATTTCCAAATTTTAGATACTTTTTCTTATCTATTTGTTCATTTTCTTTGTCCATGTTCCTCTTTTTTTTTTTTTTTTTTAGGGCCGCATCCGAGGCATATGGAGGTTCCCAGGCTAGGGGTCCAATCGGAGCTGTAGCCACTGGCCTACACCACAGCCACAGCAACGTCAGATCCGAGCCACATCTGCGACCTACACCATAGCTCACAGCAATGCTGGATCCTTAACCCACTGAGCAGGGACAGGGATCGAACCCACAACCCCATGGTTCATAGTCGGATTCTTTTCAGCTGCACCACAATGGGAACTCCTGTCCATGTTCCTTTTGTATTGTTAATCTTTTTCTTGATTCTGAGAGCTTTTTATATACTACATAGCTCTTTGTCTATGATGTGAGTTGCAAAATATTTTTTCCTGTTTATAGGTTTTCTCTTGACTGAAAATTTTTTTGGTAGGGGGACAAAGCAGAACTTTTATTCATGGAGTATATTTTATCTTTCATATTATGACTTCTGGATTTTAATTTACATAATATTTATTTGCTTTTTTTTAAGGGCTGCACCTGCAGCATATGAAAGTTCCCAGGCCAGGGGTCGAATTGGAGCCACAGCTGCTGGCCTATGCCACAGTCACAGCAGCACAGGATCCAAGCCAGGTCTGTGATCTACACCACAGCTCAGGGCAACGCCGGATCCTTAATCCACTAAGCAAGGCCAGGGATCAAACCCGAATCCTTCCGGATGCTAGTCGGCTTCCTTATCACTGAGCCACAATAGGAACTCCCATGACTTCTGGATTTTAAATCATAGTTAAACCAGGCTTTGCCCAAGGTTGTGAGGAATTCTTTCATGTTTTCTTCTAGAACTTTTATGGTTTCATTTGTATCTTTAGAATGTTCGTCCACTTGAAATTTATTCTGGTGCGTAGTGTAAGTTGTGGGATGTAGTTTTGTTGTAGGAAAGGGGACCCCTTCCAAGGCCTGAGCCTGGGCTCTTGTCTAAAACTTAGAAATGAATCGTCGAAGGAGACCTACATGCTGACAAAGCCAAAGACTTTATTGGGAAGGGGCGCCAGGGCAGAGAGCAGCAGGGTAAGGGGACCCAGGAAAACTGCTCTGCTACGTGGCTCTCAGGATTTCTGGGATTGGGGTCAGTTTCTGGGTTGTCTCTGGCCTGTCGTCTTGCTTGGCCCTTACATGGTCTGATTCAGGGTCCTTCCTGGTGGCACCTGCGCCTCTCAGCAAGGATTCTGGGAGGTTCGTCATGTCCCAAATTCTCTTTTTGGCCCCTCCCAAATTCTCCTGGTTAGTTTTCAAGGCAGCACCCGTTCCTTATCAGGGCCTCCCGTGTGAGACACCTCAGGCTGGCAGTTATCGTTGTGCCTGGCCAAGGAGGGTGGGTTCAGTCAATGGTTCCCTAACAGTTTTTCTGCTTTTCTTTTAAAACATTAACATTTGTTTGTTTGTTTGTTTGTTTGTTTTTGTATTTTTAGGGCCGTACCCATGGCATATGGAGGTTCCCAGGCTAGGGGTCTAATCAGAGCTATAGCTGCCGGGCTGTGCCACAGCCACAGCCTCGCCAGATCCGAGCTGTGTCTGCGACCTACACCACAGCTCACGGCAATACCAGATCCTTAACCAACTGAGCGAGGCCAGGGATCGAACCCGCAACCTCACGGTTCCTAGTTGGATTCATTTCCGCTGCGCCATGATGGGAACTCCATTAACACTTATTTTTGAAATAAAGCTTTATTTTCTCTGGTGTTCTCAAAGTACTAGCTTTGTGTATGAAACAATGCCTAATTTTGAGAAGTTTACTTTGGAATTTAGGGGCTTGGGGTGGGGCATGTATAAATCACTATTGCTTGACTGTCCCTTTGAGAAGCAAAAGTTGCTTACTCTACGTATAGTATGTAAAAATTACCTTTGAAGCTAACATTTATTTTATTACTCACGGTGTTTCCCTTTTTTCCCCTGACAAATCAAAATTTGGTAGCTGGGTGGGGTTGCCAAAGAAGATAGTTTACGACAGAAGTGAAAAACACAATAGAAAAAAATCCTCTATGTATGCACTGCTCCGTAACAGCTCTTATCAAAACTTCTGTTGAACCACAGATCCAGAAAGAGGAATTGTTCCCTAGCTGGCAGCTATCACTTCTTGGTACTTACCCTGAGGCAGAGAAGTCTTTGGTTTCTCAGGCCCCAGTTCACATCTGACTTAGCTTTACTGTGTGGCAGTATTAGGATTTCAGAAAGTGACGCCATGTGGAGTTTACATTATGGCGCAGCAGGAACCAGTCCTAGGAACCATGAGGTTGTGGGTTTGATCCCTGGCCTTGCTCAGTGGGTTAGGGGTCTGGCGTTGCCGTGAGCTGCGGTGTAGGTCAAAGACACTGCTCGGATCCCGTGTTGCTGTGGCTGTGGTGTAGGCCAGCAGCTGCAGCTCCCGATTCGACCCCTAGCCTGGAAATCTTCATATGCTGCGAGTGTGGCCCTAAAAAGCAAAAAAAAAAAAAAAAAAAAGGCGACCCTGTGACCCCAAGGCAATGATAATCTAATTCAAACAGTATATATAGTTAACTTGTCCTCTTTCACCCAAGAATCCTTTTTACAAATGTTTTTTGATCATTTACGAGGTACCAGGCACTCGCTCTGCCATTGTGGAGCTAGCAGTCCACTTGCGGGGGGGCAACTGGCCATTATGGCAAGTGGTAGAAAGTGTTTGACAAAGGGGAAAAGGGGAAGTTGCCCTGTGGCACAATGGGTTAAGAATCCGGCGCCGTCGCGGCTGTCCAGCGCCGTCGCAGCTGTGGTACAGGTCGCAACTACAGTGTGGGTTCGATCCCTGGCCTGGGAACTTCCACATGCTGTGGGTCTGCCCCCCCTCCCCCCCAAAAAAGAGAAAGAAAAGAAAATGGTTTTTTCGTTTGGTGGTTTTTTTTTTTTTTTGGCGGGGGGGGGCACACCCACAGCGTATGGACATTCCCAGGCTAGGGGTATAATCAGAGCTACAGCTGCCAGCCTCCACCACAGCCACAGCCACGCCAGATCCTTAACCCACTGAATGGTGCCAGGGATCGAACTCGCATCCTCATGGATCCTAGTTGGGGTTTGTTACCATGGCTGAGCCACGACAGCAACTCCCAAAAGAAAATGTTTGGTAAAGGAAGACTGGGGAGGTGAGGGGGCCCAGAGGAAGGGCAGTTCAGTGTGGGGAAGACGGGGTGGGGGGGCACTGATGCCTAAACTGAGTTATGATAAATGGGTAGGAATTCGCCAGAAAAGAAGAGAGGAGGGGGTACTCCAGGCAGGGGAATGCATTGGCAAAGGCACAGACATGGGTCCTGGAAACTATGAATTCTAGCAGCCCGAATGCAGAGGCAAGGAAGCCGCGAGAGACCAGGCTGGAGAGGATAAGCCAGGGCTGGATTTTGAAGGGTTCGAAACTGGCATTCTCTGCGGGTCAATGAGGAGCTGTTACAAGGTCTCCCTGTAAAACTTGGAATTTTCTGGAAAAGTCAGCCCTCCCCATGCCCTTGTCAGGAAAGGCAGGAGGTCCAGCCCTTGGAGGGGCCAGAGGACTGGCAGCTTTGCTGAGTGTCCAAGGAGAGAAGCAATTTGGGGGAAGTTGGAGGGAGAGGGAGGAACCCTCTCACCCTGCCCAACCCTGGCGAGAGAGGAGGAGGGTCAGGAGCGCTGAGGCAAAATGTCACTTGTACCTTTTTTTTCCGCCTAAAACAACTAAACAAAGCAGCTGCGCTCAGTGGCCCCTCAGGAAGGCCAGTCATTTCCTGAGGAGATATTCGACCAGCCCAGGCATTGTTCTTGGTTTCCAGCATGGCCGCCATTACCTGACCAGCGCCCCGGCCGCTCCCTCTGCAGCGCCGGCCGCCGTCGTGCCGCCGCAGGGGTCTCCGCTCTTCACAGGGCAGCTCTCTCATCTGCATCTCGTGGGAAGTGGCTCTCGCCCTCGGGGCATGGGCCGAAAGCAGAACTAAGTGCCTGAAGCCTTCGCTGTTGAGGATGCGGCTGAGGTGGACCCAAGGGGGCAACATGTGGCTGGGAGTCCTGCTGACACTTCAGCTCTGTGAGTTTTCACCCTTTTCCACCTCACCTAAACCGCATGAGAAGGGAAGCTCATGAAATCAACGTCTTTCTCCTGTCTTTTCCAGGTTCAAGCCTTGAGGGTCAAGAAAACTGTAAGTGGTGAAATTCCTATCTAGCTCCATTTCATCTTTCTCTGACTCTTAAAATTCACATCAAATTGCTTGGGTTTAAAGTTTATAACCACTCAGACACATACGCCAAGTAAGAACTGAAGTCTGTTCCCTCCTGTGTTTTTTAGAAGGTTTTACAACACGACCAAGGTTTAATCAACATCTTCTATGGTGAACATCTCTTTGTTGGGATTGGGGGTAACGTGATAAAGCGAGTGATTCCATCGTTTATTTTTTGTTGTACCGTAAATTTCTTATTTTCATATGCTGACCCACCCCTAATTGTTTTTATTCACAAATGAGATACAGCCAGTTGGTTAGATCCATGAAGTCAGAACATAGTTTAAATTGTTGTTATGACTTTTTTCCTCCTAAATGATCTAACACAGATGAGGTATGATTTCCCATTGACCCATGAGGCTACGATGACAAATGTAGTGTGTTGTGCTTGTGCGCGGGAAGGAGGGCTTCTACCTGTCTTTGATATCGGCTTGTCATCCACTTTAGAGCTAATTTTGAATCTTTAAGATAAGTGGGTTTTGGGAGTTCCTGTCATGGCTCAGTGGTTCATGAATCTGACTAGGAACCATGAGGTTGCGGGTTCGATCCCTGGCCTTGCTCAGTGGGTTAAGGATCTGGCATTGCCGTGAGCTGTAGTGTGGGTCGCAGATGTGGCTCGGATCCTGTGTTGCTGTGGCTCTGGTGTAGGCTGGTGGCTATAGCTCCGATTTAGACCCCTAGCCTGGGAACTTCCATATGCTGCGGGAGTGGCTCAAGAAAAGGCAAAAAGACCAAATAATAATAATAATAATAATAAAAGATAAGTGGGTTTTGTTCTGCTTTACCTGGGACCACGTGAAGAGGGGACAGGGCTGTGTCTGGGGGCTGAATGGAGGGGGAGCCCACAGAACAGGATCCCCTTGTCAGAGGGTGCCTCACTTGTGAAGAATCAGGGTGAACGGGTTGCAGACAGTTGCACAGCTATTTGAGATGATGCATGTGGATGATGCTGGTTTGTTGAACCAAAGCTTGGACCAGTAGCTCCTGGACAGGAGGGCCAGTGTGGCTACTTAGCAAAGCCGCCTGATGGGTCTTCTGCTCCGGGTGTCTTGCTCATGTGTCCCTGTGCTTCCATGGATGTTTGATCCCCATGGCAACCCCAGGAGGAAGGTTGTCTGTTATCGTCATAATCACCCTAATAGATTAACAATGTCTCTGCCCCTCAGAAGAAACAACCAACCGATATATCCAAAAAGAGCCAGTTATCACGGCATTGGTGCCAGAACCACCTTTCCCCAAAAGCCGATCGATGCCAGAACCACCTCTCCCCAAAAGCTAATTGATTGTCGGGAGCCTAGAGCCATAGGCCTGACTCAAATTTGCAAAGCCATTGTTACTCTGTGCCTTTGTCTTTTTCCCAATCAGTAAAATGAGTGTGATAAGATTCAGTAAGAGATGAGATTAGATAAAAATGGTGACTCGCCTGCATAATGGTTTACCGAGGTCCTGGCTCCCCTGCCCCATAGCTCCCACACCACCCCGTTTCTGTCCACTCCAGCTCTATACCCCTGTGGTCGTCCAGACCACACCCTGCCAACATGCTGCCTCTGGGCTTCTGCATCTCTTGCTCCAATCTCCCATCCTCATCCCCACTCAGGGGGAAGTCGGTGGCTCCCTGCCCAGGTTTCCTAGAGAAAGGTCTTTGTCCATTTGGGGAAGAGCTCAGACCTGCAGGCAGGACCCAGAGCAGGGAGGCTCCTACTGCTTCCTCAGGCCTCCACCCTGCTTTACTTAAGGTACTTGCCCCAGGTCAACCTGGGACTGGCAGAGTGGGGCTGGGACCCAGGTCTCCCATCCCTTAGGCCACGCAAGACCCCTTTGGGCAGGCCTGACCTGCCAGCCTGCTCCCCGTGGAGGTGCTTGGTCAGCCCTGGCCCTTCCCGGCCCTTTCCCTCTGGCCCCCACCCGACCCCGGCCGCCAGTCTCAGGAGATGACCTCAGCTCCCTGCTCACCTAGAACACAGTGTTGTCTGAGCAACTCCCTCCACTTCCCGCCTTGCCCGCTTCAGGCTTATCTGCCTCCCCACCCGTCCTCCTGGCTTCCCTCCTGGCCTCCGAGGCCAGGTCTGCCCCGTGGCTGGGCAGGGCCAGCCTGCTCCCCCGGGCTCTGAGCCCATACCTGGCCTCGCTCCCCAGGATCTCACGCTGTCATTTATTCCTCCCCACCCCCTTGTTAGTCTCTCTACCCCTCCCTTTCTGGCTCTTCCCTTCAGGAAACATGATTGATAGCTCTTGTTTGTTGTTTTAGGAAAAAGAAAAATCACAGACAACCTATCCTCCTCCATTTGTCACGTGTCCCCCATCTCTCCACTCCCTTCCTCAGTCGGACTCCCCTGAGGCCTGCTTTATAATCACCTCCTCTGCTTCCTCAGTCTCCCCTCCGTGGCAGGTCTGGCCTTGGCCCCCACACTGCCCTGCCGTTGGGATCCTCTCACTAAGGGGTGATGCCAAGTGCCATGAGCGCTTCCAGCCTTTCGCTTTCCAGACCCTGTCGTGCCTTTGCACAAAGCCTCTTTCTTTGGCCTTCTCTGGACCCTCTTCCCTGGTGTTCTCTCATCTTTCTGACAAACCCTCCTTTTTTTCCACCAGGGAGACTTGGACTTTACCCAGGGTCTGATCCTCTGGAGCTCCGTCCCCCTCTCTCCACCTCCGCATGCCCATTTGACCCCTGGCTGCTCCCCCGACCCGACCAGCAGGCTTCCTACCGGCCGGGCCATGGTTGACACCTCCTCCTAGTTGTCCCCCAGGCCCCTCCAACCAGCTGCACCAAGACAGCTGCACTGCACTGTCTCCGCCCTTATCTTTCTCTGACATTCTCTCCTTGAGTCCCCTGCACCCATATTGCCCTGGGTTCCTAATCCAGGACCCTTGTCTTCCACTCTTTGCCTCAATCCCTATATCCAATCAAACAAGTAAAATATATATGACGAATTGGAATTTTATTTTTAGTGACATTTAGTGCATTCATAATATTGTGCAAACATCACCACTGTCTAATTCCAGAACATTTTCTTCACCTCAGGAAATAAGTCCTTTTGCACTCCGAAATGCTTCTCAGATCCACCCCTTCCCCCTCAGTCCCCCTGCATCTGCCCCAGCACAGGCTCTGTCAGCTTTCACCTGAACCATCACCCGGGTTGTTAGAGGCCTCCAGGCCACACTGATCTTTCTAAGGCTCCAGGGCCATCCTGTTGCCAGCCCCCAAGACCAACAGGACAGGGCCCAGTCTGCACAGTGGGCAAGGTCCTCCGTTCTGGCCCCTCCTACCTGGCCCCCTGGCCCCTCCGACCCCACACTCTGGACCTTCTAACTGCCTGGGCTCAGGATGCCTTGATTTCTTATGCCCTTGTGCCCTGGTACATGCTGTTCTCCCGCCCTGAGCACCCCACCACCCCTTCCTGTCCTGGTCCAAAGCTCATTTCAGGGTTGGCCTCTGCTGAGCAACCCTTCCTCCCGGTGCCCGCATCATTGTACTCAGCGCTCTGGGCCCCCGCCAGCCTTCTCCGGCTAGGACAGCAGGAGTGATTTCCCATTCACCTTGTAAGCCCAGCACGTGGCACAGGTGCTTGAGACATGTCTCATTGATGGAGACTTGATCCGAATTTGAAGGTGCTTGAGATTCAAAGGAGCTGGGTCCTCACACTCCATGCCAAGCACCAAAGTTCATCAGGGACTTCACTCTTTGTGGCTCCTTGTACTTTCCTGACAACGCGGGGCGGCTCCTCCTTCTCTATCCACCCCCGACCCCCTTCTGAGTCATTTCCAGGTTGAGGGACAAGTGGCTGGCTGATTCATGCTGCCTCATCTTCCCTGGAGCATCAGCATCCGCTGGCTGGTGGCCTGAAGTAGAGGGAAGTCTCTCCCTTTGTTTTAGGGTTTGGGGATGTGGCGCTGTGGTCCCTGGGTGCCTAATCTGTGCTATGGAGACCTTGTTACTTTGATTCTTCTCCATCAGCCTTCATCTCCAGGTTGAAAATATCTGACTTCTTTAGGCCGTTCTACGACTCTGTCCTTCCATTATAGTTCTGAACCTTTTGGGTCCTCTTTCCAGAAAGTGCCCATTTGCATATAATCAGAAGTGGTGCAGGTGCAGCCCTAAAAAGCAAAAAATAAAAAATAAAAAAAAAAGAAGTGCTTCACGGGCCCCCTAACACCCATCTGTGAACCTCCAGGAGGCCAGACTATAACACTCACTCTATTGTGAGACCTACCCGCAATAATCCAGGTTGGCTGTCCCTGGAAAGTTTATTAATCAGGTAGAGATTTTTGAAGATTGGTGGGGTGGTATATTTGTTATCTATTGCTGCTTAACAAATTATCCCAAAATTTAGTGGCTTAGGGTAACAATGTATTATCTCACACAAGTTCTGAGGGTCAGGAACCTGGGATGGCTTAGTTGAATGGCTCTGACTCAGGTTTTGTCAGGAGACCGCAGAAAAAGTGTTGGTCAGGTTACAGTTATCTGGGGGACCTGCTCTCTCTTTTCTGTTTTTCCCTTTATTGGGCATGCCTGCAGCATGTGGAAGTTCCCTGAATAGGCATCGAACCCATGCCCTAGCAGCAACCTGAGCTGCTGCAGTGACAACTCCAGATCCTTAACCCACTGTGCCACAAGGGAACTCCAAGGGGGATCTGCTTGTAAGCCCACACTGGAGGCTCTTCCTCGCCGTGTGGTCCTCCCCATGGGGAAGCTCATGACACGGCAGCTGGCTTTATCCAGAGTGAGTGATCCCAGAAGAGGAAAGAATGGCCAAGATGAAAGTTCCAGTTTCTTTTATAGACTAGTTTCAAAAGTGACCTACTAGCCCTTCTGCAGTACTGTTGATCATTAGCCAAACCCCGGCCTACTGTGGGAGGCAACCACATGTGGCCATGATATCAGAAGACAAGGCTCATGGGGGCCACCTCGAAGGCTGGATACTGTAAGGGTTGTGGTGGAGGTGATGGTCTTGGCAATAAAATCTATGCTGCTCTTCTGATTAAGTCAGTGAGGTTAAGTTGAAGAGTTGGGATCTGCTCCTTAAGATGCTTTCCCCCTTGTGTCCTGCCTGCCTTTATTCTTCCATGTCTCCTGCAGTGGAAGTAGGAGGTTCCTATCAGTGAGACAGTTAGGTTAATTTATTAAGCAGATGTGTGTTAGGGTTGCTTAGAAAAACAAGGCAGCAGAAGGGCCTTGTGTTAGTGAATAGCATCCTCCCTACAAAACCGTGACCCAGCCACGTTTGCTTTAAAATTGTTAAATAGTGGTCGAGCTCCTACCAAAAGGAAATGAAGTAGGACTGGCCAGTAGGAGCCCCAGGCAGGGCTGGCGCTGACGCTGGAAGGCCTGGAGTCGGGAGGAATTGGGAAATGCAGGCCGTGGGCTCCAGGCAGGCCGAAACTCTGCCAGTCCCTCCTTCTCTGCATCCCCGGTATGGGGTGCAGTGCCTGGCACAGAGAAGCCCCCTTAAATGTCTCCTGAACAAATGGGGCTAAGGACGGGGGAAGGGGATGTCAGTCAGGACCCAGGCATTGGGCGATGCAGACTGTCTCCCTTCATGCTCTCGGGCACCTTGCTTCAGTCGTCACTCAAGGCTGAAATACTAGGGAAGGCAAGTATTAGCGTTTCTACTTTATCGAGGGAGAAGTGGTACCTGGAGGGGTTAAGTACCAGTCCCAGGTGTGCGTTTCATTCAGGATGATGACAGTTAAAGTGGTCCGATACGGTGGGATGACCAACACGGGGGCCTAGAGAAGTTACTATAATTCACCTGAAAAATTGAAAAAAAAAAAAAAGAGAGAGAGAAATTTTCTTCTGAAAAAAATCACTAGAAAAATGGATTCAAAAAAGAGCTTTAGGGAGTTCCCAAGTGGCGCAGTGGTTAACGAATCTGACCAGGAACCATGAGGTTGCAGGTTCGATCCCTGGCCTTGCTCAGTGGGTTAAGGATCCGGCGTTGCCATGAGCTCTGATGTAGGTCGCAGATGCGGCTTGTATCCCGTGTTGCTGTGGCTCTGGCGTAGGCCGGCAGCTGCAGCTCCGATTCGACCCCTAGCCTGGGAACCTCCATATGCCAAGGGTGTGGCCCTAGAAAAGACGAAAAAGACCAGGAAAAAAAAAAAAAAAAAGAGCTTTAGATGAGTTCCTTGATGGCTTAGTGGGTTACAGATCTGGCGTTGTCACTGGTGTGGTGCAGGTTTGATCCCTGGCCTGAGAACTTCTGCATGCCATGGGTGTTCCCCCTCCCCCTACAAAAAGCTTGAGAGACCTCAAGACTCAAGAGTTGGTTTTATACTTGTGACTGACAGAATCTAGCTAACATTCTGCAAACACTTCATCTGTGCAGGGATTTCTTTTCTTTTTTTGTCTTTTTAGGGCCACACCCACAGCATGTGGAGGTTTCTAGGCTAAGGGTCCAATCAGAACTGTAGCCCCCAGCCACAGACACAGCCACAGCAACACCAGATCCAAACCGAGTCTGCGGCCTACACCACAGATCGTGGTAATGCCAGATCCTTAACCCACTGAGCAAGGCCAGGGATCAAACCTGCATCCTCATGGATACTGTTTCTGCTGCTCTACCACGGGAACTCCCATCTGTGCAGGAATTAATTCATGCTTCAGGGACTAAAACTGATTCTCATTTGCGCTTGCTATCATTATGTCCATTGTATGGATAAAGAAACTGAGGCTCAGAGAAGCTCAGTAATTTACCAAAAGCCACACAGTTTGTGAGCAGAGATGGGACTGTGGGCAGTGTGAGTCTGGCTCTGCACCTACCTTCTGCTCTCTACGATCTCCTGATAGACTCACTGTACTAGGAGTTCCGTCGTGGCTCAGTGTTAACAAACCCAACTAGTATTCATGAGAACGTGGGTTCTATCCCTGGCCTCGCTCCGTGGGTTAAGGATCTGGTGTTGTCGTGAGCTGTGGCGTAGCTCTCAGACTCAGCTCAGATCTGGCGTTGCTGTGGCTGTGGCGTAGGCCGACAGCTGTCATGCCGATTCCACCCCTAGCCTGGGAACCTCCATATGTGGCACCTGTGGCCCTGGGGGGAAAAAAAAAGAATCACTCTCCTAAACAGCATGGCTTAAAATGAAGGAGGACGTAGTAAAGGGGCAGGGAGACCTGCCTGTTCCTACCTGGGAAGGGAATGTATTAACTGATGGGAAATTAAACATGGTTCAGAGAAACTTCTGTTCTGAGAGCTCACCCGGCAGGTCCCTCAAACCAGGAGATAATAAGGAATAGAGAAAGACATAAAAGGAAGTTCTGAAGAATAATACTGCAAGAAATAACTTCAATTTATATACTCACCTTGTTTCTTCTCATGACTAATCAGATGCGTTTTTATTTTGTTGTTGAACTAATTGCTCAGAAAAAAAGCCACAGGGATGGACTGTTGTATTCATTTTAAAGCCTGAGACGTGTTATGGACAAGTTCAATTCCAAGTTATTGCAAAAAGATTTGATTTATGAAAAACTGGGAGAGATTTTTTTGGCAGTAGCTGCATTTGTTTGTAAAATGATTTGGGACCAGTTATAAAAATTATGTATTATTATTCAATAGGACAAAATACCAGAGGAAATAAGAGTGAGTGGAAAATAAAGGCAGACAAAACCGGAGTTCTTTTAGCACACCAAAAAATACATCCCAAAGGTTGCTAGAGGTGAAATTTAGGGTTTATACTTCTTCAAAGTCAAAGCAAAAAGGGAAGCAAGGAATTATCTTGTGGCACAGCAGGTTAAGGATCTGGCATTGTTGCTGCAGCAACTTGGCAACTTGGATTGCTGCTGTGGCCCAAGTTCCTGGCTCAGGAACTTCCACATACCATGGGCAAAGCCAAAAAAAAAAAAAAGGGCAAGAAGAGGTTAATTAAAAAAAACAAAACAAAACAGGAGTTCCCTTCATGACACAGTGGAAACGAATCCAACTAGGAGGCAGGTTCAATCCCTGCCCTTGCTCAGTGGGTTAAGGATCCGGCATTGCCATGAGCTGTGGTGTAGGTCGCAGATGCAGCTTGGATCCTGTGTTGCTGTGGTTGTGGTGTAGGCCAGCAGCTACAGCTCTGATTCAACCCCTGGCCTGGGAATCTCCATGTGCTGTGGGTGTGGCCCTACAAAAGAAAAAGTGGTTTCAAGTTCTCACCCATCTGGTGAGGCTTTTCAGTTCATCACATAGAAAACATCAGCTGAGACTGTGCTAATTTGGTTGAGGGGGGCAGTGGAGGACGAAATTTCCTAGGCACCACCTTTCAATTTGAGAACAGTGGTAGCTGTTGTTTATTAAGCAATTTCTGTGTGCACTGGGTGCTATCCTGCTCCTCCTCTGTAAATCTTGAAACAACCTACTATGTAGGTATTATAACCCCATTTTCTTTCTTTCTTTCTTTTATTTATTTGTTTTGTCCTTTTAGGGCCGCACCCACAGCATCTGGAGGTTTCCAGTCTAGGGGTCGAATCAGAGCTGTAAGCTGCCGGCCTATGCCACAGCCACAGCAACATGGGATCCAAGCCACATGTTAACACTCCAAAGGCTACCTCCATGTCATGGTGGGAAAATGAGCGGCTTAGCACCAACTGCCTCGGGCTTGACCCACCACACACAGTCATGGCTCACCTGGGACCCAGGGACACTGTCTTGCATAGGGTGTGGCAATACCAGTCTGACTTGGTGATGGGGTCTCTGAGATAATCCGTGTGTCTGCTCTCCTTCTCTTGGCATCTAGCTTTCACCATTAACAGCATCCAGATGCAGATGCTGCCCGGGCAGGAGGTGCGTAACGGGGAGAACCTCACGCTGCAGTGCATCGTGGATGTCAGCACCACCTCGAGTGTCAAGCCTCAGCACCAGGTGCTGTTCTATAAGGATGACGTGCTGTTTCACAACGTCTCCTCCACGAAGAACACAGAAAGTTATTTCATTTCCAAAGCCCGGGTCTATAACTCAGGGACATACAAATGCACTGTGATTCTGAACAACAAGGAGAAGACGACTGTGGAATACAAGGTGGTCGTGGAAGGTGAGACCCTGGGATTGAACCTGCTCCAGCAGATGGAGCACTGACCCCTGCAGTGGCAACAGTAGGAGCCTTGGACCCACCTTCTCACTCACCTGCCTGACACTTTCCTAACCTGAAAATGCGGCATTAGACATGCTCCCAGTATGCCCGGCTATTCCTCACTTCCGTGCCTTTGCACATGCTGTTCCCTCTCCCTGGAATTCCGTGCTTCACCTCATCTCCCCATGAACAGTCTTCTCCTTCCGCACTCAACCCCGTGATCTCTTTTCAGACACTTTCCCAAACAAAATTGATCTCCCCCAGGGTCTGGGTCCTTACAGCTCTTATGCAACCTCTGCTCTCCCCAATATTGATAGAAAGGCCATGGGGCTGAGTGTTGACCTTGGATTCTATAGTCACTCTGCCAAGATTCCAATCTGGACAAAGCCCTTAACCTCTCTTAAACTTTAAAATGCTCATCGAGGAGTTCCCACTCTGGTGCCGTGGATTAAGGGTCTGGCATTGCCACAGCCATGGCGTAGATTGCAGCTGCAGCTCAGATTTGATCCCCGGCCTGGGAACTTCTATATGCTGTAGGTGTGGCTGAAAAAGAAAAAATAATAATAAAAAGGAAATAAAGTAAAATGCTCATCATGAAATGAAAATAATAATAATCCCCAGCTCAGGGAGTTATGGAGAGGATTAAAAGATACTGTGTTGGTAAAGAGCCTGGGGTTATTTCCAGCATGTAACAAGTTTAAAATAAGTGGCAGTTACTGTCTCACTCCCTACTTCAACTTTCTCACACATTGGTCTGCGCATCTGGACCCTGAGGTCCTGAGGAAAGAGATAGTGTTTTGTCTGTTTTTGTATCTCAAACAAAATAATGTGGCTCATAGGCACTCAAAAAATAACTGCGGAATAAACTAAACAGTTGGAAAAACAAGTTGAAATAGAAGGATGGAGAAATAGAAATGTCATTGAGGGAAATTTGGGTCGTGGAGTTCTATCCATCCATCCATCCATTCATCCATCCATCCATTCATTGATTTACTCCCTCAAGAAGCATGTCCCAAGGCTGCAAGTCAGGAAAAAAGTAGGTCCTAGACACGAATGCATCAGGCATGTCCTAGCTCTGGAGGCAGTCACAGTCCGTCCTGTGGGGAGGAGAGACCTTTAAACAAATCATTGCGGTCCAGTAGTCACGTGATCCACGTGCCCTGGGAGCCCAGCGGTGGGAAGAAACAATCCTGCCTAGAGAAGTTAGGGATGGCTTCCTGGGAGAAGTGACACTGGGTCCAGGTATAGAAGGTCGTGTGGGGGTTTGCTTGATAGCGATGTGGGGCACAGGGCCTAGAAAAGGGGTGTAGCATAAGAGAGAGAGCAGAGGCTGAGAAAGAGGTTGCTATCCCAGCGGAGGACCTCTTGGTCAAATTCCCCGACCTCTTGAAGACAGGGTTTCATTCCTGTCTCTAAAGATAATTGCATACCCTTGAAGGTTGCTTGTTTGGAGGATTAAATGGGTAGCCGATGACACCTTCTTAGTGACCGAATATTGGATAAATGAATGGCCTGTCATATGTGAGGTGCTCAGCCAGGCCGTCCTTAGAAAACATTAATCCTTTCCACAAACCAGCAGGAAGAGACAGTGGGCAAGTGTTTGGGGGCATTTCCCTTTCAGAAGTATACAAGCTCTGACCACCGTCCCATTGGACTTTGAGGCTCACACAGGAGACCATGACGGCATCGTCTTCCAGGCCAGTTCCTCCCTGGGTGTCCTGTGCACATCCCTTTATGTCGCCATGGGCAACAGCCACAGGGATGCTGACCAGCCCTTCTCCATCTCCACTGAGGACAGGGGAGGAGCCTACAGATCAGAGCACTTACATTAGTGATGAGGAGAGATTGGCAGGCTAAGGATTTGGGAAATGTATGTTGAAATGTGCTGGCAGATTGGGATGATTTAATGGATCCAGGTAGTGAATTCAGCTCTGTGCTTCCTTGACAGCTGTTGCCATATTTCTGCATTTTTTTTTTCATTTTTTTGGGCATTTGGAGTTCTCAGGCCAGGGATCAGATCTGAGCCGCAGTCATGACCTGGTTGCGGCAACACCAGATCCCTAACACACTGTGCGGGGCCAAGGATCAATCCTTCCCTCCTCATCCCAACGCACCCAAGACTACACCAATCCCATTGTGCCACAGTGGGAACTCCATTTCTGCATGTTTTTGAGCTCACTCTAGTGATCAGTACAGTGATTCCTACTGTGTTACTTCCAGTAATAAGAGCTACCACCTACCAGGCCCTCGTGAGACAAATGGTTCTAAGTTCTTTGTGTATTTCATTTTAGACCAGCAATAGCCCTGGGAAATAAACATGCTTCCTCCCATTTACGGGTGTGGACGCTGAGGCTCAGCCAGGTTGAGTGGCACAGTCACATCAAAGTCAACGCCCGGGTTAGAACTACGGTCTCCTGACTGCAAAGTTGCCCTCTCTAACTCTTGATTATTATGCCAGGTCTTTGAGATGGACAAAAGGCGGCTCCTTCCTTCGTTAATCAAGTCCCCACTCTGAGCCAGGCGGAGGACCCAGCCATGAGTAAGACAGGATCCCTTCCCTTGGGGAGCTGGTGTGAAGCAGGGGCATGCCTTCACTAACAGCTGCCACCAGAAGTAATGGTGGTGGTGAGAATACAGCCTTCCCAAGAGGAAGCCCTCTATCTCTGATCTGGGTGGGTCAAAAAAAGAGAAAAAAGACATTGATGTGTCATAAGTGACTGGGTGAGATGACACATCCAGGAAGAGGAAGGTTTAGGGTGAAATGCCTGTCCTTGGCCCGCATCCCACTTCATCTGCCCGAATAACGGCTCTCTTCCAAGATTCCTCCCAGGCCCTGTTCCTTTCCAGAACATTCTCTGATCCCCCAGGCAAAGAAGGCCTCCTCCTTTCCTGAATGCTCTGTCACTCACTGTCTCTGTGACACACCTAAATGCTAGGTTATTTTCAGCTTCCTTTTTTGAACGGGGAGGCCACGCATCCCTCTTTTCCCACAACCCCATACCTTCTAGCGCCAAAGTCAGACAGACCTGGAGTTGAATCTCAGCTCTGGGGCTTGACAGCTATGAACTTTTGGATGAGCCTCGAACCTCTCACCTTCTTCATCTGTAAAATGGACATAATTTTCTCTTTCATGCCCATCCAAGAGGCTTGTTATGAGAATTACAAAATGGGTTCATGGATATAGAGTCAATCCTGGGAGTTCCTGTTGTGGCTCAGCAGGTTAAGAACCCAACGAGTATCCATGAGGACACAGGTTTAATCCCTGGCCTCGCTCCGTGGGTTAAGTACCTGGTGTTGCTATGAGCTGTGGTGTAGGTTGCAGATGAGGCTCAGATCTGGTGTTGCTGTGGCTGTGGCGTAGGCCAGCAGCTGCAGATCTGATTCGACCTCTAGCCTGGGAACTTGCATATGCAGCAGGTGCAGCCCTAAAAAGCAAAAAGAAAAAAAAAAGAAAAAAAAGTCAATCCTGGAGTTCCCTGGCGGCCTAGCAGTTAAGGATCTGTTGTTGTCAGCCCAGAACTTCCCCATGCCATGGAAACGACCAAAAAATATATATAAAAATAAAAAATAAAGTCCATCTTAGCTTGTGGTTGGCATTCAATAATTGTAACAACAATCATAGTAATACCAATAAATACCAGCTGTTTTGTTTTAATTTATCGAATTAAACGTTGAAAGCACCAGCCGCATCTTAAACCTATTTGACGTTTACCAAAGTACCTGCCTCAGTGCTGGGCACATACATGCTCGATAATTACCCGGTGGTAGCACCGAAGTTCCGGGAATAAATCAAAGGAGCCCTCGTTTGGGGCAACCGCCGTGACTCACCCAAGGGAGGCTCATGCCCATAGAACAAACATACTAATGGACCATTTCTTCCCCAAAGGAGTGTCCAATCCCAGGGTGACACTGGACAAGAAGGAGGTGATCGAAGGTGGAGTCGTGAAGGTCACTTGTTCTGTCCCAGAGGAAAAACCTCCAGTACATTTCATAATTGAAAAATTCGAACTAAATGTAAGAGACTTCAAGCAAAGAAGAGAAAAAACTGCTAACAACCAGAATTCTGTGACGCTGGAGTTCACAGTCGAGGAACAAGACCGTGTTATATCATTCTCCTGTCAAGCTAGTGTCGTATTTGGGACCCGCGTGGAGATCTCTGATTCCGTCAGGAGTGACCTGGTCACCGTGAGGGGTCAGAGTCCTATTCTCCTTTTTAATCATTCTTTCTGGTTTGTTGGTTTGGCTTGGGGAGAAAGAGCCTAGAATTGGAAAGGGTCTGGGGCCTTCTGGCTCAGCTGCTGTCTCAAGACCGTTCTTAATCACTTTATGTTTTTCAGACTTTTTGACTGTGACACAGCTCTTTTCCTTTCTGTTCTATTTCAGTTTGTTTGTTTGGCCGAGCTTGTGGCATGTGGAAGGTCCCGGGGCTAGGGATGGAACTTGTACCACAGCTGTAACCAGAGCCACAGCAGTGACAATCAGAACCTTAACCCACTGAGCCACAAGGGAACTCTCTTTTAGTTTTTGAAAACACTGGCCTCGACTCACTGAAATGATGCCTGTGTGGTCTGCAGTTTGGAAACCAGGGCTTTAAGCCTGTTGGGGGAGTTCCCATTGTGGCTCAGCTGGTTAAGACCCCGGCTGCTATCCATGAGGTCTCGGGTTTGATACCTGGCCGGACTCAGTGGGTTAAGGATCCTGTGTTGCTCTGAGTCATGGTGTAGGACGGCAGCTGCATCTCTGTTTCAGCCCTAGCCTGGGAACTTCCATATGCCGCGAGTGCAGCCCCTGAAAAAGAAAAAAAAAAAAAAAAGCCTCTGCAGATCAGACACCAGGAAGTAGGATCTGGAGGATCCAGAGGGAAGGGGGGCCAGGTCCTCAGCCTCTGTCTCCCACATTTGATGAGGGACTCTCCTCTTCTACCCACCCCCCCATCACTAAGACATTGGACAAATAGGAAACAAATGAGATGACCTGAGAAGTGCTGTCAGGAGAGAGGCAGCAGCTGAGGGGAGCCTGGCTGTGAGTGTCGAGGACAAAGAGAGCTCAGAGCTCCAGGACCGCCAGCCAGCAGCTCCCAGTGACCTGAGGGGGAAGCACTCAGGCAGAGTCAGGGGAAAGGGGCACTCGAATGCAGAGAGCCTGAACCGTGTTCCGGACAGGAGCCCTAAACCTTGTCATAAATGACCCAGTTACTTTACCTCTGCCCATTGTGTATACGTAATACTATGTATTATGTGTATGTAATATATTTACTACATAGTGTTTTTATGTGTATACGATATTTTTCTTCTTCTTTTTTAGGGCCACAGTTGTTGCATATGGAAGTTTCCAGACTAGGGGTTGAATAGGAGCTACAGCTGCCAGCCTGCACCACAGCCACAGCAATGATGAATCCTTAACCCACTGAGCAGGGCCAGGGATCAAACCCACATCCTCATGGATACTAGTGCAGTTCTTAACCCACTGAACCACAACAGAAACTCCAGTGTTTTTCTTCCTATAATACATGGTGTGTGTTAAATTTTCCGAAAATATGATTCTATGTAAGGTGATAATCCTTCCTAGCATTGCTACTCAGAGAAAACCCTGTGTGGCCTTCTAGACTTGTTTTGCTCACTCATCGAATACACACATAATTTTTGCTTGATTTTCCTTGTTTTTACCAAAAAAAAAAAAAAAATAGGACCTGTCAGACATTCTACCTTTTTCTTAACAACCATAACATTTTTGGACTTTGGTCCATATCGAGAAATAGAGATCTATAGCATTTTAGCGGAATCCTGTTATAAGGATGTGCGGTAACATATTTGCTTCCTTTTCCATTAATGGACATCCAGGTATTTCCACAATATTTTCAGTTAAGACAATCTCACAACAAACATACTTGTACTTATAACTTGTGTACTTTGGCAAGTATTTTATTATTATTTATGGGATCAAATTATTGATTCAAATGTTCTGTGCATTTTCAGTATTGATAGATATTGCTAAAGTGCTCTTCCAAATGGATGAACATGGAGTTCCTGTTGTGGCTCAGTGGTTAACGAATCCGACTAGGAACCACGAGGATGCAGGTTCGGTCCCTGCCCTTGCTCAGTGGGCTAAGGATCCAGTGTTGCCGTGAGCTGTGGTGTAGGTCACAGACGAGGCTCGGATCCTGCGTTGCTGTAGCTCTGGTGTAGGCTGGCAGCTATAGCTCTGATTCAACCCCTAGCCTGGGAACCTCCATATGCCGCGGGAGCGGCCCAAGCAATGGCAAAAAGACAAAAAACAAAAAACAAAACAAATGGATGAACATGTCCATCAAAAAGTGTTCATTTTCCCACATCCTTACCAACCCAGAATAGTATCCGTGTTTTGTTATTTTTGACAGTCCAATTGAGGCACAATACATATTGTTGTGATTTGTATTTCTTTGGCCTTTAGTGAGGTTGAATATGCTTTTTATGATTATCAGTCTATTACAGTTCCCCCCGTATGAACTGCCTGTCCATATATACACCTTGTCCATATTTGCCACTCTGGTTGATTTACTTGAGCCCTTTATAAATTAAAGGAATTAGCTCTGTCAGGTACTCTGAAAATATTTTTACCCCGTTTGTCATTTGTCTTTATTTTTTTATTTCCATGAAGAAGCTTTTAGGGAGTTCCCGTCATGGATGAGCAAAAACGAATCTGACCAGTAACCGTGAGGACGCAGGTTGGGCCCCTGGCCTCGCTCAGTGGGTTAAGGATCCGGTGGCACCGTGAGTTGTGGTGTAGATCGCAGAGGTGGCTCTGGCATTGCTGTAGCTGTGGTGTAGGCCACAAAAGACAAAAAAAGAGAGAAGCTTTTAAGCTTTAATCAAATTTACGCATCTTTTCCCTTATGGTATCCAGTTTTGTGATTCACATTTAAAGTTCCTCCACACTCCAAGATTGTTATTATTATTATTATTTATTTTTGCTTTTTAGGGCTGCACCTGCAGCACATGGAGGTTCCCAGGCTAGGGGTCTAATCGGAGCTACAGATGCTGGCCACAGCCACAGCTACTCTGGATCCAAGCCATGTCTGCGACCTACACCACAGCTCACGGCAATGCCAGATTCTTAACCCACTGAACCAGGCTAGGGATCGAACCTGCAACCTCATGGTTCCCAGCTGGATTCATTTTTGCTGTGCCACAATGGGAACTCCTCTCCAAGATTATTAAAGGAAAAATTCACCTGTGTTTTCTCTTACCATGGGTTAATTTTTTTTCCTACATTAGACCTCTGCTGCATCTGAAGTAAGTTGGGGTGTCAGAAAAAACTTTTATGATAAAAATCTTTTTAAAAATCTGAAAAAGAAGAAAAACCTTTAGTTATTAAGTTACCTCAGAGTATCCTAAAAGATGCCCTTTCTTTTTTATGAACTTTACACAGGAAAACAGACTTTTTTAAAAAATGATAATTTTTTATTGTGAATTTAAGTGATTTACAGTTTAAAAAGAATATTAAAGTATTGTATCACTCTATATTCACTTTTGACATTTTTTAATGTCCTTATCTGTATTTTACATGATTGTAATTTGTGTATATACTCTCATACGCTCTGCTGTTTTTTTGGCAAGCACAAAGGCCTAGCCCTACTTCCCTCACATCTGCTGAAGATCCAACACCCTGATATCTGGCCCATATTTTATTAAAACGGTTTTTCAAACCACGTGAATCATGAAATCAGTTTAGTCAATTATAACCAGTTTTTTCGTTTTGTTTTGTTTGCTTTTTAAAGCACCCACAGCCTATGGACGTTCCCAGGCTAGGGGTCAAATCAGAGCTGTGGCTGCTGGCCTACAGCACAGGTCACAGCAACGCCGGATCCTTAACCCACTGAGCAAGACCAGGGATCGAACCTGTGTCCTCACAGATACTAGTCAGATTCTTAACCTGGTGAGCCACAACAGGAACTCCCATAACCAGTATTTTTTAAAAAGAGATAGAATAGACTAGAAATCACTTTGGGAGGCATGTGATTATTTAAATATGCATTTCCATGAAGCTGCACTCTGGAAAGCTATAGAATATCTAGGTTGAAATGCCAGAGAGTCCATGGAACGGTGTGAGAATTACCTAGAAAATCCTTGATGTGTGGCAGGGAAAGAGTCTGTTTCTACTGCTGTGATTATTTCTGAGGTCATTTGAAGAAGGTCTAGGGAAGATGGTTTGGTCTTTGGGAAGCTCAAGAAAGAGAGCATTGAAGTTAAAAAGAAGGCCGAGGATGCAAGAGTGAGCAAGAAGAGGGGGGAGCCTTGGAGCTGCCCATGAAGGTTTTTGAGAGGGAAGGTTGAGTCTTTTTAATTAATAAGGAAAAACTGGTTGACATCCAAAAGAAAAGAAAGCGGGGGGAGGACGTGCCTTTTCCCTCCCGCAGGTCTGAACCTGAGTCCAACCAGCTTGTCCTCTTCCCGTAGAATCCTTCTCTAATCCCAAATTCCACATCAGCCCCAAGGGAGTGATCATAGAAGGCGATCAGCTCCTCATCAAGTGCACCATTCAAGTGACACACCAGGCCCAGTCGTTCCCAGAAATCATAATCCAGAAGGACAAGGAGATCGTGGCGCACAGCAGGAACGGCAGCGAGGCCGTGTACTCAGTGATGGCCACAGCGGAGCACAACAGCAACTACACGTGCAAAGTGGAAGCCAGCCGCATTTCCAAAGTCAGCAGCATCATGGTCAACATAACAGGTGAGGCTGCCGCTGGAGGGTGTCGGCCTACGGCGGGCTGCAGAAGCCGCTGTGCTGCAATCCCGGGTGGGCAGTGAGAGCTGAGAGATACTTCTGCTCCTGTTGGCCTGAAGGGATGTGCCTGGGCCGGGCTGGGGCACTCGTGGGGAAAAGTCAGTGCAAAGCAAGTAAGCAGTTAGCTGTGGTGGTGGCAGGTGCAGGCTGTGGCCTCAGTGGCCAGCCTGGCCACTCAGTGACCTTGGGTGAGTTACTGACCCTCTCCTTGTCACAACTCTGAGATGGGGGTAATGACACCACTGTAGGACTTGTCACAGGGGCTGAATGGCATCACTGTGCCACAAAGAGCCTCATACAGAGTAAGCTCTCAGTGATGGTTATCTGATGTTTCTGTTATTATGTCACAGTTATCTTTCCTCTGTGCCAAGTACTGTCCGGATCCCTCCATCCCATTTCGGGCCCCATGGCAGGGTCAGGAGTGAGAAAGCATTACTAGGAGTTCCCATCGTGGCTCAGTGGTTAGTGAACCCGACTAGGATCCATGAGGATGCAGGTTCCAACCCTGGCCTCACTCAGTGGGTTAAGGATCCAGCGTTGCCGTGAGCTGTGGTGTAGGTCACAGACACGGTGTGGATCCCAAGTTGCTGTGGCTCTGGCGGAGGCCAGCGGCTACAGTTCCAATTGGACCCCTAGCCTGGGAACATCCATATGCCACAGATGCGGCCCTAAAAAGACAAGACAAAAAAAAAAACAAAGAAAGAAAGAAAGCATTACTAAACTCAAAAATCATAGTAACAGTTCTTCTTTGTGGAACACTGTATGCCTGGTTTACATACATTTTCATTTCAAACTCAACTCTGTAAGAACGTAGGTATTATGAATCTGGTTTTAGGGATGTGGAAACTGAAGCTGAGAGGAACCCAACAATTGCAGGGTTACCAAGTGGCAGAGCAAGAGTCACCCCCAGAGCCTGTTAGATTTCCAAGCCCACGTACTTGCAAGTTCCCTTGAACGCCTTCCTCCTTTACCTGGCTTTACTTTTCAACATAGCACTTATCACGAAAAAACGTACTCTACCTCCTCCTGTGTATTGTCTGTATGCGGCCCTCAAAAGTAAGCTGATAAGGGCAGGGGCATTATCTCTTTTATCCAGGGCTATATCCTTAACACCTGGAGCACAGGTGTCTGCACTTAGTAGGAATTCAGTACGTATTTCTTGGATGGATGGATGGATGAGCATTGGATGACGGTGTTTCAGAGGACAGAGAGAGTCAGCACTCTTGGTTCCCCAGTGAAAATGTTCATTCATTCATCATGGATTCACTCGTTTACTGAAAGCCTCCCCTGTGTTAAGCATTGAGTATATAGTCACAGGGACAGTCCCCAGTGTCATAGGTAGGCTGCCAATGACCCAGCTGGGTGACTGGCATGTGATGGATCCAGCTGGTCTACACCAGGTCGGATCCTGCTAGCAATTTAGTTTTTTGTTGTTGTTGTTTGTTTTTTAATTTTTTTCCTTTTTTAGAGCTGCACACGTGGCATATGGAGGTTCCCAGGCTAGGGGTCAAATCGGAGCTACAGCTGCCGGCCTAGACCATAGCCACAGTAACGTGGGATCCCAGCTGTGTCTGCGACCTACACCACAGTGCACAGCAACACCGGATCCTCAACCCACTGAGCAAGGCCAGGGATCAAACCCTCAACCTTGTGGTTCCTAGTCAGATTCATTTCCGCTGCACCACGACAGGAACCCCTGAACGTTCAGGTGCTTGAACCTCCTGCCAGGCCTTCCGTAGGCTGCCCCCGCCCTGTGCCACTTTCCCTCATTGCCTGAATAACAACCTCCAAGGCTTCTTTCCTGATTCTTCGAGCCTGGGTTCAAGGTTCCCTCTATGGGCTCTACTGCAAACACTACCTGAATCCCCTCTAGACTTAAACCCTTCTAGAGGGTAATTAAAGACTGTTTCTTTTCCACTGCTGTCTCCCTCCTCTGCTAAGCACAGAGGTAGACTGAAGCAAATACTTCTGGAATGAAAGGAGTGGATGGATGACTAAATGAGTGAATGCCTGAATCATTACTTGCTTGCATTACAAGTTGGCGAAATTTTTCTAATCCATATCTGTGAAAGAAATTGGATTAACGAGGGAGGCAAACCTGCCACGGGAATCCCAGGCAGAGAACGAACCCTGGCTCTTCAATCGTGTGATCGTTGTTAGGTACATGAGAAGCAAAGGAAAGCTTTTTGCAGGAAGTTGGGAACTGGTTCTGCCATGAGCAGCTGGGCCAAAGGCCTCTCCGTAAAGGGGCTTTGGGGCCCGGAACCCAGAAACCTCTCACCCCATTCTCCCTCACTTTTCTTTTTTTTCTTCAGAGCTATTTTCCAGGCCAAAGCTGAAATCTTCCGCCACACGCCTGGACCAGGGTGAAAGCCTGAGACTCTGGTGCTCCATCCCAGGAGCACCTCCAGAAGCCAACTTCACCATCCAGAAGGGAGGCATGATGATGTTGCAGGATCAAAATCTCACCAAGGTAGCCTCAGAGCGGGACAGCGGGACATACACCTGTGTTGCAGGCATCGGCAAGGTGGTCAAGAAAAGCAATGAGGTCCAGATAGCTGTGTGTGGTGAGTGCCTCCCCGCTGGCTCGGAGAGTCTCGGGATTGAGTGGGAGAAAGGGAGTGTGTCGCCAGCCGCCACCCTCTCCAGTCCAAAGGCAGTTTGGACTGAGACAGGGTAAGAACTCAGGAGAAAAAGAAAAGTGAAAACAAGAGACTGAACAGCAGCAAGTGGGTGTCTCCGCTTGGAATACAGGACAGAGGCAACACAAGCCGAATGTCATGGCTTTGTTATGGGGCACATGGTGTGGCCTCTGAATCGGGAGGATTCTGGCAGCTCAGACAGACACCCGCCCAGAGGGTCAGGGAGGAAACCCTGCTTAGTCAACGCTAAACTTGAAGATCTAAGTTCTAGGGTTTGTTCTTGGTTTTGTTTTGGTTGGGTCGGGTTTGGGGTTTTTTGCCATCCAGGGCATATGTAAGTTCCTGGGCCAGGGGTCGAACCCAAGCCACAGCAGTGACAATGCTGGATCCTTAACCCACTGAGCCACAGTGGGGAACTCCCATTTTAATTCTTCTGTTGTGGTAGTTCTTGGGAGGAGGTTTTTTATTTTATAAGCTCTATAAATGAGTGATTTCTAGATGATGACCCAGGGGTTCCTGCAGTGATGCAATGGGATCAGCGGTGTCTCTGCTGTGACAGGATGCAGGTTCAATCCCCAGCCCAGCACAGTGGGTTAAAGGATCCAGCTGCAGCTCAGATCTGATCCCTGGCTGGGAAACTTCCATATGCTGAAGGGCAGCCAAAAAAGAAAAAGAAAAAAAAAGACAGTATAACTCCTATTTCTTTTCTTTTTTTTCTTTCTTTTTTTTTTTTTTTTGGTCTTTTTGCCATTTCTTGGGCCGCTCCCTTGTCATACGGAGGTTCCCAGGCTAGGGGTCAAATTGGAGCTATAGCCGCTGACCTACACCACAGCCACAGCAACTCGGGATCGAAGCCATGTCTGCAACCTACACCCCAGCTCACAGCAACGCCGGATCCTTAACCCACTGAGCAAGGCCAGGGATAGAACCTGCAACCTCATAGTTCCTAGTTGGGTTCGTTAACCACTGAGCCATGACGGGAACTCCCAATAACTCCTATTTCTGAAGCATGAAATTTACTATCAGGAGAGGCTGAGGCACTGAGGGTTGGTTTTAAAATATATTTTGTGGAGTTCCCGTCATGGCGCAGTGGTTGACGAATCCGACTAGGAATCATGAGGTTGCGGGTTCGGTCCCTGCCCTTGCTCAGTGGGTTAATGATCTGGCGTTGCCGTGAGCTGTGGTGTAGGTTGCAGACGCGGCTCGGATCCCGCGTTGCTGTGGCTCTGGCGTAGGCCGGTGGCTACAGCTCCAATTGGACCCCTAGCCTGGGAACCTCCATTGCCGCAGGGGCGGCCCAAGAAATAGCAAAAAGACAAAAAATATATATATATATATATATATATATATATATATTTTGTTTGGGTACATGTTGTATTTTTAAATGTTTTTCTTGTGTCTTTTCTCAGTACAGAAAGACTCCATGAATGTGTGTGTGTGTGTGTGTGTGTGTGTGTGCGCGCGCGCGTTAGATATGTGAACATACAAACATATCTTAGGAGGATGTAATGTTTTTCTTGAATTTGTGTCATCCTTTTTCGTTCATATTATTCTCTCTCCCTTTCCCTCCTCAAGAATCTTAAAGAACCTGTAAAAGTAGATGAGACAGGCAGACGTTTTAAATTACAGGAATGACGGAGGAAGCCAAGCCCGGAGTTTGGAGGAGGAACCCCTTGGGCTGGATGTTTTGCCTCAGATTGTTTCTCTCTCTCTGTCGTTCTAGAAATGCTTTCCAAGCCCAGTATCTTTCATGACTCCAGGTCTGAGGTGATAAAAGGACAGACCATAGAAGTCAGTTGTCAATCCATAAACGGAACCTCGCCCATTTCCTACCAACTTTTAAAAGGAAGTGACCTTCTGGCGAGTCAGAACATGAGCTCAAACGAGCCCGCGGTTTTCAAAGATAACCCAACCAAAGACGTGGAATACCAGTGCATCGCCGATAATTGCCATTCCCACGCCAGCATGCCCAGCAAAATTCTGCGGGTCAAGGTGATAGGTAAGTCCCTGGCCTGTGGGAAGAATTCATGTAGGACTGGGGCTTTAGTTCGCATGTTCAAAGGTTTGGAGTGGACAAGAGAAGCGGGTGGTACTTATGCAAAGTCCGTAAACATGACATGTGGCCACGCAGGACCACGGCCCAAGTACATGGGGCCAGTTATTGATGTGGCCAGTGTCGTCATTTTCAGAACCTTTCAAGTGAGCTGCTAAAATGTAAGAGTAAAGTGTCCCAACTTCAGGAAGCACCAAAGTTGTGCTTTGAGGCTCCCTTAGCATTTGCTTCATTTTAGAAGAACTGACAACCACCTCTGAGAATTATAGACCAGAGTTCTGCTCTACCATGAACCCTTGGCGGGGCAAATTCTGTTCACGTGTGGAGCCCACAGCCATCAGAGCCTCAGGCTAATATTCACTGGGACTCTTACCCTCAAGAGAAAGCTACCATTGCCCTGGGTTCGAGAGTTTTCCTCAGCCTCTGTCTGGTGCCTCTCAGACCTTACGAGTACCATTACTTGTGTCTCTGAGATGTTCTGCATCTTGTTGTAAAGAGCTTAAATAAAGCTTCCTCTTCCTCCCGCGCCTCTTTTCTTTTTTTTTAATTGAAGTAGAGTCAGTTTACATCTCTCCCCGCTTTTTGTTTAATAACTGCTTATCTATATGTGCCGTGTGGATACCTTTTTTTTTTTTTTTCCGTCTTTTCTAGGGCCACACCTGCAGCACATGGAGGTTCCAGGCTAGGGGTCTGTCGGAGCTACAGCTGCCGGCCTCTGCCACAGCCACAGCAACACCAGATCCGAGCCGCAGCTGCAACCTACACCACAGCTCACGGCAACACTGGATCCTTAACCCACTGAGTGAGGCCAGGGATCGAACCTGCAACCTCATGGTTCCTAGTCGGATTCGTTTCTGCTGCGCCACAATGGGAACTCCCCCGTGTGGATATCTTGAGGTGGATAACAATTCCTCCTACTGTTAATGTACAGTCTAAGAGGAACAATATTTTTCAAATTAACACCAATATATATTCAGCAGCTCATGCTATAGGGCGTTCCAAAAAAGAAGACATATTCTTTGTTTTCAATGATATAATGAGAAACACAGGATCTCCTGATTAAATAGTGAAGGAACATTTTGATATATTTGAATAACAGTGCAAAGAAACATAGGAAAAGTGTTACTAGGCAACACATGATTGTCGCCTGAACCCTCCGTACGGTGATGGTGATAGGAATTCAGGGCATGAATGATGCCACATCTAGGCTGAGTGGGAGGAGCTGGTTAAAAGCCAAGGCTCGACAATGGCTGGGCAGAGAGGGCTAGAGATGGTCCCCAGCCTAGTCAAATACATGAGCAAAAGGCTCCATGGAGCAGTTCAAAAGGCTGTGGCTACATCAAATGGCTGGACACAAAGGCTGGGGATGAAGAGTTAGCGGCCATAAGCGGGAAGAGTGGCTGAGCCTAACTGTGAAGGGCTTCAATTGCCCGTTAGGAGTCGGGGCTTTGTCCTGTGTGCAGTGAAGAGCCAGAAGTGGGAAAGAGGATATGCCGAGAATGCGGTCTTGGCAAGATTAACCTGGGAGTCCTGTCCGTTAGAAGGAGTGGGGGGAGTTCCCGTCGTGGCACAGCCGGAGCGAATCCGACTGGAACCATGAGGTTGCGGGTTCCATCCCTGGCCTTGCTCAGTGGGTTAAGGATCTGGCGTTAACATGAGCTGTGGTATAGGTTGCAGATGCAGCTCGATCTGGCATTGCTGTGGCTGTGGCATAGGCCAGCAGCTATAGCTTCGATTAGACACCTATGCTGGGAACCTCCATATGCTGTGGGTATGGCCCTAAAAAGCAAAACAAACAAACAAGTGCAAATAAATAAATAAATAAATAAATAGTTGCAATTCTCACTTAAAAAAATTTTTTAAAAAGGTGAAAAAGAAAAAAAAAAAGGAGTGGAGACTCCAAGCCTTACAAGACCTTAAGAAGCTAGTGTAGGAGCCCACGTGAAACTGTTGGTTTATACTGGGTCAACATTAATGGCTAATATTTACTGAGCTCTGTCCGTCCACCCCCATGTGAAGTATTTTAGTAAATTATTCCCATTCATACTTACAGTAGCCACATCAGATCCATATTAATATCATCCTTATTTTATGATGAGGCAACTAGGGCTTAAGATAAAGAGCTGGTGGGCATTTGGGCTGGGAATTGAGGCCAGGCAGTCTGGCTCCTGAGCCTGGCTTGCCACCACCCCCTTGTGCTTCACAAGAAGAGGGGCCGTCAGGTGCAGCTGCACCTCCAGGAGGCTGCCCTTGGGGTTGACCCCCATCATCCCATCCCAGGCTCCGTGCTCCCTTTCGCTGGGTCAGCGAGTCCATGGTCTGGCCCCCTCTACACTCATGAGGGTGAGTCACAAGTCAGATGCCAGTCTGCTGATCAGTTCACTCTCATACTAGTAGGAACATCCTTGGGAAGACAGTCTACAATCAGAATTTTGGTGGTTGGACGTGGAGCGAAAGGGGCTATAGGAGGAAGATGAGTTTGGCTTGGCTCTGCTGGGAATGAGAGGCTGGCAGGGCTTCTTGTTGGAAATGCCCAAGTGAAATTCAAGACTCGGAATTCAGGGGAGTAATCTGGACTAGAGCTGTTTAACCAATGTAGGGGAGGAGTTCCCGTCATGGCGCAGTGGTTAACGAATCCGACTAGGAACCATGAGGTTGCGGGTTTGGTCCCTGCCCTTGCTCAGTGGGTTAACGATCCGGCGTTGCCATGAGCTGTGGTGTAGGTTGCAGACGTGGCTCGGATCTTGTGTTGCTGTGGCTGTGGCCTAGGCCGGTGGCTACAACTCTGATTCAACCCCTAGCCTGGGAACCTCCATATGCCGTGAGAGCGGCCCAAGAAATAGCAAAAAAAAAAAAACAAAAAAACCGAAAAAAAAATCAATGTAGGGGAGATCATCAAAGGGGAGAGTGGAGACGGAGAACTGAGCATGAATTTTGTGGAAAGACCCCAGGTAAAGGGCAAAAGGAAGAAAAATTGGTGAATAAAGAGGGAGTAGCAGGTGAGGAGGTAAGAGAATCAGAGTTGTAAGACTTCACAGAAGCCCAGAGAAAGCTGAGTTCAAAAGAAAAGGCTGGTGGAGTTCCCTAGTGGCTCAGCAGTTTAAGGATCCAGCGTTGTCACTGTAGCAGCTCAGGTCTCTGCTATGGCAGAGGTTCGATCCCTGGCCCAGGAACTTCCACATGCCAGGGACGTGGCCAAAAAAAAAAAAAAAAAAGGAAAGACTGAGTAATAGGTGAGAATGATATGATAGGGAGGCCAAGGCTGCGAAAGCTGGAAGAACATCTACCATGGATTTATCTGTAGGGATGAGTTAGCTGGGGAGTCCGATGACCTTTGAGTTTCTTCAAAACCAGAGATATAGTGCAGCTTCAGAAGCAGGATAGAAGTCAGATTTCAGGGCTAACAAGAAAGAGAAAAACAGGACAATAGCGAGAGAAGGCAGGGCATCAAGGTTACTTGCTCGTAAGATCTGGACATGTCATGTATCTTTGTAAGCAGAGGGAAAGAAATCACACACACTCTCTCTCTCCCTCCCTCCCCCTTACACACCCCCACACACTCACATATCCAAACTCACCCAGAACAGACCCCGAGAGAACATAAGTTAATCATATAGTCAAGTGGCCAGTAATACTTGAGGTGGTAGGTGAAGGGAGGTGTCCCTAGCATCTCGTGTCTTATCAACATGTGAGGACAGGAGGTGTCCATTGCTGCCCTTCTGGGCTAATCGGGAGAAGAACTGGAGAGAATGTGAGATGCCGGGAGTGATTTGATGCCAGTTCTGGATCAGTCACAGAAGGCTGGCCTTGACCAGTGGCTGTGTCATGGTCCTTCACTTCCCCACCTCTTTTCTCAGAGCTAATCCCTTTCCTGCTTTTCAGCCCCAGTGGAGGAAGTCAAGCTCTCTAGTCTCATGAGCGAGGAGGTGGAGTCTGGGCAGGCCATTGTGCTTCGATGCTCCGTGAAAGAAGGATCTGGCCCCATCACGTACAAGTTTTACAAAGAAAAGGAGAACAAGCCCTTCCACCAAGTCACCTTGAATGACACCCAGGCCATTTGGCACAAGCCAAAGGCTAGCAAGGATCAGGAGGGACAGTATTATTGCCTGGCCTCCAACAGAGCCACCCCTTCCAAAAACTTCCTCCAAAGCAATATACTGGCAGTCAGAGGTGAGTCTCGGTCTCAATGGCGAAACGTAGTGTGAGCTCCAAGGGCCAGAAAGCACACTGTTTGTAAGAGGAAGTGGGTGGGAGTTTGGCACCTCTTACTGAGGAACCTGTATCCTCAAGGCTCTTTGGTTGCAGGTAACAAAACCCACTCAAATTAAGTATAAAAGAGGAAGAAAGTATACATGATGTGTGACTGGGTCCCCTTGCTGTACAGTAGAAAATTGACAGAACACTGGGAGTTCTCGTCGTGGCTCCATGGTTAACGAATCCGACGAGGAACCATGAGGTTGCGGGTTCCATCCCTGGCCTTGCTCAGTGGGTTAAGGATCCGGCATTGCCGTGAGCTGTGATGTAGGTCGCAGACGTGGCTCGGATCTGGCATTGCTGTGGCCCTGGTGTAGGCTGTTGCTACAGCTCCGATTCGACCCCTAGCCTGGGAACCTCCATATGCTGTGGGAGCAGCCCTAGAAAAGGCAAAAAGACAAGAAAGAAAGAAAGAGAGAAAGAGAGGAGTTGATTACTCTAAGGAATTAGAAGTATTTCTCACAATCCTAATTACAAATTCTTAGTGGAAAGACACCAACTGGCCCATCCGGGGTCCAATGTCCACCCATGGACCATTTATGCTCAAGAGGATGGGGTCATGCAGAACAGACGCGGTTAGAGGAGCCCATCTATGTGGGTGGGGGGTTGCTTACAGAGAAGTAGGAGGGGCAAACAGAGCACCCCAGCCAGCATCTGCTTCAGTCCTACAGTCCTTCCAGACCATCACGGACTGTCTTCGTAGCAGAAGCAGCCGTTTCGGCACCAACTATGATCAGAGTCCCTCAGAGGCAGGTGCTCAGTATAAGACGCTGGTTATAAGGATGTAAAGATCAGTCTTATTTGTTGCTTAACGTGGACATTATTTCTTGCAGTGGAGGAAAAACCTACATATTTGAATTTTTTTTTTTTCATTTCCAGTCTATCTTGCCCCCTGGAAGAAAGGACTCATCGCAGTGGTTGTCATCGCAGTGATCATTGCTGTCTTGTTACTTGGGGCCAGATTCTATTTTCTCAAGAAATCCAAGGGTGAGCACAGTCTTTTCATTCCATTCTGCCAGGCTCCCTTGCCAGGGAACCAGCCAAGGATGTGAGGGGCTTCAGCCTCATGGGGGGCTAGTGCTCTGGTCTGGTGGGAGCCAAAGAGATGTGACTGATGGCAGCTGTTTTCCTCCTGGAGTGTCACCTTGACAACCAAAGATTTTGGCTTTGGTGGGTGCGGAGCTTTTACTGCCCCTGGATTGAACTAGGCTAAAGTGACAGTGATTGCTTTCCTGGTTGGGCACCCCAGAAAAGATGAATTTGGGGGGGCAGTTGCATCTACATGAGGTGAAACATAACCCCTTGTGTGGACCTGGCCACACAGTCTTAACGCTGGTAGACGTGGGCATGAGTGGAGACCCCCCCCCACATGCCGAATGCTTCCCCGTGAATCTGTGATTGTGCCATGATTTCCACCCTGGGCTTGAGGTTAGCCATGCATAGAGGGGAAGCCAGGACTACCCACTGACCCTCAGGAATCAAGTCTGCTAAGCCAGACTCCAGGAAAAGGGCACAGCACCAGTAAAGTCTGTAAAAATTTTTCGTGGGATCAGGTGGGTCCTATTGGGTCCCCTTGTGCTACTGCCTGGGAGGGAGCAGAGAGGATAAGGAGGGGTTTTTCCCTGGAGCCTAGGAAAACAGGCTCAGGGTCAAACCCTGTCCTAAGGCTGTGTCTGCCCTTGGTCTCAGGCCAGTTTGGAATGAAAAGCACAGGGATTCATTTAGCCTTTACTTTGGGGGATGGTCTGGAAGCAAAGAGTCGTTGCGCATTTATCTGGCTAATCTGGTTCCTCTACTGTCTGTTTTCGTCAAAGGAACATTGCTCCTGGCTAAACAGTCAAAATGTCATATTTCAGGGTAAATGATGTGAAATCTACCAAGAAAAGATCTGCTTTTGTTTACTTGTTTGTTTTCTTTCTTTCTTTCTTTCTTTCTTTTTTTAATGAGACTGTATTTGGCTTTCTGTTCTCTCTTTTTATGAGTATTCATTCAGTCTTCAAAAAAGTCCAATATGGTTGGGAAGGGCATTCCTGTCTGATACGGATGTGGGTTCTTTATACTGACTTTGGTTCTTCTCTTTGTCTCTTAAAGCCAAGCAGATGCCCGTGGAGATGTGCAGGTCAGTGTGCTTGGAAGAGGGGCAGCCATCCTGTGCGCGTGCATAGACTCGTTTGGGGAGGTTCCTGTCATGAGGAAGTTTTCAGTGGCTCTTGGCAAACTCTGAAAAAGAAGGACCTTGGGTGTGAGCAGTGTGTGTGTGTGTGTTTGTGTGTGTGTGTGTGTGTGTGTGTGTGTGTCAGTGGAAGGTTGCCAGTTGTTCTTCATGGGAAGGAATGGCTTTATTCTGAGGTCATGTCCTTTCTACAGTTTTCTTTCTGAAATTATAATGGTAGTAGATGGAATTTAAAAAATTTCTACTCACTTGGCAAAATAGAGTTGCCAAAAAAAAAAAAAAAAGTAGTTGTACTACTTTTACTGTTCTTGAAATCTAAAATCCCAAAATGTGGAATTCCCATTGTGGCGCAGCGGAAACAAATCCGACTATAGTACCAGTGAGGATTTGGGTTCAATCCCTGCCCTTGCTCAGTGGGTCGGCAATCCTGGCGTTGCTGTGAGCTGCGGTGTAGGTCATAAACACGGCTCAGATCTGGTGTGGCTGTGGCTGTGGTGTAGGCCGGCAGCTGTAGGCGCTGATTTGACCCCTAGCCTGGGAACCTCCATGTGCTGCAGGTGCAGCCCTAAAAAAATCAAATCAAATCAAAGCCCCAAATATGGAAACTATCGCTCTGTTCCTGAGAGAAACAGTAGCCCAGGATGAGGAATTCCTTCTTGACATGGGACTCACCTGATAAAAGACTCTGCTTGTTCGTACACCCTTTCGCCCTGACACGTATTTCAACAGCAAAAGGGTTTTGTCAAATAATCACAGACCTGAAAAAAGCATTAGCTCCAAATGAGAGAGTAAAATTTTCCTCACTTCAGAAAACTCTTCCTGGTTTTCTCATGCTCTTTCCTTGATTATTTGGTTGGTTTGAAGTTGGAGCCAAAACAAATGTTATTTCTTTTTCCTTTTTAAATTTCAATTGAAGGCCAGCAGCACCACTTCTGAACTCCAACAATGAGAAGACATTGTCAGATCCCAATACTGAAGCCAACAGACACTATGGTACTGTCATGGTTTTTGTGCAATTGCTAAGATTTATTTTTCCCAACTTGCTACACACTCTCCATCCCTCTGAGACGCAGAATCTGTGGGTGGTGGGCTGAGTGTGGAAGGGAAACTCTTCAAGCAAAGGCACTTAATCTTATCAGTTGTTGGCTGGTGAGGTCATTAGCAAAACAAAAAGTTAAGAAGAAAGGCAGAACATTGTGCCCTGCTTTCACCCCCTTCTAAATATCCCGAGGAATGAAAAAGGGTGGAGAGTAATTATAATGCCGTGGACATCCATTGTGGGTTATCATCAAACACTGGACACTGCCCAAGGGGAATCATTCTCCATTGGTGAGAGAGACCAACTGTCTCATGAAGGCACTGGAAAAATATCTCCTCTGATGGAATTAATTATTGCAAACACAAGGCAGTTTCATTTCCAACTTGCCACAATGGGAAACCAATGTAAAGATGTCACTGTTGGTAGAGGCATTAAAAAAAAAAAAAGAAGAGTCATCCAGTAAGGAAACACCTGCTTATGACATTTATCGCAAGCCTGAGAGTCAGAGAGTAGGGTGGGGAGCCATGCCCAGTAGTTGTTAATCCCATTAGGTCTGTGAGAAAATTGTTCAAGCCTTTTAGCAGGGATGCTGGCTGTTTCCCAGAGGGGGCCATGATTACATCACACAAAAAGTTCTGTCCCACAGAGGGTTTGGGAATCGAACACCGATATCTTTTCTAATTCTGTATCAGGGTCCCCCCAAATAAGGAATTTTTAGGATACGCCTTTTACAGGGCATTCTTGAGGAAATGTCTTGAGAAATGAGCAATTCCTATAGTAGTGAAACATCAACTTTTAAAAAAGTGAAACAAAACATTTGTCCTGATAAAAGTAATGTGTCCATAAAGAGGAAAGAGCAAATATATCATTTAAGAGGCTACATTCAGAAAATCTGGTTAATAGTTAGCAAAAAGTAATCCAGTGCTCTGGAGAATATACCTCTTTGTGGTATAAGGTGGGTTCTGTTAGTGATTTGTAATGCTTATATAAGTACAGAAATACAGTGCTTTAAATTAAATGCTGATAGAGACATATTAAAATAGAATTTCTCCCCACATTTCCAAATTGCAAGAAACACTCCAATTCTTATTATATTTTCTCTGCATGGATTATTTCAGTTTGTAAATATATGTTAGCAATCACCATAGTCATTCGTAAATACATAATGGAATGGAAAACCATGTATGCTTCAGGAATAGTACTTTTAACATTCATAAGAATGTTTTTAAGTGAAGAACGACCTGATTTAAAAATAAATAAATAAAAGATTTCAAAATGTTTGCCCATGCCCGCTGAGGAAGCAGCCTGGACATCCTGCAGTATTTAAACCAGGTTCTCATGATCCAGTTCTCCAGATGGAGAGGGTTAGTTCACTAGTATCCTTCGTATTTGTGGTCACTGGCTCATCCTTTCTTGAATTAAGCTTAATTTCTTCTGAACTTGCTTCTGGTGAACAATTCTGAATTTTGGACAGTTCATAAACAGATATGTCCCTCCCGTGTGGTGGTGGTGGGCATTCCACTGGTTTTAGAAAAAGAGACCAGGCAGTGAGTGGGAGGGGGCCCAGGGGCACCAGGAGGGAATTCAGAGCCCAGATACACTGCTGGTTGTCAGCTTCACTGAAGAAATTAGCCTTGGCTCCTTTTGTTAGTGGCACCGAATTTTTTAAAATTTATGTAGGAAACTAGGAGTTCCATTGTCACTCTTTATTTTTCAACTAGGTTACAATGAAGATGTTGGAAACCATGCAATGAAACCATTAAATGAAAACAAAGGTAATTATCTAATTAATTTTTTAATTAGAAACCTTTACTTTTCTATAAAAGACCCCTAGGAGAAGAACTAGAGCTCTTAAGACCTGTGGATAGTTCCTCACCTCTTTTTTTTTTTTTTTTGGCTGATTTTTACGGCCGCACCCAAGGCATATGGAAGTTCCCAGGCTTGGAGTCCAATCAGAGCTGCAGCTGCCGGCCTACACCACAGCTCCCAGCAACCCCCCGGATCCCCAACCCACTGAGCGAGGCCACAGCCTCGTGGATACTAGTCGAATTCACTTCTGCTGCACTGCAGTCCAAGTCCTCACCTCTCTTAAATGGAGGTGGCTATTGCTTTCTCCAAAGATGCTCTCTAGTGTCTGTTGTTACTTGTCTTAAATATAAGCAGCAGTGCTATTTTATTTTTTGGAGTGTATTTTTCATTTTTGTTAAACATTTGGTAGATACAAAATAATTTTACATGTAAAATAGAAATAGTAGCAATTCATTAACCCATCATCCTTTAAAAAAAGAGAAGAGTTCCTGTTGTGGCTCAGCGGTAACAAACCTGACTAGTAACCATGAGGATGTGGGTTCCATCCCTGGCCTTGCTTAGCAAGTTAAGTGTTGGCGTTGCTATGAGCTGTGGTGTAGGCAGCAACTGTAACTCCGATTCCCCCTAGCCTGGGAACCTCCCATGTGCTGCAGGTGCAGCCCTAAAGCAGGGTGGGGTGGGGGCACCCACACACTTTCGCTACTTGTAAAGTACTCTGTGTACTTCTCCCCACCTCCTTAACCGTTTTTTTTGCCGGCTTTATTGAGTTATAATTGACATACAACATTGCGTCATTTAACATGCACAACGTGAGGAGTTGCAGTGATGCTGTGTTAAAAACACCTGTGCCTCTACCAGCCAAGCGAGGAAGGGCCTCCCACCTTATGCAGCAGCCCATTCTGAATCAGGTTCCATTTTTGGGGGTAACTTGATTTTCTATACATGTGCCTCATACTCTCAAAGCCGTTTTAAGCTGGGGACCCCGTTCCCCACTTCCTGAGATCCCGTCCATCTTGGAGAAAGCATTCTACGCCTGTGGCCGTGGAGAAGGCCTCTAGAGTTAACTGTGGCTGATGCTGGCTGTTTCTGTATCTTCTGAGCTTTACACATCCTCCCACTGCAGAAACAGCAGGATCTGAGCTGTGGCGAGTCCTTCCCCATCCCGGGGAGAGCAGCTGGCGTTTTCTCATCCACTTAGAACGGAGTGAAGCCTGTGTCCGGCTTCCCCCTTAAGACACCGAACACTTTGATCACCTGAATGGAAATCGCTAGTGTGGTCTGAGGCCCCCCCCCCCCAGGAGATTCTGTCTAATGGCAGGGTGCTGTGATTTTTTTGAGCAGAGCCTCTGACCTTGGACGTGGAGTACACGGAAGTAGAAGTGACCTCCCCTGAGCCTCACCGAGGTAACAATCATCATTCTAGAGACTCCCCATGTTTTATTGTCAGCCGGGGTGTCGATGCTGGGGTGTGCTGTGCTGTGGCCCAGGGACAAGTCTGGTCACCCTCGTGGCTCAGAAAGGAGGTGGTGGGCAGGCAGATGGGCTGGACATGCCTTAAGGCAGGAGCATTGACCCTTCCCCCTCCAGGCTTGGAGGTCTAAAATTTCATCATTATGTGTTATTGAGCAGTAACCAAGTGCTAAGAAATGGTTTGTTCGAGTTCCCTCATGGCTCAGTGGCTTAAGGATCCCTACTGTGGCAGGTGCAGCCAAAAAAAAAAGTTAAAAAAGGGAAAAAAAAAAAAAAGTAATGGGTTTGTTGAGAGACTTTGCAGGCAGCCTCACCCCTGGGTGTTTGGGTGTGTTTCCAGCTTCCAGAAGTACCCTCCTTGCCCCCATCCAAGCACCTTTCTTAAAAAGTTGCTTGAAGACTGAGTTTGCATAAATGAAATGCACATTTGAAGCAGGGAAGGGCTTGGCTATTTAAAGAGACCAAAGGCTTTTGAAAACAGAAAATGCCTCTCCATGTAAACAGGGGCACCATTGTTAGGCTTCGGGTTTTGTTTTTATGTGTTCATGTCTCTCAGGGGCAGGCTGACCTGGAGATTGTGAGCTCTGGTCCTGTGTTAGGGAAACTGACTGGGGGGGGGGGCGGTGGCCAGCCCACAGCGGGCCCTCGAATATCAATCGCAGTGGCTTTGGGCCCCACAAAAACCATGCCTATCCTCCTAAGCCTCCTTCGCTCCCCGAGAGGCCACACAAAGGAAGCAGCCACCAGAGCCTTCCTGCCCTGCTAGGAAGCTCATTAGTTGTTAGTGCTGTGGCCATGCATCCCCCTTCCCCATGAGGCTAAGGCCAGCCTGCCTCCCCTCAGCCTTGGCAGGCCTGAGAGCCTGAGCCAGAGCCACATGGTGATGGCGTTCTCTGGTCACCTCTGGATCCATGATCTGGAAGTTTGAGTTTCCTTCCTTCTTCCCTTTCAGGTACCATGCCCACAGGTGTGTGTGTAGAACCTTCCAGGCAGGGCCGTCCCCTGTGACCCCTGGGGCTGGGTGCTGCACAAGACAGTCAGGTGCCCAGACCCTGCAGTCAGCATGGCCCAATTTGCACCACTACTCAGGGCGTCCCAGTGCCAAGTCTAGGCTGGACCAAGGAGGGTTGGGGGCCACGGCTGGCCTGAAATTCTCCTTTTTATTTCACAGTAAAGTGATTCACTTGTTGGGTTAACAAATTAAGGGCCCATGATGGACCAGCCCCAGTGCAAGCAGCAAAGATACGTATGTGGTCCCCCACTCATGGAGGTGTAGCCTCTGAGTGAGTTAGGAGAACAAGAAAGCAACAGCAGATAGGGTCAGATTAGAGTCAGAGCTCGAAAGAAGACTGGGTGTGATGAGTCAGCAGGAATGGTGGTTCCAGGAGGCCTGTCTGAGGGGGTGGCATTTGAACTGGGACCTAAAGGGCACAAAGGAAGGTGACCCCTCCAAGAAAGGGGAGGGCTACGAGGACCCAGGAAGAGCGCAGGGCAGTGGGAGGTGGCCTGGAGCTCAGCTTATTTAAGGATCTGAAAGGAGACCTTAAAAGATCCTTGTATGACTCTTTCAGATCCTTAAAGGATGCAGAGAGAGCGAGAGGGTGCAGAGGCAGATGAAGCTGGGAGGGCGGGGGGGGCGGCGAGCTCCGAGGCCTGCGGGGCCACTGAGCTTCTCTCTGTTTCTACTCTCAGTAGACTGGGGGCCTTTGGGAGCCTTTCAACAGCGAGGTGACTGGTTCCAACTTCCTTCTTTAAAAAGGATCCTTGTGGCGATGTGGAGGATGGATAGAGAGGAACAAAAAAGGAAGCCAGGCAAGGGGGATGAGGATGGATCCAAAGTACAGTGGGTGGGTTCTGGATATGTTTTAGAGACAGACTGCAGCCCTGGATGAAAAAGTCACGGCCAGGATCGGGGAGACAGAATCACTACACTTTCTTGGCTGAACAACGAACAGCACAGATGGTCCTGGTGTTGTGATTGGGAGAAACAGGCTCATGGGGTTCAGCTGGGTTGAATCCAAGAGGAGACAGCGCAGGGGTCTGGTGCTCAGAACCGAGTCTGGGTGAGGGGTGGCCAAGGGGACTGGAGGGGCCTCCATGCCAGCCTTCCCAGGTCCAGCCTGAGCCCCTCTGTCACTGCATCATGGGCTCCAACCTGTGGGAAACAGCTTACTTCCTCTTAAGGGGGCTTCAGGCTTGGAAGGAAAGGAGAACCACAATAAGAGAGCGGGGCTGTATGTATGTGGAAAATCCTGCTGTCCTCCACACCCCACTGAGCGCTCAAGCCACAGCAATTGCCCCCGCCTCTGGCCTGGAGGTTCTGATACCCATCCCAGAGGGTCAGGCCCCACCCTTACTCTGCCACCAGCCGGACCAGAGCCAGGGGGAATAATGAGGGCTGTGCATGAAGCCTGGAAGGCTTTGGATTGAAGGAAACTGAAGCAGGAACACAGAAACAGGGTTTTGGAGTTCCCATCGTGGCCCAGTTGGTTAACGAATCCGACTAGGAACCATGAGGTTGCAGGTTTGATCCCTGGCCTTGCTCAGTGGGTTAAGGATCCGGCGTTGCCGTGAGCTGTGGTGTAGGTCACAGACGTGGCTCGGATCCCACATTGCTGTGGCTCTGGTGTAGGCCAGTGGCTACAGGTCCGATTCCACCCCTAGCCTGAGAACCTCCATATGCCACGGAAGCAGCCCTAGAAAAGGCAAAAAGACGAAAAAAAAAGAAGCAGGATTTTGTCCTTGGAAAGGCGTCCATTTCCATTCTTTTGGGGACGTTTCCACCAAAGCGGTGTCTGGTTTTTCTTTTTCTTGCTTGAAGGTGGGGAGGTGTTGAAGGGAAAAGAGAACCCCTGGGTCCGGGTGAAGCAGAGATGTTTTCCTTGCCAAGCTGTACAGCTGCAGGGTCACCTCTCACCACTTTGCACCAAGGTGCCCAGTGGGCTGCGGAGGCCTCAGCAGAGCCAGGATGAAAGTCATTTGCATGGAAGTGAAGAGTTTCTAGAGGACTCAAGTTGTTTTCTGGACCTAGCCTCTTTGGCAGCTCAGGGACAGCGGGGGGAAGGGAGCCTGGCCCAGGAGGCTTCCCTTGCTTTCTCCTGGGTGGGAGTGGCACATTGCTAGGTGAGGCAAAGACTCTATGGGTTCAAGGCCAGTGGTGAGTAAACGTGACCTGGTCTTGGCCAGCCCAGTTCCCTGTCCTCAAAGCCTCCCTCCTCTACAGATGGGACGGAGGAAGGAATGGAGGACCGCGTCCAGCTCCAACCCTGGCTGGCAGCTGACCAAGTAGTCACTTGGGGTTGGAGGAGGGGTGGGAAGGAACTCGTTAAATCGCAGTTTGCCGCATGTTTGCGCTGAAACTAATTGCTGGGAAAACCCCGTGACGTTGGAACCATCTCTTCCTCTGTTAACAGAGAAAAACAGAAGCCAAAATAAAGCCCATCCGGAAACATCCCTGACAGCAGAGACAAACAGCCCGTGGGCCTGGTTTTGTCATTAGCAGGCAGCTGCAGCCCCACAGCGGCGGGAGGAGGGCAGCGGGCGAGGCGCTGCAAACCCCGCCCCAGGGCCAGGCGGGGCGGGGCCGAGAGGGCGGGGCGGGGCGGGGCTGGGGGAACCGCGGCGCTGCGGCAAAATTAGCAGCTCAACCAAGAAGTGAAACCGCCCTGCCGCCCTGGCTGATAGGCAGTTATGAAGTGAGAGGGAATTGAGTGCTGTCCTCGGGTCCCGTGGGTGTCACAGCGTCCCCAAGATGAGCAGAGAGGTCCAGTAGCCACCCCTTACGTGCCTGGGGGCGGTGGAGTTCCCAGGGTTCCCAGACTTGACTGCCCAGCCCTCGCTCCATTCCTTACCTGCCGTGGGGCTGGATCAGAGGATAAGCTGGTAGGGTGCCCAGTGTCCTAGAACGTTTATCACGCCCCTTTTTTTTGCCTACCGGCTGTCCCACCTTTTCCTCTTCCATGGGGCCCAGAACACAGTAGGTATTAGGATCTTGTTGAATGAGTGACTTGACATTGAGCAGAGTCCCCTGGGTATGTGGCAGGCAAATCCCTCAGCAAAGATGGGGCTCACTGGAACTTCCCTCCACACCCCCAGATCTGGTGCCACTGAGGGAGTGGAGAGTGGTGTGAGTATCTCTGCTGTCCTCATAGAGAAAGGTCTGGTACCTCAGCCACTCTGCTAGGTACCAACTCCTAGTTGGTGCCCTGGGGAGTGGCTACCATGCCACTCCCACTGCGAGGTCCTGGCACCTCAGATACCTCAGGGTCAGCTGTCAGGATCCAAACTGCCATTCGAGCCCTCTCCTGGCATTCAGGTCATGACACAGGAACCACCATCATTTACTGTGTGATAAATGACCATGATTTATTTATTTCATTATTTCATTGTATGGATACTAGTCAGGTTCGTCACCGCTGAGCCACAACGGGAACTCCCTGACTGTGACTTTAATCCTAAGATCTAAAACCTCAGGGATCAGGAGTTCCCCTCATGGCGCAGCGTAAACGAATCCGGCTGGGAACCATGACGTTGAGAGTTTGATCCCTGGCCTCGCTCAGTGGGTTAAGGGTCTGGCGTTGCCCTGAACTGTGATACAGGTCGCAGACATGGCTCGGATACTGCGTTGCTATGGCTGTGGTGTAGGCCGGCAGCTACAGCTCCGATTCGACCCTTAACCTGGGAACCTCCATATGCCGTGGGTGCGGCCCTAAAAAGACAGAAAAAGACAAAAAAATAAAAAATAAAACCTCAGGGATCAGACTGATCATGACAAGACCTCCCCGAAGGTCAAAGGTCAGAGACAGAGACAACTGCAAGGACACTGACTCTGGTCTTCACTGTCCCATCAAACCTTCACAGGTGCCTCCAGGTAGCTGTGCGTGGTCTGAGATCCAGAGGAGCATAAGACCCAGGCACTGCCCTGGAGGAGTTTGGGGTCCTCCAGGGGAGACAGTCATGGGTACAAATAGTGTCGATGTGTCATGGGCACATGTCCCCAGAGTGCTATGGGAATCCACGTGACTGCCCGGAGAACAGGGAAGGGGGAGCGTGTGAGGGTGTGTGTAGTGTGTGCACCCAAGTGCCAGAGCAAAGCTTGTCCTGAGGATTGGAGGAGGAGGAGGAATGGGGCAAAGGCAAAGGACTGTGCAGGCTGCGGAGGAGTGCGTCCTGGGTCAGGGTGTGAGAGATGGGGGCTTCCCTGGACTGTGGTGAATCAAGGGTAACTCGGTGCAGTTAGAGTCCATGAACATGCCCCGGCCATCTGCCACCAAGGAAGGCAGTGTCCATGTGGCACTGACCGTGGGGGCAGAAAGCATTACCCAGTCTGGGGTTCCGTTTCCCAATCTGTAGAGGGAGAGTGCTGGCCACGCAGCATCAGGCACCTTTGTACAGTACGTTTTCCTGATCCTTTGTGCAGGTGAGATGGAAGTGATGGGTTCCATTGTGAGGGTGTGTGTACGATGCATGTAGACTTTCTATGAGTGTGTGTGTGCCTGTGTCTACACACAACCTGTACACGTACGTCAGCTCACACAGATAGCTGTACAGGGCCTCTGTCTCCCAAACCCTTGAGTGTCTGCTGGGTGTAATCTACACACTAAGTTATCTCATCATCTGCTGTTCAGAAAGCAGACCAGAAGGTCACAACCCTGTCTGCAGATTAGATCCCCTGGGAAGCTCTTAAACACCAACGCCAGGGCCCACCCTGAACCAATTCATTTAGCAGCCGCATGAGGCCCTGGTGTTGGCATTTCAAATCTGCTAGCCCTGCTGTCTAGATTTGTAAGCGGGGAGTTCCTCAGTGGCAACAAATCTGACTAGTATCCATGAGGACTCGGGTTCGATTCCTGGCCTTGCTCAGTGGGTTAAAGATCCTGCATTGCCATGAGCTATGGTATAGGTCTTAGATGTGGCTTGGTGTAGGCTGGCAGCTACAGCTCTGATTTGACCCCTAGCCTGGGAACTTCCATATGCCACAGGTACGGCCCTAAAAAGACAAAAAAAAAAAAAAAGATTTGTCAGTGGGTCTCAATCCAGCTGATCCTTAGAGTCACATGTGACGCCCTGGCTCTAACCACAGACCTGGGGTGATTGGGAGGCCGTAGCCCCATCTCCAGAGGGGGGCTGGCAGAGCAGCTGGCCCCGAGGACGCAGAGAAAGAGGGATGGGGTCACCGAGCTGGATGTTGCAGGTCTGTGCTGGGGATACCTCTACCTGGGCCCCCTAGGTCCAAGGTTCCCACACTGGCCTGTGAGCCTCGTACTTCCAAGCTGAGAGTGACACTGGTTAGACTAGGATCTTCTAAAGCTGGGAAATGGCCCAGGCTTAGTGGTGGCAGGGACTCCAGGGGCTCCTGGAGATGGGCACTCGTAGGGGGCGGGGGAGGTGCAGCCTTGCCTTGGGAGCCTCTGACATTCTCCTGCTTCAGCAGTGGACTGACCTGATGCCTGGAGACAGGTGTTGACCTGTGCTTGGTCCCTTTCCAGGTCTGGGAACAAAGGGCACGGAGACAGTGTACAGTGAAATCCGGAAAGCTGACCCTGGTGAGTGAGGGTCCCTAACTCCCCCAGTCTCGGGTTGGGGCAGGGCACCTCCCCCATGGGGTCTTGGGAGTGGGCCAGGAAAAGAAGGAGCCACGGTGGCCAAATAGGGTGGCAGAGTTGTACCAGAGTTGCTGACTCTATACCCCCCAATCCTTAAAAAGTGGCCACAGGTTATATGTACTATTTATTTAGTCAGTGAACACTTACTGAGTGCCAGCTGCATGCCAGGCAAATAGAACCTCATACATTCACACCCAACAGCCAGGTGGACTGGAGCGTGTCCTGGCACCACTGTGTGCTCACAAGATGCTCAGCAGCACTTCCGGCACTTATGACCCTGAGAGGAGCAGCGTGGACCCACCTGTTCCCAGGTGCCAGCCAGGGGGTCTCGGCTGCTGCCCACACGGGCCCTGCTGCACTGGGGCTCCCGAAGGTCTTAAGCTGCTCTCAAGACCTTCAGCAGCTTCAGCCTCTCCGAGAACATGCCGACTTTGAGGGTGGGGTGGGTATGGATCTGCTGCCCAGACCCCACTTCGTGCCGCATCTCCACTGCTTCCTCATGAAGCGCTTCCCCTAGGGACTGAGGCAGCTCCCAGCAGTCACATTTTTTTGTGTAATTATTTATTTTTTATTGAAATCTAGGTGACGTACAATATTATGTTAGTTTTAGGTGTACTGCATAACAATTTGATATCTGCATACATTATGAAATTATAACCATTAAGTTTTAGTAGCCATCTGTCTCCATACAAAGTTATTACATTTTTATTGGCCATATTCCTTATGCTGCATGTTACATCCCCATGACTTTTGGGGGGGGCACACCCCCAGCATGTAGAAAGTCTCCGGCTAGGGACTGAACCCACGCCACAGCGGCAACCCAAGCTGCTGCAGTGACAATGCCAGATCCTTAACCCACTGAACCGCAAGAGAACTCCTCTGTGACTTACATTCGTATAACTGGATGTTTGTACCTCCTGAGTCTCTACAGCTATTTTGCCCATCCCCCACCTCTCCCTTCTGGCACCAACAGTTTGTTCTTTGTATCTATGAGTCTGTTTTGGCACAAAGACTACTTTTAAATTCTGAAAATAAGTCACAACCCCCAAAACATAAACACTCTGGGGAAAACAGTCACTATGTAGCTATCTTGCTCTGTACAGCAGACCCCTATTTAAGGGATCTCTTTGAAAGAGAATGAATTAAAACAGGCTGGGAAACTTCCCTAAAGCCCGGCTACCCCAAGGGTGGTCCACAGACGGCTGCAAGGGTCTCAGGCCCACCCCAGACCCACAGTCAGAATCTCCAGGATCTGAACTCCAACAAGTTCCCACATATTTCAGATGCTTCAATATTTGAGAAGCACTGTCTTACTCGAGGAGCCTGCTTTACTTGTTATCTGAAAGAGAAATCATCCTTCCATTAATTAATCTTTTTTGTTTTGTTTTGTTTTTTGTTTTTTGGTCTTTTTGCCATTTCTAGGGCCGCTCCTGCAGCATATGGAGGTTCCCAGGCTAGGGATCTAATTGGAGCTGTTGCCGCCGGCCTACACCACAGCCACAGCAATGTGGGATCCGAGCCGTGTCTGCGACCTACACCACAGCTCATGGCAATACCGGATCCTTAACCCACTGAGCAAGGTCCAGGATTGAACCCGCAACCTCATGGTTCCTAGTGGGATTCGTTAACCACTGATCCACGACAGGAACTTCCAATTAATCTTTTTTAAAGTGACATTTTCGTGGGTAGCAGAAACTCAGCCCCATGGGAAACTTGACCCTGACCGAATGATTTTTGAAAACCATTTCCTGGGGAGTTTTTGGCTTCAGTATCTCATTTTGATTCTTAATATATTCAGAGCTAGCAAAACACAAAATTGGAAACAGGCTTTCTCTGTCCTTCAGTGCAACAGAAAGCTAAAGTTCAGATAGGGTTCAAGGTTGGTCCTCTTAGGCAATTGCATTAAGATGCCCCCCTTTGCTATCCTCATGGTCCCTGAGGTGGCTCTCTTTCAGTTGCTTTGGTTAGGCAAAACCTCACATTTATTAAGCCCTTACTGTTTGTGCTAAATGGTCTGTATTCTGTGATCTCTTTCAATCTGCCACAATAAATCCCATTTTTCAGGTGAGAATGCTGAGGCATAGAGAGCTTCAAAGCATTTGCCCCAGGTTAGGGTTAGCTTCCGAGAACTGGCCCACCCCGGAGCTGGATTCCATGGCCCTGATCAGTGAACTGGTCAGTTTTGGTTTGAGACAAGGGAAACTGGTGGAGTGTGAGTGTGGAGGCCACAGGGGACCCCGGCCGTTGGAGGCCTGGGGTCTGCGGTCACCTGAGGCCAGTCCTCGAGGCCCCATGCAAGTGGGGATGTCCACAGCCAGTGTGGATTCCAGAGGACTGGTGTTCGGGACCTGCAAATTCGCCTGACCGAGGATGGATGAACCAGAAAAAAGCAGTGAGAGCACTCAGTGGAGTGGGTCAGGGAAGTGCCCAGAAGGCTTCCTCCTGCCCCCACTGGTTCTCATTTGCCTCTAGCTCAAAATAACCCAAAGTGGCATGTTTCAAGAAGTACACTCTGGGTTTCTGCTCTGCTTTAGGGCAGCTGTTCAAGTCAGTTCTCAGGGTCTCCAAGCTGCTTCTAGATGCCTGAGCCTTAGTTCCTGGCTCCTGGAGCCTGACTGCGCCCTCTGGCCTCCATCTGGAACAGACTGTAGGCAACATAGAACCCAACCCAGTAGGGATTCGAGGTGGCAAAGGGCCCTGTCTTGCTGGGAACCTCTGAGCCCCCTCCAGGTACTGCCTCCTCCCAGCTGTGTGACTTTAGCCAAGATGCCTAACCCCTCTGAGACTCAATTTCTTTAACTGTTCACTGGCAATGAGATTGATTGAGAGAAGGTGAGATGGCATCAGGGGAGATGGTGCCAGTTACCCCAAGCAAGCCATACATTTCACTAAAACCCCCATGAGGAAATCATGCCCTGGAGTTCAGAGCCTGGCCCCGGGCAAGCCTAGAGCTCCTCCAGGCTCCCAGACCGGGACACTCCCACGGCGTTTCCTGGGCCATCAGGGGTCACTTGTGCTTGGGTCTCTCTACAGTCTGGTCGCTAACCTGGCAGCTGGCCCCTGCCCCGGTGTTGTGGGCAGAGCGAGCCCTGGGTCTTGTAGCCAAAACCACATCACTGCTGCAGTAGCCAGCGTCCTGGGTACCAAGGGAGTTCCTGTTCCTGAGTTTCCCACTCTGCTGCTGCCCAAGGGGAGGAGGCTGCAGCCTTGGTGACTTCTCGTCCCTTTCTCTCTTTTCCTCTGTCAGACACTCACTTAGTCCACAGAAACATCATCGGGTTGATGGAAGCTCTGTCATTACTCTTGCTTTGCACATGGGCAACGGGGCTCAGAGGTGAAATAGTTTGTCCTGGTCCCAAGGCCAGTGGTGGCGGAGCAGGGAGCAAGTGCAGGCAGCCGGCTGCGGAGTGCTGTTCATCACAAGCCTCTTGTTTCCTCTCTGTGCTGCCATTGGTTTCCACTTTGTCACCAGCCCAGTTCAACTCTGTCTACTTTAGAAGTTGGGTGACTGCCTGGTAAGGTCTGGGTGAGTCATGGAGCCTCTCAGGACCTGTCACCTCCGTGAAGTGAGGGGCATGGGCTCTAATCTAGACCAGGGTTCTCCAGGACTGTTAAAATCCAGATCATTCGGCACCCCCTCTGGAGTAACTGTATCTGGGGTGGGCTGAGAATTTGCACTTCTGACAGATTCCCGCATGCTGCTGCAGCTGCTGGTCAGGGGATACACTTTTAGAACCACTTTCTAGATGCTCTGGGTTGCTTTGTGACTGTACCACTCTGAGTTCTGCTCCGCTTCTTGTTTGAAGGGGCAGAGTCTTCCTCCCCAGCAATCCTGGAGTGTTGGCTGGCAGAGATTGCCCAGGAATGCTCTGTGTGTGTGTGTGTGTGTGTGTGTGTTGAGGGGAGGGTGTGACCCACCATAAAAAAAGGCCCTGGTGGGGCTGGGTCTCCGGGCCGGTCAGTGAACAGGCTGAGTGCAGAGCTGGGTCTTATCTGACCTTTCCTTCTTAGTTTTTTATTCTTCCCCACCATCATGTCTCCGTTCCCACCATCTTCCCACCAGCCACACTTCAGGGCTGGCTATTTTGGGAAATGGCTCACAGGGCGTAGTTCTGGCTCTTAGACCCCCTTTTTCCCCTGAGTGATACAGAGGAAAACTGCTCGTCTAGATAAGCAAAAGGGCATCGGCAGGCCTGCCTCCAAGAAGCAGCCCCAGGGCGGGGCTCTGGGTAGGACCAGGGCCCTGGAGAGTGTTGGGGATCTTGCAGGCCACGGCAGGCACCAGTTCTTTGCAACTTTGGCTTTAGGCTCTACGCTTAGCTTTTTTTTTTTTTTAAACTCCGGTAAAATATGCATAGCACTTGCCATTTTCACCCTTTTTAAGTGTACCTTGCAGGGACACTAAGTACATTCACATTGCCGTACAACCATCCCACCATCCATCTGCAGAACCTTTTCGTCTTTTCCAACTGATCCTCCGAGCCCATTGTGTTACTTCCCCATTCCTCCCAGCCCCCAGCCAGCACCACTCTGTGTTGTATTTCTGTGAATTTGAGGATACTCAGCTTTTTTCATCTGTCAAGTCAGGTGGTTGAATGAATGATCTTAAGTTATCTTCCAGGCATAACATTCAGAGAGGCTCAGTGTCCTGGTGTTTGGAAATGGTCATTTGCCTTGGTCACTCCAGACCCTGGCCCTGAACATCTTGGTGGGGGGGGGGGGGGGGGTGCCCTCAGTCACTTCTAAGAGTCACTCCCCAGGTCGCTGGGAACCAGTCCTAATCTTTTACCCTCCCTTGACTCCAAGTTTGCCCTTCTAATCTGAACTAAGTCCTGGGTCTCAGGGGCCGTCTTACTGCATTTCTGTTGCATTCGTGTCGGTCAGAGGCCAGCCTGGATGGGTCTTTGTACCGTAAACCTAATGGAACACATCCTAAGTAAGAGACTGGGGTTTGGTTTGGTCTCAGCACCACCCCTATCAGGTTATAAGACTTGGCCCCACCCCTCACTTCTCTTGGGCATGAGGTTTCTCATTAATTCTCAGTGACATGCCCTCGGCTTCTGAGGAGGTGCTGCAGGGCGACCATCTCAGTGCTACTGGGCGGTGTACCTGGCCCTTGAGGGGATAAGGGCTGAGGTGGGCAGGTGGGCTCTGTAAAATGCGAAGGAGGTGGCATCGTGCCCACTCTTTGTCTCCAGCGGGGTCTTGGCCACGCCCTGCATGTCTGCTGTGCTATTTGGAACCTACTCTTTTGCTGACACACAGCTGAGCTAACATCGTCTTGTCCAAGCAATTAACTCTTAGTCCAAGGCAGGGAAATTTCCAACTTGGAGCATTTTTGCTTTCCAGCCATAATCTGTTTTGTTTGTTTGTTTGTTTGTTTGTTTGCTGCATATTCCCTGCTTATTAGGGGGAAAAGAAGAGGGCTTCTCTGAACTACAAGGACAATCAGAGAAAGACCAAATTGAGCTCGGCCTAAGGAAAAGAGAGTTCAGGCCCCAGGACACAGCCAGAATGGGTGCACAATGAGATTTGGCCTCTCATTAAGTTTCAGCTTTCTTAGGGAAATGGAGAAAAAGCTGATAATTTCCTCATCTTTTAGATCCACAAGTTTAGCACTTAAGGGTTGGTTTGGTTTTTCTTTTTTGGCTGCCCTGCGGCAGATGGAATTCCCGGGCCAGGGATCAGATCCGAGTCCCAGCTGAGACCCACGGCGCCCGTCCTGTTGCGTCACAGAGGGAACCTCACATGTAAAGTTTTTTAAAGTTCTTATTCCCTTTTCAGTTGTTTGCATGAGGTTAGGATTTGCAAACCCCAGTCAGCAATAGAAGCTTTAGTCACAGTTAATGATTTGGCCGACCAGAAATGGAAAAATGGGTCTGTTTTTATGTCCCTTATTTAGCAGTCATGTAGCTGCTCCTAGGAAGCAGAGCATGGAAGGAAAGCAGTCCAGCTTATGGCCTGGTACTCTTCTCTCAGCGCCTGACTAGAATCAATTCACTCCCATCCCCGTGGCCTCAGACCTTCTGCGGGATAATCTGTTACTTAGCTGAGTTCTCCTGGTTTAGATGGAGGCATCTTCCCAGGGTTTGTTCATAGCCTGGTGCTCTGGGTTAAGAGCCGCCCTGGGGTTCAAAAGCCACCCCCACCCCCACCTCTTCCTCCTCTGACTGGTGCGGACTAAGCCAAGGGAAGTTTTGATTTTCTTTTCCTCCTCCTTGTCCTCCTAGTGACAGGAACTAAAAGAGATAAACTGTAGCTGGGGAGAGAGCCTCTCCGTAAATGCGTGGTTACCCGTGGTGTCTTCAGTTCTCTCAGCCTGTGTGAACTGGAATGCCTGGCCAGCCAGCAGTGTGGATCTTTACTCTGATTCCGCCCTTGACGGTTTTGCAGCGCTCCAGCTTATCCTCAAAGTGCTTTATAAGATGCTTTGCAGTTCATCCAAAGCATAGCTTGTGGACATATCTATTTACAGCAGTTTTTAAGACAGAAGGGCAAAGCGATGTATTATAATTAATGAGCAATGCCGTCGAGTTCTTCTGCCTGAAAGAACTCAGGTCTGGGATAAGATTTTCACAGCCGAGAGCAGTGGTTCTCAACGCAGGGACATTTGGCAACATCTGGGGACATTTTTCATTGTCACAATTTGGGGGGCCCGGGATGCTGCTGAACATCTTACAATGCACAGGACAGGCCCCACGACAAAGGATTTTCCAGCCCAGAATGTCAGTGGCACCAGCGACAAGAAACTCTGGTTTGGAGGACCTCACTTCCTGTGACTCCTCTAAGACGAAAGCTGGATTTCCTCTCTAGAGGCCCTGCGGCCACCTTGGAGGTGTCCTGGGCACGTCCCACTTGAGGGCTCATGGCTCTGGGAAGAGATGCCGAGTCCTGCTGCAGACACTAACCTGTGTCTTTCCGGCTAGACAGGACCCTCCTGCCTCACTCAGCCTCCCTCTTCTGCTTCCACTTTGCCTGGAATTCAGATTTCCAGGATGCTTCTTAAAGGAGCAGAAATGCCGTATGCCAAGAGCGGCTAATCATGGAGAAGGGACTGAAGAACAGAGGGCCCCCAGGCCATGTCCCCTCTGGAGGGAGAGAAGAGCACTCAAGGGCCCATCCTGACCAGTCCTCTGAGGCCCAGAGCAGGCCCGGCCCGCAAGGGGCGTCTCCAACCTCAGAGTGCAGGGGGGTAAAACCTGCTCCACGGAAAAAACGGGTGTTACCCACCAGACTCTAGTACCGCGAAGCAACAGAACAACAAGCGTGCAGAACTGGGTCCTCAATCAGTGTTATCAGCGCGCTCCAGTTTTCGTATTGGGTGTCTGAGCTGCTTTAGGAAGTGCAGCTTGAGGCTCTTGTCCTCTTTGTCTGACTCCAGAGCCCCTCAGGACTTTAGGGGAGCGGGAAGCATGGGATCCTTTGGGTCCTCCCAGGTCAGATTTGGGTTGGGGGTGGGGTGCTGCCCACGGCCTCACTCAATGTGTGGAAGTTTACACAATGGCTCAATTTCTTGGTCGGGCTGATTCATCCATTTGGCCTTTGACGCCTGCCTCTGGCCCAGCCAGGACAGAAGGGGGCCCCTTAGGAACTTCTGGCCCTGTTCCCTCTAGAGGAGACGCACAATGGGGCTGTGATAAGACAGGGTTTGAGGGGGAAGTGGACTGGTGGAAACAGGATATTTTTAAGTTAGAGAAAGAAACAGAAGGTTGTGACTCCCGTTGTGACAGTTGGGCCCTGAGACTGCCCAAGATTCAGAAGGGACCGGATTAGAGCTTGGACGGGGGGCGGGCGTGGAAACTGGGGCCCCTTGGGTGGCCTCTCTCGAG